>NW_028270139.1:144135345-144451882 GCF_037043375.1 Chiloscyllium plagiosum
AAGCATGCCTTATGCCTTCTTTACCACCCTATCCACTTATGTAGCCACTTTCAGGGAGCTCTGGACTTGTATCCCAAGATCCCTATGGATATTAATACTTCTAGGAGTCTGGTCCTTTACAGTATACTTTCCTCTTTAATTTTACCTCACAAAATACATCACCTCTCACCTGTCTCGATTAAATTCCATCTGCCATTTCTCCAAACAACTTCCCAGCTGATCTATATTCTGCTGCAACCATTGATATCCTTCCACACTATCCACAACTCCACCAATTTTCATGTCACCTGTATACTTACACATCAGACCACTGATATTTTCATGGAAATCATTTATTTGAATTACAAACAAGAAAGGTCCCAGCACTGCTCTTGTGAAACACCATGGGTCCAGTCAGAAAAACATGTCTCCACAACTAACCAACTCAACATGGATTCTATGCGATTTGATCTTTGGGACCAGCCTTCCATGAGGGACCTTGTCAAATATTTTATTAAAGTCCATGTAGACAATATCCACTACCTCACCAGCCTATAATTTCCTGAATTATAGCTGATGCCTTTCTTGAACAAAGGAATAACATTTAGGGCGGCACGGTGGCACAGTGGTTAGCACTGCTGCCTCACAGAGCCAGAGACCTGGGTTCAATTCCCACCTCAGACTGTGTGGAGTTTGCACGTTCTCCCCGTGTCTGCGTGGGTTTCCTCCGGGTGCTCCGGTTTCCTCCCACAGTCCAAAAATGTGCAGGTTAGGTGAATTGACCATGCTAAATTGCCCCTAGTGTTAGGTAAGGGGTAAATGTAGGGGTATGGGTGGGTTGCGCTTCGGCGGGGCAGTGTGGACTTGTTGGGCCGAAGGGCCTGTTTCCACACTTAAGTAATCTAATCTAATCTAATCTAATTGGTTATTCTCCAGCCTGAGGATGGAGGGAAGCTTATTGATGAGGCAACTGAGGATAGTTTGGCCTAGGGCACTTCTGAGGAACTCCTGCAGAAATGTCCTGGAGTTGAGATGACTAATCTCCCAACAATCACAACCACCTTCCTATGTGCCAGGTATGACTTCCACCAGCAGACAGCTTCCCCTCCCAGTTCACAGTGACTTAAGTTATGTTACGGCTCCTTGATGCCACACTCAGTCGAATGCAGCTTTGATATCAAGGACTGTCACTCTCACCTCCTCTCTGGCATTCAGCTCTTTTGTCCATGTTTGAACCAAAGCTGTAATGAGGTCAGGAGCCGAATGGCCTTGGTGGTACTCAACCTGGGTGTCAGTGCACATGATATTGCTCAGAGCATTAGTTATTATACAAGTTATTACACAGTGCAGTTATTACATAATAGTACAAAACCATCGAAGTGAAGGTTTGATATGGATAGAACAGAAGTAACTGTAAAAATAAATAATTATTGATAAAATCAAAAATAAATTTATGAAGTTTGACAAAATATATGCTTTAATTGTCAAATTTCCTGTGGTCTTAGCGATTATGACATTACACAGTTGCATAAGTACTGCATGTGACCACTGAAAGGCTTACCGGAAAGACAGAACATAAATTTATAAAGTTTCTGACTTGAAATGTTGACTCTGCTTTCCTCTCTCTATAGGTTATGCCTATCTTGCTTAGTATTTCCAGTATTCTTGGTTTCAAATTCCTGAATACCTAACCAATAAATTTTCCCCAATTGTCTGCAACATGATTTGATATTCACCACGTGAAAAGCCTCAGGTTGTTTTGAATATGTATAGCATTTGTCAGGATACATGTCATTAGAATGCCAACTAAAGTAGAGCTTAAGTTATGACAACTCCTGCTTCGCTGCTGAATCAGTCAAGAAATTATATTCAGGGCCATTGCACAATTGGTCAGCTTTTCTGAAGCTGTCAGCGATTTTGAAGCTTTTGGTCAACCTTTGCTTATTTTCTAGATTGGCACGTGCACTTAGCATCAGCAGTTTCGTTATATTTAGCATAGTGCAAAGCTTGGTAAGAGAGAGGTTGAGATTATGATGTGCTTTATGAGGTTTAATTTAAAGATAAATCTATTGACAATCTTAATTCTTAATGCATCTGCATAACACTAGTGGACATAAGTGTAAGAGACACATTAGCAAGTCCAGAGAAAATTCAGGAGGAACGTCTTTATCCAGAGAGTGGCTAAAATGTGGAACTTACTCTTTATAAGGAGCAGTTTAGGAGAACTGCACAAAAAAAACAGGAACAGAAATAGGCCATTCAGTCTTTAGAGCTTACTTCACCATTGAATATAAGCATGTCCATTTCTTTATCTTCTTTCATGGGATTTGGGCACTGCTGGCAAGATTTACCATCCCTAATTGCCCTTAAAAAGTAGTGGTGAGTGGCCATCTTGAAATGCTGAGGTCTATGTAGTGTAAGTATACCTATAATGCTATTGGAAAGGGAGTTTCAGGATTTTGAGCAATAGTGAAGAAATATTGCTATAGTTCCTATCAGGATGTTGTGCATCTCAGAGAAGGAAATTACAAAGTGGTGATGCCCCATGCAACTATTTAAGGGTCAAGGTCACAGGTTTTGAAGATGATTCAGGCATTTCTTTAATTGTATTCTAGGGCAGTATTTATCGCCCCAGAAATGGTATACACTGTTGCCACTGCATGTTGATGACAGAGAGTTCATAGAGTCATAGAGATGCAACAGACCCTTTAATTAACTCGCCCATGCTGATCACATAAATCTAGTCTCATTTGCCAGCATTTGGCCCATATCCCTCCAAACAATTCCAATTCATATACCCACCCAGGTGCCTTTTAAATGTTGTAATTGTACCAGCCTCCACCACTTCCTCTGGCAGCTCATTCCATACACGCGCCACCCTATGTGAAAAAGTTGCTCCTTAGGTTCCTTTTAAATTTTTCCCCTCTTACCCTAAACCTATGCCCTCCAGTTTTGGACTCTCCCACTATTGGCAACAGATGTTTCCTGTCTTTTCAAAATCAAAAACTTGTGTGAAGTGAGAAAAACAAAAATCACAACATTCAAACCAAAGCAATGTACAAATGGTACCAGCAATTTTGTTGGACTTTGCACCTGCTCACATTCTTGCTCTGGGGATTTATACAACACGTTGCTGTCAGATACATATACAAACAGCCAAGCACTCTTTCAAGCAAATCAGGATTTGAGCAACAATTATGTGTCTTTAACCATTCAGATTACAACACTGTTTAAGAAAGGTGGTAATGACAAACCAGGGAACTATAGACCAGTGAGCCTATAGTTGTTGGTGGGAATCCTAAGGGACAGGATGTACATGTACTTGGAAAGGCAAGGACTGATTAGGGATAGTCAACATGGCTTTGTCTGTGGGAAATCATGTCTCACAAACTTGATTGAGTTTTTTGAAGAAGGGCAGAATTGTAGATGTGATCTATATGGACTTCAGTAAGGTGTTCCTCATGGGAGACTGGTTAGCAAGGTTAGATCTCATGGAATACAGGGAGAACTTGCCATTTGGAAGTAGAACTGGCTCAAAGGTAGAAAACAGAGGGTGGTGATGCACAGTTGTTTTTCAGACTGGAGGTCTGTGACCAATGGAGTGCCACAAGGATTGGTGCTGGTTCCACTACTTTTCATCATTTTTTTTTTAATAGATATTTTTATTAGAAATTTAACATTTTTACAAGTTTACAAAAATAAACAAAACTCTCAGATATAAACATTGATATACAATTAGCTCAAATATACAATAGCCAAAATTTGACAAAAAAAAAACAAAACAACAAAAAAAAACCGAAAAGAAAAAACAAACAAACAAAACTCAACTATCTACTAATCTAACCTACAACTAACCAGGGTGTATATTTAAGTCTCTTACATGCTCGGGATGTGTTAGCATCAGATATAATAAAACCCGTATTCGTACGGGATTCCTCCTCCGAGGGGCCGCGGACCAGCCAGGTTTGTAATCTCAATTAAATAAAAGCCCTTGTTAGGATAGCCGAAATATCTGTATTTATGTAATTCAAAAAGGGCTGCCATATTTTATAAAATAATTCGGTCTTTCGGTGCAGCATATTTGTAAGGAAGTCAAGGGGAATACATTCCATAATTAATCTGTGCCAATTTGAAAGTCCAGGGGGGCCCTCCGCCGCCCAGTTCACCAAAATATTTTTCCTTGCACAGAAAGAAAGAATAGAAAATAGTCTCTTCCCGTACGTGTCCAGGGAGGGAAAGTTCGAAAAGCCCAAGAGGAGAGATACAGGGTCCACTTTTATTTCCGTTCCTAAAATTTCTGTCAGGGTACTTGCTACTTTAGTCCAATATCTACGGATCTTATGACAGGTCCATAAGCAATGTACAAGAGTGCCCACCTCGATTTTGCATTTAGGACATATTGGAGATGCTCCTGCCTTAAATTTTGCCAGTCGAACCGGTGCTATATGGGCCCTATGAAGTATCTTCAGCTGGATAGCCTGGGTTCTGTTACAAATAGTAATTCTTCTAGCATTTTCCCAGATATCATTCCACGTTTCTGTGGAGATTTCTAGTCCCAGATCCTGATCCCATGTTTTAAGCAGATTATCCATATCTCCCGATACTTCATCATGTAGTAAATGATAAATATTACTGACGGATGATACCCCCACTGGTCGTAGGACAGTACATTCTCTATCGGATTTATAAAGACTATCTAATAACGTAGTCTTCTTCTGTATATAATCTCGAATTTGGAAGTATCGAAAGAGGTCTCCATTGGGTAATCCGAATTTCTGACGCAGCTGTCCGAAAGACATCAGGACCCCATCTTTAAATAAATCCCCTAGACATGAGATACCCCTGGATCTCCAGAGTTTAAAAGTGGCATCTGTTAACCCCGGTTGGAATCCCCATGCTCCCACTATCGGTGCATAGGGGGATGTTTTATGTGAATTACCCTCATTTTGCCGCATTATATTCCAAGCCTTGATTGTATTTAGTATTATAGGGTTTTTACAGTGATCTGTAATGATTTTCCTCTTGTCTGAGAATAAAAGGTTAATAAGTGGGTATTTTACTTGAGAAGCCTCGATATCCAACCAGATTGATTGTGGATCAGACAAGACCCAATCAGCTATGTAACTTAATAGGGAACTTAACTGATATTTCCTAAAGTCTGGGAAGTCCAATCCACCCCTTGCCTGTGGAAGCTGTAGCTTCTTCAGCTTAATGAGGGGCCGCCTATGATTCCAGATAGAGGAACTCAGCCAGCCGTATAATTTACATAAAGCCGTCCTCGGCAGCATCACCGGAAGCATTCTCATAGGATATAGGAGACGGGGCAGGATATTCATTTTGATTAATGCTATTCTACCTAACCAGGAAATTGGTAGGTCTCCCCATCGCTGGAGGTCCTGCCTTATCCTTTCCAATAAATACACAAAATTAGCCTTATACAACTGACCAAATACTGGAGTAATAAAAATGCCTAAATATAAGAAACCCTCCAGGGACCAGCGAAAGGGAAAAAGGGAACCGTCTGCTAAGCGGGGTATCACAGCAAGGCCACCCATTGGCATAGCCTCCAATTTTGAAAAATTAATTTTATAGCCTGAGAATGCACTAAATGTATTATTAACTTGGATTAAGCGAGGTATGGACATCAAAGGGTTACTGAGGAATAGAAGAACATCATCTGCATAAAGGGTAATTTTATGTTTACCTGTACCAATCCTTGGGGCTATCCGAGCCTAATCCATTGGTAACCACAATTGCTTTGGGATCACTATACAATGTTGAGACCCATTTGGTAAACACATGTCCAACACCAAACCTCTCCAATGTGTAAAACAAATATGACCATTCGACCCTATCAAATGCCTTTTCCACGTCTAATGAAACCACTACTCCTGGTATCTTTCCCTGATGACAAGCTTGAATCATATTCAGAGCCCTTCTAACATTATTGGATGATCTACGGCCCTTAATAAATCCCGTCTGATCCTCCTTTATAATATGTGGCAGTATCATTTCTAGTCTCAGTGCTAACGTTTTAGAGAGGATTTTAAAATCTACATTTAGCAAGGATATTGGTCTGTATGATGTACAATCTTCTGGGTCCTTTCCTTTTTAAGGATAAGAGAGATATTTGCCTCTTTCAGCGAAGGCGGGAGACAGCCCTGACTATATGCATAGTTATACATGTCCATAAGTGGACCAGCCAGTATTTCTGTAAATTCTTTATAGAATTCAGCTTGAAAGCCATCTGGGCCCGGCGCCTTACCATTTTGAAGGTGCCTAATTGCATCAACTATTTCTTGGGGTGTAAGAGGAGCATTTAGGACCGATACTTGTTCCGGAGTTAGGTCTGGAAAAGTCAAATTTTTAAAAAATGACTGCATCCTCTTCGTCCTATCTTCACAATCCTGTGATTTATATAACTCAGAATAGAATTCTCTAAAGGTCGCATTAATCTTTTTATGATCATGAGTCAAAATACCCGTACTTTCCTTGATAGACATAATAGTCTGAGGGGCCTTTTTTTTCTTTGCAAGAAATGCTAAATATCTACCCGGTTTGTCGCCATATTCATATAACCTTTGCTTTGCAAATAATATTTCCCTCTTAGCCGTTTGAGTAAGTGTAGTGTTTAGAGCTGTCCTAAGAGCTGTAATCCTTTGCAATTTAATAATAGAAGGTCTATCAGTGTATGCTGTTTCAGCCGCTTTTAAGCGGGCTTCAAGCAGACGCTGTTGTTCTCCCTTTAATTTCTTCTGGGTCGCTGAGTAGGAGATGATCAAACCTCGCGTGTAAGCTTTGATGGTCTCCCACATCATTGACGGGTTGCTAGCTGTACCTGAATTAATTTCTAAAAAAGTTTTAAATTCTTGAGAGAAGTACTTTACAAATTTACTATCTTTCATTAGGAAGGGGTCCATACGCCAATGCCGAGGGGATGTCCCACTGTTCCTCGCCTTAGTTTCCATATATACAGCAGCGTGGTCAGAAATTGCTATATTACCTATTTTACAGGATGATATGGAATTTAAAAAAATCGAGGGGGCAAAAAACATATCAATTCTGGTATGACATTCATGTGGATTAGAGTAGAAAGAAAAATCTCTACCCTGTGGATGAAGACATCTCCATACATCTACTAATCCTAATTCTTTGTTCAGATCCATCAATTGTCTAGATCTGGGAGATACTCCTGCAGTACTCTTGGGAATCCTGTCTATTTCCGGATCCATAATACAATTAAAGTCTCCCCCTATAATTATATGACGGGCATCAAAAGCCATCAATTTTGAAAAGGCTTCCGTTATAAATTTAAAGGGGTGTGCCGGGGGGCAGTACAAATTTAAAATCCCACATTCCTCTCCATTTATGAGGGCTTTAATCAAGATATATCGTCCAGATTCGTCTTTTATCTGCTTTAGGATTTTGAAAGGGAAATTCTTCCGAACAAGAATAACAACTCCCCTGCTTTTTGAGCTAAAAGAAGAAAAAAAGGCCTGATCAAATCCGCCCTGTCGTAATTTCAAGTGTTCTTTATCTGACAGGTGTGTCTCCTGTAGGAGAGCTATATCAACTGTTTCCTTCTTAAGATTTGATAATATTTTCTTCCTTTTGAGTGGCAAATTACTCCCCTTGACATTCCAGGTGCACCACTTAACCGACTGATCAACCATAATCCTCTGGGCCAATCCGAGACCCCTCGGGAGGGGGAACCCTATCCAGAACATCCCAAGCGTGGAACATGTAAAATTTACAAAAATAAAGCCTCTTTAATACACCCACAACAATACAGTAAAAAACTATTTCTAAATAAAAAAAAATATAAAACGTATCTAAGTGGAGACTTTCCCCCTTGTTCCCAGGGGACGTCACTTCCTCTCCAAAAGTCCCTCATATCCTCTCCCAACCAATGCCCCATCCTTGACCCAGGCACTCCTCAATAAAATGAGGAGAATTCAAATATAATATAATACAAAGCTAGAGTTAACAGTGAGCACCCCACCCCCACCCATACCAACATAAGAAAGCGAATGCAATGTTGTCTCTTATCTCAAGAGGGTTGGAATATAAAAGCAGAGATGTACTACTAAGACTTTATAAAGCTCTGGTTAGGCCCCATTTGGAGTACTGTGTCCAGTTTTGGTCCCCACACCTCAGGAAGGACATACTGGCACTGGAACGTGTCCAGCGGAGATTCACACGGATGATCCCTGGAATGACAGGTCTAACATATGAGGAACGGCTGAGGATACTAGGATTTTATTCGTTGGAGTTTAGAAGATTAAGGGGAGACTTAATAGAGACGTACAAAATAATACATGGCTTGGAAAAGGTGGATGCTAGTAAATTGTTTCAGTTAAACGAGGAGACTAGGACCCGTGGACACAGCCTTAGAATTAGAGGGGGTCATTTCAGAACAGAAATGCGGAGACATTTCTTCAGCCAGAGAGTGGTGGGCCTGTGGAATTCATTGCCACGGAGTGCAGTGGAAGCCGGGACGCTAAATGTCTTCAAGGCCGAGATTGGTAGATTCTTGTTGTCTCGAGGAATTAAGGGCTACGGGGAGAACGCTGGTAAGTGGAGCTGAAATGCGCATCAGCCATGATTGAATGGCGGAGTGGACTTGATGGGCCGAATGGCCTTACTTCCACTCCTATGTCTATGGTCTTATGGTCTTATGGTATATTTGGTAATGTTAATACCATATATAAACATATAACTATAAAATTACCACTTCAACAAATAATAATTAAATATGATAATACAAAATAATGAAGGGAAAACAACCCCGCTCCTAAAGACAGAGGTAAAATTGAATAAGGTAACCACCTCCCCCCACCAACATTAACCAAATCCCCCAGCTTATATATATATATATATATATATATACACACATACACACACATATACATACATCCCTCATATATACATAAAATAATAACAGAAAACAACTCCGGGGGGGGGGGGGGGGAGAGAGGGGGGAAGAAAATCAAATCCCTCTCCCCACCCCCCATGATAATATTAAGTAGTAAGGTAAGAGAAAGAAGAAAAAAAAGGAGGGGATATAAACCAAAGCGGGGGGGGAAAGGCAGACCAACATCCATTATGTGCTACAGTTTATCTAAGAGAGTCCAAGAATTCCTTAGCTTTTTCTGGTGATCCAAAGTTATATACGGATCCTTCATGGTTAAAGCGTAACATCGCTGGGTAGCGTAAGGAGTACTGAACATTTAAGTCCCTTAAACGCTTCTTCACCTCGTCGAATGCCTTCCTCTTTCGAACCAGAGCCGGGGAAAAGTCCTGAAATAGCATGATCTTGGATCCTTTGTAGATCATAGCTTGGGGGTCTTTTCCGAGATTTCTAGAGGCTTCTAGGAGTATCTGCCTCTCCCTGTAGCTCTGCAGCCGGAACAGGACCGGGCGGGGGCGCTGGTTCGAGCCGGGCCCGCGTATTGCGACCCGGTAGGCCCATTCGGGAAGGCCCAGCAAACGAATATTTTTTTTCGGCGACCTCGATTATCGAGGTCGTCAATATGATTTTCCAATCATATTGCTCGAGAGTCCGGACCTGATCCACGGCCGATTGAGCGGTTGTCTCGGAGGTCGCGGCCTTTAGCTCCGCCCCTTCGACTTGGCGTTGAATTTCTTCAATCTCTCGGTCGTGCTTCTGCAGCGCGGCCGAGAGCGACTCCCAACGATTTCTGGATTCGACAATAAAGGCATCGATCTTCGAGTCAAGCTTGGAAAGCATTTCTGCAAGGCTTGCTACTGTTGGTAAGTCCCCCGGGGCGGCTGTGGACGCCTCTGCTGCAGCTGGAGAGGGTGGGGGAGGGGCTCCTGCTTGCTGAGAGCTGCGGGCTCCCTTCCCTTTAGTCATTTTAACTTAGGATTAAATTGTTTAAATGTAATATTACACAACTAATTAAATTACAAAACTATTATAAATGATTTGGTGAGCTTGGTAGGGGGTAGGTGACCCACTGTGCCCATGTCTTGGGAGGAGCACTATAGACTCAGTCTTACTGGGTCGCCGCCATCTTGGATCCCCCCACTTTTCATCATTAATATAAATGATTTGGATGTGAGCATAAGATGTTTAGCTAGTACAGTTACAGATGACACCAAAATTGGAGGTGTAGTGGACAGCGAATAAGGTTACCTCACGTTACAACGGGATCTTGATCAGATGGGCCAAAGGGCTGAGGAGTGGCAGATGGAGTTTAATTCTGATAAATGTGAGATGCTACATTTTGGGAAAGCAAATCTTAGCAGGACTTATACACTTAATGGTAAGGTCCTAGGGAGTGTTGCTGAACAAAGAGACCTTGGAGTGCAGGTTCATAGCTCCTTGAAAGTGGAGTCGTAGGTAGACAGGATAGTGAAGAAGGCATTTGGTATGCTCTCCTTTATTGGTCAGAGTATTGAGTGCAGGAGTTGAGAGGTCATTTTGCAGCTATACAGGACATTGGTTAGGCCACTGTTGGAATATTGAGTGCAATTCTGGTCTCCTTCCTATCGGAAAGATGTTGTGAAACTTGAAAGGGTTCAGAAAAGATTTACAAGGATGTTGCCAGGGTTGGAGGATTTGAGCTATAGGGAGAGTCTGAACAGGCTGGGGCTGTTTTCCCTGGAGCGTTGGAGACTGAGGGGTGACCTTATAGAGATTTATAAAATCATGAGGGGCATGGATAGGATAAATAGACAAAGTCTTTTCCCTGGGGTGGGGTGAGTCCAGAACTAGAGGGCATATGTTTAGGGTGAGAGGGGAAAGATATAAAATGGACCTAAGGGACAACTTTTTCACACAGAGGGTGGTATGTGTATGGACTGAGCTGCTAGAGGAAGTGGAGAAGGCTGGTACATTTGCAACATTTAAAAGGCACTTGGATGGGTATATGAATAGGAAGGGTTTGGAGGGATATGGGCCAGGTGCTGGCAGGTGGGACTAGATTGGGTTGGGATATCTGGTCAGCATGGACGGGTTGGACCGAAGGATCTGTTTCCGTGCTGTACATCTCTGTGACTCTATGACTCTATTCTAAATCAGGATGCTTGCTGGGACAGTGTCAAGTTCTATCAGAAGAATGTTGTGAAACTAGAAAAGATTTACAAACATGTTGCCAGGGTTGGAGGGTTTGAGCTACAGGGAGAGGTTGTAAAAGCTAGGGCTGTTTTCCCTGGAACATCAGAGCCTGACAGAGCTTACAGAGGTTTATAAAATCATGAGGACATCAATCGGGTAAATAGACAAGGTCTTTTCCCTTGGGTGGGGGAGTCCAGAACTAGAGGGCATAGGTTAAGGGTGAGCGGGGAAAATAGAATTCATCTTCATCTGCTAGGTTCCCAAACACAGCTCCAGGGCTTCTGCAAGGTTCCCACTTTTGGCCAACTGCAGCCAGAGGCCCCCACTCTGGGCACCAACACCACTGCAGTTGACAATTTGCTGCTGCTGCAAGAGTCCACAGTCCAGGTCTACGAAATCAGGAATCTTGACTCCATCACTGCTGCTGATGTCCCACCACCATTTCAGGAGTCACCGCCAACACTGCTCTGGTGTCCCTGTGACATCAGGAAGATGAAGGAAAGAAAAAGACTAAAAGGAGAGCATGGTGGCACAGTAGTTAGCACTGCTGCCTCACAGCGCTAGAGACCCGGGTTCAATTCCCGCCTCAGGCGACTCTCTGTGTGGAGTTTGCACATTCTCCCCGTGTCTGCGTGGGTTTCCTCTGGGTGCTCCGGTTTCCTCCCACAATCCAAAAAAATGTGCAGGTTAGGTGAGTTGGCCATGCTAAATTGCCTGTAGTGTTAGGTGAAGGGGTAAATGTAGGAGAATGGGTCTGGGTGGGTTATGCTTCGGCGGGTCGGTGTGGACTTGTTGGGTCGAAGGGGCTATTTCCACACTGTAAGTAATCTAAACAAGAAAAATGCAGCCGGTCTACAGCAGACAGACTCAGCCCAAATCTACCATACTGGTGCCCCTATCTTGAAATTTAGAACAATAAGAGGTGTAGGATTCCTTCGGGGGTTGGTAGGGTAAATGCTCAGAAAATGTTTGCCCTGATAGGACAATCTAGGTCAGGAACCTTGATCAGTCAGGAGGCAAGCGTTTCAGGGACAGTGTAGGAAAGTGGAAGCGATAATTGTTGTTATTCTGTTGACTGGCAGACTAGTATCAAATGCCTAAGTGGTAAAAACAATGACTGCAGATGCTGGAAACCAGATTCTGGATTAGTGGTGCTGGAAGAGCACAGCAATTCAGGCAGCATCCGAGGACAGGCAAAATCGACGTTTCGGGCAAAAGCCCTTCATCAGGAATAAAGGCAGAGAGCCTGAAGCATGGAGAGATAAGCTAGAGGAGGGTGGGGGTGGGGAGAGAGTAGCATAGAGTACAATAGGTAGGTGGGGAAGGAGATGAAGGTGATAGGTCAGGGAAGAGAGGGTGGAGTGGATAGGTGGAAAAGGAGCTGGGCAGGTCGGACAAGTCCGGACAGGTCAACATTTCAACTCCCCCTCCCACTCTGCCGAGGATATGGAGGTGCTGGGCCTCCTCCACCGCCGCTCCCTCACCACCAGACGCCTGGAGGAAGAACGCCTCATCTTCTGTCTCGGAACACTTCAACCCCAGGGCATCAATGTGGATTTCAACAGTTTCCTCATTTCCCCTTCCCCCACCTCATCCTAGTTTCTAACCTCCAGTAACTCGACCTGTCCGGACTTGTCCGACCTGCCCAGCTCCTTTTCCACCTATCCACTCCACCCTCTCTTCCCTGACCTATCACCTTCATCTCCTTCCCCACCTACCTATTGTACTCTATGCTACTCTCTCCCCACCCCCACCCTCCTCTAGCTTATCTCTCCATGCTTCAGGCTCTCTGCCTTTATTCCTGATGAAGGGCTTTTGCCCGAAACGTCGATTTTGCCTGTCCTCGGATGCTGCCTGAATTGCTGTGCTCTTCCAGCACCACTAATCCAGAATCAAATGCCTAAGTGGCCTACTCCTATTCCTTTTCTCTTATGGTCTTAAACCTGTAAATTGTTAACAGGACTAGACACAGTGTAAATGCAGGAAGGATGCTCCCAATGGCCAGGGAGTACAGTACTGGGGGTCACAGAGTAAGAAAATACAGTAAGCTATTTAGGAGTGAGATGGGACAAGTTTTAGTTTCACCAAGAGAGCGGTGGGTGTATGTGGAATTCTCTGCTACAGAATGCAGTTAAGGCCGAAACACTGAATCTTTTCAGGGTGTTGGATATAATCCTGAACCGTTTGCCCAGTTCTGTCTCCACAAACCTGGCCAAATTCCGAGCAGAGAAACTGCCCCTTCAGTTGACCAGTCAACTTGGCTCCAGCGAAACATCCATGAAGACAAAAGTAGGGAGGCTGCAGCAAGACTTAGATATGAGGAAAGTGAACAAAGAAGTGGCAGATTCAATATAATGTGGGAAGTATGAGGTTATACACTTCGATCGGAAGAAGAGGTATAGCCTGTTTTCTAAATAGGGAAGGGCTTTGAAAACTGAAGAAGAAAAGGACTCTCTTAAGATTAACACGCAGGCTCAGTTGGCAATAGGAAGGCAAACACAATGTTAGTGTTCATTTTGAAAGGACTAGGACATGAAGCAAGAATATACGGTATCTGGCTCTGATCTGACCATGTTTGGAATATTGTGAGCAGTTTTGGGCCCTGTATCTAAGGATGGATGTGTGGCCTTGGGGGGGGGGGGGGATTCAGCAGAGGTTGATCCCAGGGTTGAAGGGCTTGTCATATAAGGAGCGGTTGAGGACTCTGGTTCTGTACTCAGTGGAGTTTAGGAGGAGGGGACATCTGATTGAAACTTGAGAATGTTGAGAGGCTTTGTTAAGAGTGGATGTGGACAAGATGTTTCATTCGTAGGAGAGGCCAAGACCCTGGCACAACCTCAGGGTGAAGGTCAACCTTTAGAACTGCAATGAGGAGGAATTTCTTTAGCCAGATGGTGACGAATTAGTGGAACTCAATGCCATAGAGGTCTGTGGAGGCCAAGTCATTGAGTGTCTTTAAAACAGAGGTTCATAAGGGAATCAAGGGCTACAGGGAGAATTGAGGAGAATGCAGTTGAGAAATATATTATCCATGATTGAACAGCAAGCAGACTTGATGGACTGAATGGCTTTAATCTGCTCCTATATCTTATGGACTATTTGTAGTTAAGAATCAGCCACATTGTAAAGGGTCCAGAGTTTTTCCAGTAAGGCCAGAAGATTTCCTTCCCTAAAGAATATCAGCAAACCAGATGTGTTTTTACGCAGAGATGTAGTCACTATTAAGTCAGTTCTTTGTTCCAGATTTTTCTTGAATTCAAAGCCTATCAGCTCACCCACCATTGTGGGATTTGAACTCACATTCCCATATCCTTGGGTGGCACTGTGGTTAGCACTGTTGCCTCCCAGCAGCGGGGACCCAGGTTTGATTCCAGCCTCGGATGGCTGCCTCTGCCTGTGTTGGTTTCCACCCACAATCCAAAGATGTGCAGGTTAGGTGAATTGGCCATGCTAAACTGCCCATAGTGTTCAGGGTTGTGTAGGTTAGGTCATTATTGGGGGTAAATGTAAAGTAGTAGGGGAAGGGGTCTGGGTGAGTTACTCTTCAGCAGATCGGTGTGGACTTGTTTGGCTGAATGACCTGTTTCCATGCTGTCGGGATTCCATGAGCATTGACCGGAGATCCTTTTCTTTATTTACTTATTTTTTAAAATCAATCTGTTCAGAAATGTTATTACACAGTTCTGGAGCAAATGGAATTAAAAGTTGGGCTTCCCTGGTCCCGGGGCAGGGACACTATCACTATGCAGTAAGAGAGCTCCAGACCTGGGATTTTAGATTGTTTGACCACATTACTATTACCTCTGTCCCCCCTTGTTTCCATGCCTTAAATGTACTGTTTTTCACATAATGGAATTTTTCTGGTCGAAAGGTACTACCTGAAGGCAGGTTCAGTTGAGGCAATCAAAAGGGCACGAGATAATTAAATACAAACGATGCTCCAGCCTTTGAGGATAATGCAGGAGAATGGCACTGAGTCATGAACCTCATGTGAAGTGAAATTCAAAGATCCTCAGACAGCACCTCCTAAACCCACAACCACTTCCATCCAAAAGGACAAAGGCAGCAGATATGTGGGAACTCCCACCTTCAAGTTCCCTTCCAAGCCACTGACCATTACCACTGAGAAATACATCACTGTTTCTGTCGCTGTTTCAAAATCCAATAATTCCCTTCCTAATGACATTGTGGGCCAATATGCAACAGGTGGACTGCAGTGGTTCAAGAAGCAAGCACCCTTCTCGAGGGCAACTAGGAACTGGCAATAAATGCTGGCCCAGCCAACAACACCCACATCCCACAAATGGATAATTTTTTTAAAAAGTGAAAGTGCAGACACGATGGGCTGAATAACATCCTCCTGTGCCCTTGCAAAATAAGGGAGAACAAATTTTTGATTAGATTTGATTCCCTACAGTGTGGAAACAGGCCCTTCGGCCCAACCAGTCCACACCGACCCTCCGAAGAGTAACCTACCCAGACCCATTTCCCTCGACTAATTGACCTAACACTATGGGGCAATTTAGCATGGCCAATTCACCTGACCTGCACATCTTTGGACTGTGGAAGGAAGCCAGAGCACCCGGAGGAAACAGGGAGAATGTGCAAACTCCACGCAGTCACCCGAGGCTGGAATTGAACCTGGGACCCTGGTGCTGTGAGGCAGCCAGTGCTAACCACTGAGCCACTGTCTACTATTTTGGTTTGAAATTTTATTTTTTGAATTATTTCTCACGTCAAACGTTTCTGTGCTCCACACGGCAAACGAAGCCCCGCAGTAATGGCTGGAGAATCCAAGGGCAGGACTGGGATCTTGCTGTGCTGTTGCATGACTTACCCACCTCCCCTGTCACTCAGCTGGAGATTACATCAGTCCCCACCTCTTGCAGTCCATGACGTCATGCACAGACCGTTAGAAATACGTCACCAAGAGCTCCCATCGCACGTACCACATAAAACATAGCAAAAGAACATTAAAACTCCAACAAGAACCGCTCTTCAAAAACAATGAATCTATTCAACAGTGATAAATTAAAAGATTACCAACATTCGTGAGGTTTTCGTCCTCCGCCTGCCCATCAACCCGCAGATGTACCGCCCCCCTCCTGCGCTCTGGTTGGCTGTAACGGAGCATCAATCGCTCCACCGATTGGTCTCTTTCCGACGTCCATCAGGGAACGCGCCCAACATCCGGTCTGCCGGTGACGGAATCCGAATAATTCAAAAGGGAATAGGCTGAGGTTCGAACCAAGCGAAGCGACCCCAGGCGCGGCGGGATGCCCGCAATTCACGTCTCACCGTTGCGGGAGACAAACACTCGAATGATCAAAGCAAGGTCGGATTCATCGGAAGGGTGATCCCGCCCCCTCGCCGGATTGGAGAGGTGGCGACAACCGGGGGGTTGCTGATTGGGCAAGGCGGCTGTCCGTCAGCGGGTGTTTCCGGTTCGTTGTTGTTGTTGTTGTCGGCGGCGGAGAGGGGGCGGTTTAACGATGAGAAGGAGAAGAGCGATCAGGGGCCGTGGCTGAATGGCCGCGAATGCTCCTTTTTTTTTAAAAAAAAATTAAAGATAGCGGCTGTCTCTCTACACAACCATCAGGATAAATTCGACCTGCGAACGATACGTTTGTGTTTGTTTGATAAGAGTCGGCGATGGAACCGGTGCAGAGCGGCCGGGCGATGATGAACGGGGCGGTAGTGAACGGTTACCATGGCGGCTGCGCCCTGCAGGAGGAATCGGACGAGAAGCCGCCGCAGCCACAGCCGCACCGGGGGGACAAGGCTGCCTGCCGCCCGAAGAAGAAGAAGCAGCAGCAGCAGCAGCAACAGCAACAGCAGTGTCACCAGCAGCGCCAGCCACCGGAGCCCGAGGCGGAAAGGCACCGAGCCGGCTGCTCGGATGGGCGCCGGACGCCGGTTACCAAAGATCCGGCTCCGAGCACGAGCCGGCGGCTGCAGCAGCGCCGGGAGACCGTCAAGAAAAACAGGCCCCGTAAGTCGGAATGTGCACTCATCAATGTCACTGCAATCACAATCTGCTTGTTCTCAGGAGCAAATTGACAGGGAAGCATTTGCATGTTCAACAATGCATTTGTATGTGTTATTTTTCTATTTTGAAAATCAACATTTTAAGATCGCGCTCAATTTTGTAGGTGCCGTAGCCGAGGTTGCTCATTGTGTAAATGCTGACATATCTCATTTGGAAAATCGCTGTTTGAAATTGCTGATGTATTAATATAACATTCTCCCCCCCCCCCCCTCCCCCCCGAAAAAAGCAAATCTAACAAAATTCATTTAATCTTAGATGGGTGAATGATGATTCTTTATCATTCAAATCCTGTTCGTGATTTTTGAAAAAAAATTCAAGCCACGCAACAGTGAAAAACAAATCTTTGCAATCGCAGAGTGTAGAATAAATATTAACTGGGTTTGCAACTTAGGCTTTGCTTTATTTTTGTTACTCTGTTGGCGTTGTCAACCTGTAATTCTCAGAGGACTGTCAGTTCACTGTCATGTACTGACTAGCGTGTGAATTGAGAGAATTGCACCGCTGGGAGAAAATACAACAGTGGTTATTCCGCGTAGGTTCATGCTCAACCCAAGTGGCTCCTTAAAGATACAGTGATTAGAATATTTTATGGAAATCTTAAGGCACCTTGACTGTACATTTCTTCACCATTAGTTTAGCAATTGTGGACTGCAAGCGTCTGTAAAATTATCTGACATTCCTCACATCAATAGAATATAATGTTTTGGTCAATTTAAAATAAAACTGAAAGAACTGCTGATGCTGTAAATCAGAAACAAAAACAAATTGCTGGAAAAGCCCCGCAGGTCTGGCAGCATCTGTGGAGAGAAATCAGAGTTAACGTTTCGGGTCCGATGACCCTCAACCCAAAGTGTTAACTCTGCTTTCTCTCCACAGATGTTGTCAGATTTGCTGAGCTTTACCAGCAATTTCTGTTTTGGTTGTTGGTAATGTTTTGGTCCAGTAGTTAGACCAGTAACCTCATTGTCGGGAGTGGGGCAGTGGGATTAGGTTTGGATTACTGGAGCAATTAAATCCATTTGCATTTTCTGATTTGCATGATTTTGCTGTTCAATGCTGAATGTTGTGTTTGTTATTCTGTTACTTAAGATGGTGACAGCGCGGAACTAGGGAAATGTACACCTATTATCCTAAGATCTGTTATAAAGAGCTTTAATAGAATCTACAGAAAGGTGACTTGAAATTTTCAGCTCTGCAGATTTTTTTAATTTTATTAAGCAATTACAAAACAGTTACAAAACGCAGTTTACAAAAAACAGTTAACATTTACAGCTGTATACAATAGCAATTTTACAAGGGAGAGGAGCAGCAAAGCCAGGCTTCAAACCCTACCGTTCAACCAGTTGACAGGGAATTGAGGACAAACCACAAATCCCAGTTTCAAATATGAAAAAACATCAACAATGACATTTATACATAGGACAATTCTGATACATAAAAAACAGTGCGTACGATATAGACCCAGCAAGCCCCCGTCCCTCCCACCTTCCGACCACTCTAAGGCAGTCCGCCCCTACACACCACCTGGCTCTTGGTCCACCCCATGCCCTTCCAGTTCTTGGTCTGCCCTGACACACCTTTCGACCACCTCTAGGACAGCCCGCCTGGGGTGACAGCACTGAGGGCAGCTACCCACCTTCTGGCGCTCGGTCTGCCCCTACATACCATTGGGCTCTCACCCACCCCAATGCGCTGTCCGGCTAGTGGGCTACCCCGACATACCTACCGGCCACCTCTAGGACAGCCCGTTCCCTTCCCCAGGACGACAGCGTCAGCTCTGCAAATAACCGTTGTGGATTTATAGTGGGTCAATTATAGCTGATTAGGCTGATTTAATTTTGATTGGTGAGTAGAATAGTGGTCTTAGGAATGTGTGGAAGCTATTTATGTGAACTTGGAAGAGACTTTGATGAAAGACTTTTGTCAGAAATTAAGTTTGAAGTGAAGGCAAATTCTTGAACTAGTAATGAATGGCAGGAGCCATTTCAGTGGGAGAGTATTTTGGTCATAGTGATCATAACTCATTAAAATTAAAGGTCGTCATAGAAAAGGGCAAAGACGGACCAGAAATCAATAATTGGAGGCAAAGGCAGATTTTAAATCAGGATCTGGCCAAAGTGGATTAAAGAAAAATCTATATTGGAGCAGGAGGAATCTTTCAAAAAGGAAATAGTGAAATTGCAGGGCTTATATCTTCCTGTGAAGGTTAAGAGTGAGACCAAAAATTCCATGAAACTGTGGGTATTCAAAGAATGTACAGGATTGAACAAGGGTAGATCCTGAGTGTTCAGAGAACCACAAGCCGTGGAGGTGTAGAAAAACTGCATTTGGTTACTTAGAAAACTAAGAGGAGGATAATAAAGCACTGGTGGATAACATAAAAGAAAATCCAAGGGCCTGAAGATATACATGAGGTTATAAATTAGTACTTCGCATCTTCATTCATGATAAAGAAAAATTTATGTAGATATTAAAATTGAAGAGGACTGTAATATGAACAAATTACAATCAAGAGAAGAAATATCAATAGTTTAGCAGGCTTAAAATTGGATACATCCCTACGACCAGGGGATATGTATCCCACACTATGGGAGACAAGGGAAGAGACTGGGCATCCTGACATTAACTTTCATACTTTCTCTGGGCATTGAAGAGAGTTGCCAGAGGGCTAGAGGGCAGCTAATATGGTATCTTTATTCAAGAAGCGTGGTAAGGATAAACCAGGGAAATATATAGGCCAGTGAGTTTGATTAGTGTTAAGGAAACCATTGAAATAAATTGATGGACAGAATTAATTTCCATTTAGAAAGGGAAGGATTAACCAAGGAGCAGGAGAATCGACGTTTTGGGCATGAGCCCTTCCTCAGGAAATTAATTCCTGAAGAAGGGCTCATGCCCGAAACGTCGATTCTCCTGCTCCTTGGATGCTGCCTGACCTGCTGCGCTTTTCCAGCAACATTTTCAGCTCTGATCTCCAGCATCTGCAGTCCTCACTTTCTCCCTGAAGGATTAATCAAGAAATACATGTTACCATTCTTAAGCAGTGCTATCTTACAAGTTAGACTCTCCTTCTGAAAAACCTAAATGTATGGATGACAGCAGTACAAATGATGTACTGTACATAAATTTCATTAAGGCTTTTGACAAGACCTTGCATGGCAGAATCGTCAAGAAGGTAACACCCAATGGAGAGAAAAGGGCAAGTCGAATCCCAAATTGGCTCGGTGGCAAGAAGCTGAGGGTGACGGTTGAAGGTGATGTTTTGTGACTAGAAAACTACCTCTAGTGGCATACTGCAGCATTTGGTGCTGGGTCCCTTGCTGTTGATCTAGACATGAACGATCTGAAAGTAAGAGGTTTGATTTGTAAATTTGCAGATGAGAAGAGCATTAATAGTGTAGTAAATAGTGATGAGGAAAGCCTTAGACTGCAGGACAATATGCATGAACTGGTCAGGTGAACAGATAAATGGCAAATGCAATTGAATCTTGAAAAGTGTGAAGTGATGCATTTTAGGAAGACTAACAAGCCAAGCGATTACGTGATTAATTGTAGGACTCTAGAAAGTGGGACCTTACTGTTCGTGGCCATAGATCCACAAAGGCAACAGGACAGGTGGACAAGGCAGTTAAGACATGGGATATGTGTTTATTAGTCAAGGCATTGATGCAAAAGCAAGGAGGTTATGATAGATATTAGTGTTATTTAGACTACAACTGGAATACTGTGTGCCATTTTGGTTGCCATATGTTAGGAAGGCTTTGATTGCGTTAGAGAAAGTGCAGAGAGGGATTCACCAAGATATTCTGGAGTGTTTCAGCCTTGAAGCAAGATTGTTTTCCTCAGAATAAAAAAAGACTGAGGAGATAACCAATAATCTGGTGTTTGTTCAATGTAAATTTTGATCAGTGCTTTTAAGAAATTGAGATACCTTTAGTTTCAAAAATATACTTTACTAATAAACCAAATCTCACACAAATGCTGTCACAAATGCAGTTTTGTTCCATACAGTAGCATATCATGGAAACAAATGTTGGAACTACTTCACCAAGTTGGTATGTCAGATTAGTGGGCAGATGCTGGAGATCAGAATCAAAAAATGTGATCCTGGAATAGCACAGCAAGTCAGGCAGCATCTGAGGAGCAGGAGAGTTGACATTTCGAACAAAAGCTCTGATGAAGAGCTTATGCTTGAAACGTTGACTCTCCTGCTCCTCGGATGCAGCCTGACCGGCTACTCTTTTCCAGATTAGGGGGCATAGTCAAACTTAGAGCCAAAATGTTCAGGAGTGAAACTGGGAAACATTTGTACGTACAAAGAATGTGATTAGGCAGTTTGGAACTCGTGTCTACGAGCATTGACTTTAGATGAATCGGACATATTAAATCTTAGTCAAGAGTGGGGTGCTGGAAGATCACAGTGGGTCAGGCAGCATCCAAGGAGTAGGAGAATCGACATTTCGGGCAAGAGCCCTTGATCAGGAATGAAGCTTGTGAGCTGAGGGGGAGGAGAGATAAATGAGAAGGGGGTGGGGCTAGGGGAAGGTAGTTGAGAGTGTGATAGGTAGACGGCAGAGAGGATAATGGTGATAGGTTGGCGAGGAGGGTGGAGTATATAGGTGGGAAGGAAGATGGACAGGTAGGACAGGTCATGAGGGCAGTGCTGAGTTGGAAGGTTGGAACTGGGATAAGGTGGGGAGAGGGGAAATGAGGAAATTGGTGAAATCCACATCGCTGCCGTATGGTTCTAGGGTCCCAATGCAGAAGATGAGGCGTTCTTCCTCCAGGTGTCGGGTAGTTAGGGTGTAGCAATGGAGGAGCCCCACGACCTGCATGTCCTTGGCCAAGTGGGAGGGGGAGTTGAATTGTTCAGTCACGGGGCGGTGGGGATTGTTGGTGCGGCTGTCCTGGAGATGTTCTCTGAAGCGTTCTGCAAGTAAGCGTCCTGCCTCCCTGATGTAGAGGAGACCACATCGGGCGCACTGGGTATAATAAATGAAGTGTGTGAGAATGTGTATTGGGTATGAGCAGGCAGGGAAAGAATTAAGTTCTGAGTTTTGTGAAACAAGAGGTTCAGCTGATCATGACTCAGATAAGATAAGAACTTACAGTTAACAATGGGGTGCTGGAGGCAAGGGTAATGAGTTAACAAGGTGGAAAAATAGTCATTATGTAGAGCCATTTCACAAGGTTGGAAGCATTCAGTATGCAAGGTCAGCCAACAAGGAAAAATATTCGTTGTATGAATCCAGTTAACAAGGTTAAGAAAATTCATTCTGGATTAGTGGTGCTGGAAGAGCACAACAGTTCAGGCAGCATCCAAGGAGCTTCAAAATTGACGTTTCGGAAGAAAATTCATTGTATAACAGTAAAGGGCTTGGTCTCTGCTATTGATACTCGTTGATTGTAATGGTCACCCAATTAATATGTATGTTGCTTTGTCTGGATGCTTCTCCCTGTAAAATGACTATATAGTTCATTGAGAAACTGCTGTTCCAGAGAAGACCGTGAACTCATGTCCCTGTACACACGAGCAATCGTTCTCATTCCCTCCAGGGCCCTGAATAAAGAGGAAGGAGGTAAAACTATATTGTATCTCTGATCATTTTGCTTTGACTGAAGAGGGAAACCGGACAGCATGTGGAAGTGCAGGTCAAACTCTGATGGATGTGGAAGGCTCCTTTGGGGTTTTGGATCGAGGTGAAGGGGGAGGTATGGGTGCAGGTTTTGCAATTGTTGCGGTGGCAGGGGAGGGTGCCAGGAGGGGGCATGGACCTGACATGAGAGTCACTAAGGGAATGGTCTTCATGGAAATGGGAGGGGAAGGAAATATATCTCTGGTGATGTTCGTCTCTAGGTGGTGGAAATGTGGAAGATGATGCGATATATACGAAGGTTGGTGGGGTGGAAGGTGAGGACCGGGGGTTTCTTTGCTTGTTGTGGTTGGAGGGGTGGGGTTTGAAGGTGGAGGTATGGGAAGTGGATGAGGACATCATCGACCACGTGGGAGGGGAAATTGTCATCTTTGAAGAAGGAGGCCATTTGTTGTTTTCTGTGGTGGCCATCTGTTGTTTTCTGTCCTCCTGGAATTGGTCCTCCTGGAAGCTGATGAGGTGGAGGAATTAGGAATAACTGATAGCATTTTTACAGGAGGCAGGGTGGAGGAGGTGCAGTCCAGGTAGCTGTGGGAGTCAATAGGCTTGTAGAAGATGTCTGTGTTGAGTTGGTTACCGTTGATGGAAATAGAGAGGTCCAGGAAGGGGAAGGAAGTATCTGAAATGTCCAGGTGAACTTGAGGTCGGGGGTGGAATGTGTTGAAGTTGATGAACTGTTCAACCTCCTTATGGGAGCACGAGTTGGCGCCAATATAGTCATCAATATAACAAAGGAAAAGGTAGGGAATGGTGCCGGTGTAACTGACAAAGATAGGCATGGTGCCGGTGTAACTGACAAAGATAGGCATAACTGGGGCCCGTGCGGGTTCTCAAGGGTAACCCTTTCGCCTGGAGGAAAAATTATTGAGGGTGAGGACCAGTTCAACGAAACCACCAGTGCCAGTGAAAGGGTTCTGATGGGAACGCCGGGAGAGGAAGAAACGGAGGGCTTGGAGGCCTTCATCATGGCGGATAGAGATATATAGGGACTGGATGTCTATGGCGAAGATGAGGCATTGGGAAAACCAAAGTCTTGGAGGAGTTGGAGGGTATTGTTCGTGCCCCGAACATATGTGGGGAGTTCCTGGACCAGTGGGGATAGGACAGCATAGAGGTAGGTGGAGATGAGATTGGTGGGGCAGGAGCAGGCTCAAACAATAGGTTGATCGGGGCAGTAAGGCACCAAACTACCACTGTGCCTGCTCCTTTTCCATTGGTTTAATGGTGAGGTTGGGGTTGGCGTGGAGAGCTGCGCATTGTGAGGCTAAGAGGTCGGAGTGGGTGAAAGTGGTGGGCTAGTTGAGGCAGTCAATGCCCCGGCAACAATTGGAAATAAAGAGATCGAGGGCGGGTAACAGATCAGCACATGATGTCCAGGTGGATGGGGTGTGTTGGAGGCTGGAGAAGGTGGGCGGGAGTCTGGGTGGAAAATATAAGCCCTGAGGCAGAGGTGACGATGTCGCAATGGGTGTTGAATTCGTTGATCTGGAAGAGGAGGGGGATGAAGGTGAGGCCTTTACTGAGGGCTGGTTATTTGTCCTCAGTGAGGGGGAGGTCTGGGGGATGGTGAAAAAACCGCAGCGCTGGGATCTAGGACTGGTGTAGGGCTGGAGCTGGGTGTGGTATGGAGACTGTAACTGGAATGGGAGTGGTAGTGGAGACAGAGGGTGATGTCATTTATGTGACGCTCACTCAGAGTGTTGTTTGGGGGCAGGGGGATGGTGGTGGTGGTGAGTGTGAGATCCAAAAGGGGCGGAAGTGGCGGAACACATGTCGTGTGCAATTCTGTTGGCAGTATTGAGGTGAGTGGCGTCAGTGGAGGCAGAAGCACGGTGGCACAGTGGTTAGCACTGCTGCCTCACAGTGCCAGAGACCTGGGTTCAATTCCTGCCTCAGGCGACTGACTGTGTGGAGTTTGCACATTGTCCCTGTGTCTGCGTGGGTTTCCTCCGGGTGCTCCGGTTTCCTCCCACAGTCCAAAAATGTGCAGGTTAGGTGAATTGGCCATGCTAAATTGCCCGTAGTGTTAGATGCAGGGGTAAATGTAGGGGAATGGGTATGGGTGGGTGCGCTTCGGCGGGTCGGTGTGGACTTGTTGGGCCAAAGGGCCTGTTTCCACACTAAGTAATCTGTAAGCACTTGCCCGAAACTTCGATTCTCCTGCTCCTCAGATGCTGCCTGACCTGCTGTGCTTTTCCAGCACCCAGCTGTCTACTCTGACCTCCAGCATCTGCAGTCCTCAATTTCTTCATGTTAAATCTTAAGTTGATCTTTACCTGTTTGTCAAAGATTTTAAGGTGTATGGAGCAAATGTAGCATATCGAGTTAAACTGCATATGAGCTGTGGTCCCATGGAAAAGTGGGGCAAACCATCCTGTGTTTCTGGAAAACCTGTTCAGATACAGTTCTGGAGCAGGTGGGAGCCCATGCCTTACAACTCAGAGGCAGGGACACTGGCTGCACCACAAGATCATTTCCTGTTTCTAGTACATGCTAGAAAGAGGGCTGTTGTGCATAATATAACTTGAACTAATTCATTACAATTTTGTAAACAGTCAGCGTTCTATGTCCACTCAGCTGCATTGACTGTGAGGATGGGAGGCTCAGTTGTTTGCAGAATATTGTTTGTTGCTGTAGCTGGCATTTGTTTTTGTTCATGTTTTCTAATCCGAATGTGGAATATTTCCAGAGAATAGCTGTGAGGCCTGAATGGTGCCTCTCTTATGACCTTCAGTCCCATACTTGATGTGAAATCTTGAACATGTTGAGTTGTAGTTTCATCAATACATGTGAATACATTGCCAGCTGTTTTCAAGCGCTTTAGGCATTTGTCACCTATTTACCTGCATTGAGGTTAGAAATTTCAATTTTAAATTTTATCTGCCAGTACAGAGTTTTATACGTTGAACCTGTGTAAAAGCAATTATGCAGGTACTGCCAACTCCAAATAGAATTGAAGGTTTAATGTGCCGCTCAGGAAGCTGCTGGCTTGAGAGTTGCTTTTGAAAGTGATTATCCTTTTCTATGTTTAAAAAGGGAGTGACTGCTGGTTAGGACTAGAAGAAAGATATGCTTAAAGTTTGAAAGCCAGGGTTCATTTGATTGATGGGAAGGAGTGTAATATCTAATTCTGCAATCATGTCTTTACTTTTTTTCAAAATTGACAGAGTTGGAGAAAATTTGAGCCAAAACATCACCACTTCATAATATTCAATTACCTTGCCTCCACCATCTTCTGAAGCACAGTTGTGAAGTCGCACAACCTTAGAAAAAAATTCCCGTTAACTTTGTCCTAAAAGGGTGAAAACCCTCCCCCAAATTTTAAATCTGTCTTCCCAAGGTTTGGACTGACTCATAAGAGGAAACATCTTTTCAACATCTGTCTTATCAAGACTGTTTAGATCTGTACACCCTTTCTTTTGTTTGTTGGCTCTTTGTTTTATCTATTTCCTTTTCTATTATCTGCTGAGTGGAATTGCCTTCATGTGGTTCCACTCTGACACATCTGATTGTAGCCAAGCAATCTTCTGAAATAACTTCTGTTTCCACTGTTGTACGATAGATCCGGAAAATGTTTGACTCATAGTATAGAATGTAACTCACTATTTTGCAGAACTGCTGCTGTCCATTTTGTCATAATGCTTGGCTGACAGACAGCTGAATGACCTGAATTTTTGCAATTAAATGTAGGTGTTATAAATGCAGGTCCCTTTTAAAAGGTGAACATTTTGGGTCTCGTGGTTCAATGGTAGTGTCTGTCCAGAAGGCTCCAAAGGTATGTCGCCACATGTCTAAACCCCTTGATTTTTAAGGAGCAGAATTTGGTATCCCAATAGGCAACATTTTTGTGATTGCTAATTTGGTCATCCATTACCTGCCTCTCTCCATTTTATTTCTCCTCTCTTTTTCTCTCTTCTCTCACTCCTCTGTTCTTTTCACTGACCCCCCACTTGTTTGTTCTTTCCTCAGTTAAGTTCCTTCAGGCATCTTTTGCCCTGAAAAGCATCTCACTGCCTACACCATAAGGTTTTATTTTGCTAGTAATCTTTAAGACACTTCATCTAATGCCAGTGTAAGTGCATTACCTTCCCTGATTCCTTTTTATTTAGTCTATCACTTGCCCAAAGAATTCAAGAAATAAGTCAAGCATGATTTCACTTCAATAATGCAATCAGCTAGAGTTTCCCTTGTTCTATGATTCTCTAAGTGCCAAGCCATAACCACCTGAATAGATTCCAGGATTTTCCCTGTGGCACATATTGGGCTAATTAACTGACTTATAGATCATGATCTCTATCTTCTCCCTCCTGTCGAATAAAAGTCACTTCTCCTGTTTTTCAGTCTGATGCTACTTTTGCGTAATTTAGGGAATTCTGGAAATTTGAAATCAATGTGTCTATTGCCTTAATAGCTGCTGCTTTTAACAACCAAGGATGAAGTTTGTCAAAGTCAAAAAGGGTGGGGCTGGAAAAGCACAGTAGATCCAGCAGCATCCGAGGAGCAGAAGAATCTACATTTTGGGCATAAACCCTTCATGAGGAATGTGGAGAGGGAAACGGTGATTAGAGATAAATGGGAATTTGTGAGATTTTAGTTCTAATTACTTTTCTCAGTGCCCTTTCCCTGGCAATTGTGATGGTTTTAAGTTCCCCTCCATCGTTTTCACTCTGATTTCTGGAATGTTATCTGTATCCTGTTCAGTGAACACAAAAGTACAGTCTGTTCATTTCTTTTGCTGTTGCTCTATTTCCCCAGCGCATCACTGAGAAGGCCATACGAATGTATGGACAAGGAACAAGAATATGATCATTGCTGATCTGATTTTAACCTCAACTCTACACTCTTGCATATCTTCAAACAATTTGAAACTCCCTCAGTAATTAAGAGTAAATAAGATTTTGCATCCACTGCATTAAGAAGGGATTTCCAAAGACTTTCAACCCTCAGATAAAGAAACATTCTTTTGAAATCCACCCTGTCAAGTCCCTTAGAATCTTATATTTGGAGACTCAGAAGTGACTTAAACTCCAAGGGGATACAGGCCTAGCCTGATGTAGCCTTTCCTCATAAGATTGGCTCGTTCCAGGCATTACTCTAGTAAATCTTCTCTTAGCTGCTTCCAATGCATTAATGTCCTCCTGCAAGTATAGTTGACTGTACTTAAGTGCTGTACTCAATACTCCAGATGCAGACTCAACGGTGCCCTGTATAACAGGCATAATGTACCTCCTCTTGCATTTAATTCCCTGTGCGATTTAACATAACATCCTGTTAGCTTTCCAGATTACTTGCTTTGCCTACATACTAAACCTATGCAATTCATGCACTAGCAAACCTGATACCTTTGCAGCCTCTCAGTATTTAGATAACGTTTCTTTATTATTCTTTCTGCCAAAATAGACGATTTCATTATATTCCATTTGCCAGATCTTTTCCCATTCACTTAATCTATCTATATCCTTTTGTAGGCTCCTTCAATCCTCTGCAAAACTCACTTTGCTACCCATCTTTGTTTCATCAGCAAATTTAGTGACCATTCCTTTGACCACTTTGTGCAATCATTTATTTCAACTGTACAAGTGACTTAGTCATAGAGTCATAAGAGATGTATAGCATGGAAACAGACCCTTCGGTCCAACCTGTCCATGCTGACCAGATATCCCAACCCAATCTAGTCCCACCCGGCCTATATCACTTCAAACCCTTCCTATTCATGTAACCATCCAAATGCCTTTTAAATGTACCAGACTCCACCACTTCCTCTGGCAGCTGATTCCATACATGTACCACCTTCTGTATGAAAAGGTTGCCCGTTAGGTCTCTTTTATATCTTTCCCTTCTCACCCTAAACCTATGCCCTCTAGTTCTGGACTCCCTGACCCCAGGGAAAAGACTTTGTCTATTTATCCTATCCATGCCTTTCATGTTTTTGTAAACCTCTATAAGGTCACCCCTCAGCCTCCAACACTCCAGGGAAAACAGCCCCAGCCTATTCGTCCTCTCCCTATAGCTCAAATCCTCCAACCCTGGAAACATCCTTGTAAATCTTTTCAGAATCCTTTCAAGTTTCACAACATCTTTCCGATAGGAAGGAGACCAGAGTTGCACGCAATATTCCAACCAATTACCTGTACAGCCGCAACATGACCTCCCAACTCCTTACTCAATACTCTGACCAATAAAGGAAAGCATACCAAACGCCTTCTTCACTATCCTATCTACCTGTGACTCCACTTTCAAGGAGCTATGAACCTGCACTCCAAGGTCTCTTTGTTCAGCAACACTCCCTAGGACCTAACCATTAAGTGCATAAGTCCTGCTAAGATTTGTTTTCCCAAAATGCAGCACCTCGCATTTATCTGAATTAAACTCCTTCTGCCACTTCTCAGCCCATTGGCCCACCTGGTCCAGATCTGTTGTAATCTGAGGTAACCTTTTTCGCTGTCCACTACACCTCCAATTTTGGTGTCATTTGCAAACTTACTAACTGTACCTCTTATGCTCTCATCCAATTCATTTATGTAAATGACAAAAAATAGAGGGCCCAGCACCGATCCTTGTGGCACTCCACTGGTCACAGGCCTCCAGTCTGAAAAACAACCTGCCACCACCACCCTCTGTCTTCTACCTCTGAGCCAGTTCTGTATCCAAGTGGCTAGTTCTCTCTGTATTCCATGAGATCTAACCTTGCTAACCAGTCTCCCATGGGGAAACTCGTCGAACGCTTTCAAAGAACTCCAATAACTTAGTTAAGCTTTATTTTACTTTGACAAAACCATGTTGGCATTGCCTTATTACCTTGAGCATGTCGAGTTACCTTGTTTTAACATCATTAATACAAGTTTCTAATATTTTCTCTAACTGATGTTAAGTTAACTGGCATTTAGCTTCCTGCATTCTGCCTCCCTATATTTTTTGAGTAAAGAAGTTACTATTTTCTAATCTAAAGGAACTTTCCCTGAATGTAATGAGTCTTGGTATATTAAAGTCAACACTTCAGCTTTCCCACGTCCGACTTCTCTTTTAAACCCTAGGACCTATTAGTAGTTAGGAATTTGTCAACCTGGAGTTCCAATCATTGACTCAGTATTTCTCTGTTTAATTCTAATTTTCTTGTTCTTCCCTCCCTTTCAGTTCCAGATTCACAGCTATCCCTGGGAAGCTACTTGTACCCTGTCTAGTGAAGACTGATGAAAATATCTGTTCAATTCATATGCTATTTTTATCCTCCATTACTATTTTCCCAGCCTATTCTTTCCAATCTTTGAACTATGGTGAATTGGATATATTTTTTCCTTCAGTTTGATACTACTTTCTTTTATGGTTAGATTAGATTAGATTCCCTACAGTGTGGAAACTTCAGCCCAACTAGTCCACACCGACCCTCTGTAGAGCGAGCAACCCACCCAGACCCATTCCCCTACATTTACCCCTGACAAATGCACCTAACACTACAGGCAATTTAGCGTGGCCAATTCACCTAACCTGCACATCTTTGGACTATGGAGAAAACCGGAGCACCCTGGAAGAATGTGCAAACTCCACACAGACAGTTTTCTGTCCTTCTTTGAGAATCTTTCTCATTGGAATGCATATTTTGCGTACTCTAAACTATCTCCTTAATATCTTCCACTGTAGGAGAAAGTGAGGACTGCAGATGCTGGAGATCAGAGCTGAAAAATGTGGTGCTGGAAAAGCGCAGCAGGTCAGGCATCATCCAAGGAGCAGGAGAATCGACGTTTTGGGCATAAGCCTGATTCCTGAAGAAGGGCGTACGCCCGAAACATCGATTCTCCTGCTCCTTGGATGCTGCCTGACCTGCTGCGCTTTTCCAGCACCACATTTATCTTCCACTGTATCCCTGTTCACCCACTCTTCGACATTGTGGTCGGTTGGCTTTGGCCAACTCTATTTCCCTACCCTCGAATTTACCATTCTTTAAGTTTTTATTGCTATTCCTAAATCCACTCCTGCTCTTTTTCAACATCCTCCCCCCAAAAAAACAGAAACTGCAATTCAATCTTATATGATCACAGTGCTTTCACTCTGAGGCAATTGATTCATCCCATCTTGGTGCATAGTACCTGGTCTAGTGTAGCCTGCTCCCTGATTAACTCCTGAATTTGCTGCTCTGAGAAACTACAAGTGTAGTCTTGAGGTTGAATTTATAATCTGACACATCCAATTTATTTGTTGACTAAAATAATCTGTGATTAGATTAGATTACATTACAGTGTGGAAACAGGCCCTTCGGCCCAACAGGTCCACACCGACCCGCCGAAGCGCAACCCACCCATACCTGTACATTTACCCCTTACTTAACACTACAGGCAATTTAGCATGGCCAATTCACCTGGCCTGCACATCTTTGGACTGTGGGAGGAAACCGGAGCACCCGGAGGAAACCCACGCAGACACAGGGAGAACGTGCAAACTCCACACAGTCAGTCGCCTGAGGCGGGAATTGAACCACTGTGCTAACCACTGTGCCACCATGCCGCCCACGGTATCATTGTAGCTTCCTGTTCATTCTAAATATGATGTACCCTTGAGTATTCAAGTTCCAGAATTTCCTATCTTGCAACACTGACTCTAATGGTTATCAAATCATACATGTCCAGTTCTTATTTGCGCCCTCATTCATCTGTTTTAATATGAATGCTTAGTGAATTTTAAAAAATAGCCTTTGTTACTGTCTTTTTCCTATTTTGTGACTTCTAGCCCCATGTACTGTTGTACACTGTCCCCTTCTACCATGTTCTGATCACTATTTCCCTTATTGCTACTTTGCTCTATTTAATTTCTCTTAATATGTACAATTTACCAAACTAGATCCACCTCTCCTCTGTTCAGTTTAAAAGCTTCTCTGCCACGTGAGTTGTGACTTGTCAGAACACTGGTTTCATCACAATTCGGGTGAAGACTGTCCTGTAGTATAGCTCCAGTGCCCCAGAATGCAAACCGATTTTTTCCCTCGCCAGTCTTTAAGTCACACATTCATCTTAGCCAAAATTTGCTTAGCCAATGCCAATTTGCTTGTGGCTCAGGAAATAAAGCAGAGATTGTGCATTATTCTGCTTTTTAATTTGGTCCCTCATTGTTCATACTGTCTAAGCAGAACCTCTTTAGAGTTCTGTCACTATTGTTGGTACTTCCAGGATCACGACAACAGCAGGTTCCTGTGTAGACCCAAGCAGGTATTTCGAACCATGGCACCAGGCAGACAGTCTGTAAATTTCCCTCATCTGCAGATAATTGTGCCCTATTTTTGATTTGTTCACAAGCCAGTTTATTGTAGTCTGAGAGGAGTAATAAAAAGACACTTGTGACAGTCAGAGAAGAGCAGTGAATGGAAACAACTTTAATTAAGGAATTCCGAGTGTAACAAATTATTTTCGCTCCCCATCTCAGTATAGGTCAATTTTTAAAAAATCATTTTAAGTCTCTTTCTAAGCAAAGATAGCTAGCTATTGAAATTGTTTGGAGAACTCCTGACTGAACTTCCATTTTCCATATACCTGAGCTCATCCTAAACTCTTGTGTCTGTATTCTCCCTATTCAACCAAGCTCTTGGTAATCTGCCCTAAATAAAACCTGAAGGTGTCTCCGTGCTAAGTCAATTTGAAAGGCTTCTGTGAATTGCCTAGGGGCCTTTTACTATTTTAGAGATTTTTTTTCTTCATTCCCAAATGAGATATGAGCATTGCTGGCAAGAGTGGTATTTATGGCCATTTCTAGTTGCACTTTGAGGACAGTTGAGAGTTAACCACACTGCTGTCTTTAATCGCAGATCGGCCAGATAGGTTAAGGGCAGCAAATTTCATGAAGACGTTCATGAGCAAGTGTTTTTTTCAAAATGACAATCAATAATGATAACATTTAGTCCCAAATATTTTTAATGTAAATTTTACCAATGACTGTGGTGGGAATTGAAGCAATGTCCCCAGAATATTAGCTTGGCCTTTGGATTACTATTTGAGTGAGATCATTTCTAAGTCATTGAATCCCACTGGTGCCCATCCAGCTGTCTGTGTATACCTTCAACAAATAGTTCTAAACATGTTTGTCTCAACTGACTTCACTTGTTTCTGAACAGTAGATTTGAGCTGGATTATTATGTTTTGAGATGTTATCCTCACAAGGAATTTTGAATTTATTTTAACTTTTTCTTTGCTACATGTAGCTTTTCCCTGGTTTGGCATGGATATTGGTGGAACTTTGGTGAAATTGGTTTATTTTGAACCAAAGGACATTACTACTGAGGAAGAACAAGAAGAAGTGGAAAATCTGAGAAGTATACGGAAATATTTGACCTCTAATGTGGCTTATGGATCCACAGGCATCCGTGATGTTCATCTTGAACTCAAAGATTTGACTATTTGTGGACGCAAAGGCAATTTGCACTTCATAAGGTTTCCTACTCAGAACATGCCGGCATTTATTCAAATGGGCAAAGCCAAACACTTTTCAAGCCTGCACACAACCCTTTGTGCCACTGGAGGTGGGGCATACAAATTTGAACCAGACTTGCGCACAGTATGTATATTTTAATTTTGTTTTTCAAGTATCAAAAGTTTTTGGGACTGCAGAACCATGGGCATTTGTCTGTTAAATTGTTTTCATGGCTCATTTCAGGATTGAAATGATCAATTTAGAAATGAACTCTGCATTCATATATACATGTTTTTCTGTTTTAGGGACCCATTCTGATACTTGAGTTAATTAAAAACGTGTGTCGTCTTGATTTGAAAGATGGTGTCTCAGTATTTACCAAGTTTTGGATTGATGAGAATATGACCAAAGTCATGAATTTTTAAATTACCATTGCACTTCTATCAGCCTCCTCTGCTGACTGCTACATATCCATTGTATACTACCATCTTCCTCATTCACTTTTCTCTCCTGTTTTCTGTTATAGCCTTAAAGCATTTATACATGCAATGTTCAGTGCAAAAAGTGTAAGCTGGGTTTGCATAATATACTGAAAAATGTGTTGCTGGAAAGGCGCAGCAGGTCAGGCAGCATCCAAGGAGCAGGAGTATCGACGTTTCGGGTGTAAGCCCTTCTTAGGCCCGAAACGTCGATTCTCCTGCTCCTTGGATGCTGCCTGACCTGCTGCGCTTTTTCAGCAACACATTTTTCAGCTCTGATCTCCAGCATCTGCAGTCCTCACTTTCTCCCTTTTGCATAATATACTGTTACTCCTTTTGTGCAGCAGAAGTTTAGAATTGCTTCTTTAAAAAACGTTTTATTTCTTGCTTTGTTCATTTATACCAATTTACTGAATACTATTTTCCTTTAAAATCACTGACAGTCATTTCAAAGTGCAAATATAAGATTCTTATCTCAATAATTTAGAAATGTTATATTCAGTACATTTAATAGCAATAAACAACAATCAATTATCACTTTGTCTTGTCTTCTATCAGCAAGAGAAAATCACAGGTCTATTGCTCATTGTTAATATATTTTTAAATGGGAATTTGAGTTTTAAATTTGCAGTGGAACTACATTTAATCTTCATTATATACAGATTGGCTATGGACAGATCCACATACTTGAGAGGACCGCCCCTAACCCCAACCCTCCTGAGTATTGTAGGAATTGCACTTGTCCAGACAAGTGGGGAGATATTATACCACAATTTGGACTTGTTCCTTGTAGATAGATGTAGATAGGCTTTGAAATTCAGGAGGCAAGTTACTCACTGCAGAATTTCTGTTCTTAAACCTGCCCTTGTCAATGCCATTGTTAGGGACCAGGCCAGACCCCCTCAAAACTTTTTAAGAAGGTAGTCCAGACCCCTAATTTTTTTTTTGTTAAAGGCAGATGTGAAATGCATATTCCAGAAGTGATGCAGCTGATAAAACCATTCTGTTTCAAGTAAAACAATTTATTTACACACTATGGTTGAAACACGAACAAAAAAAACCAGAATTTAGATTAACGTAACTATTTGAAAACACAACTGACTCGAAATAGCAACTTAACAAAGCTGTTCGGATTCCTGCAACATCCCGTAAACACACCCCTTAGTAAATGGTCAATTCAAACACAGGTTCTTCCATACAGGAGAGGTTTCAGAAAGTAAGTTCAGGCAAGACCTCTGTTGAAACATGGAACCTCTTTTCACTGTTGCTGCATCTCTAAGTCCCCAGCAATTTTTTTAACTTTTCCAGCACCACACTCTTGCCCCCAGCAGTTTCTGATTGCATGCTAAAACAAAATCCAACTGGAACAAAACCTGAATTGGGAGAACTGGCCACCCTGTTTAAAAACAAACCTAAAGGCCTCCTCTGATTGTTGACTTAGGCAGTTTCTGTTCTCGTTTCGGCATCACTGACTTTATAACCCTTCTTGATAAAAATCAAGGACAACGTAACCTTGTTAAAGAGGCAACGTTGTCACGCAATATTTGTATGGCTAATCTAGTTCACTTTCAGTAGTAACCCCAGTGTATTGATCCAGGGAATTTATTATTGCACTTATTAGACTTTGTTACTGGAAGTTGTCTTCTATTTCTTTTGCACAAATAGCAATTACCATTTATCATTCAAAAATTAATTCATTAATTTTGACATTTTGATTTAGTATTGATTCATTATTATACATTGATGGGATTACCAGAGTCTGGATTGGCACTTGCGTTATTTTGGGATATGTTAATGGTAGTACTCTTGACTTTATACTTAAAAGTGGTTTGTCTAATTTTTGTAGATTGTTAATCTGCAACTTCGAAAACTGGATGAACTTGACTGTCTTATCCATGGGACAATGTATATTGATTCGATAGGTTTCAATGGGCGTGCTGAATGCTATTACTTCGAACATCCTACAGATCCTGAAAGGTGTCAGAAGAAGACATGTGCTTTAGATAATCCATATCCACTGTTGCTGGTGAATATCGGATCAGGAGTCAGTATTCTTGCTGTGTACTCCAAAGATAACTATAAACGGGTAACTGGCACCAGGTGAGTGATAGATATTGCAATCATCTTGAAAAGCTGTTAAAGATTATGCAACAAGACTTATTTTCAACTGTGCATGTTTCATTGGTTTCCTACAGCTTGGAATCCCACCAATTGGACATGGACATGGAAAATGGATGTCTTAATTGTTCAAAAGCATAATACTGTAGATGCTGGTGATCTGAAATAAAAACATAAATTGCAGTGAAATTCAGGAGGTCTGACAGAATCTGGAAGAAAATAGAATTAATATTTAAAGTCCAGTGACACTCCTTATTAAAAAGAGTGTGCTTGGAAACTTGAACTCAATATTAATGGGGTTTCTAATTCCACACCTATTACCAGATCTATTGAGTTTCTCTAGAACTTTGTGCTTTTACATTTTAATTGCTTTTTTTGCCGTTCTGTTAAATGTAATATATTAAATATAATGTAGCTCAATTATTTTCACAAAATTGATGTGTGGTTTTTAGGATCCTTTATTTTTACATTGTGGCTAGTTTCTTCAATCAGTTTCCCTATGTTATATTCTCTTTACCACTTTCAGTGTGTTTTTAAAAGCAGTAAAATGTTTCCCATCGTATTTTTTTTTCTTTGGCTACCTGCTTGTTTAAAAACATTAGCAGGAGAAGCATTCGTTGGTGGAAACCTGTCATCCTCCAGAGCTTCCTAATGCTACTTTTCTTGACGAGATTCAAAATTTATGTTGGCCTTTGCTAAAATAAATAACCACTCAATGGAGTACAAAGACCTGTTGATTTTGAGCATAGAATAAGTGTTCCAATAAATTATATTGTTTGGAAACTATATTAGGCTGCTTCAAGAACATTGTTAGCTGTGGTGCATCTCAATGAAAATCAGTAAGATAATCAGCTAGATGAATATGTTGCATCTTGCTGAAGTTCTGACTTGATATTTGATGCTTACTCAAATGGTAGGAAATTGTTGTACTTCAGAGTTGTAAGTACAATGAATACTGGGTTACTTAATTTTTAAAAATGTATCTATGCGGTATGGATGTCACTGTCTGGGCCAGCATTTATTAAGAAGGTGCTGATGAGCTGCATTTTGAATGGCTGTAGTCCATTTGTTAGCTCTGGATGATGAGTGACTTTGAAGGGAACTTGCAGGTGTTGGTGTTTCCATGTATCTGCTTCCCATGTCCATTTGAGGTGGAGGTTTGGAAGATTCTGCCTTAGGAGCCTTGTTGAATTTCTACAGTGCATCGTGTAGATGTTACAGACTGCTGCTCCTGAATCTCGGGGGTGGAGAGATTGGATGCTTGTGGATGTGATGCCAAACAAGTGGGCTTCTTTGTCTTGGGATGGTGTTAAGCTTCGAGTGTTGTTGGAGCTGCATTGTCCAGGCAAGTGGGGAATGTTCCATCACATGTCTGACGTGTGTCTCGTAGAAGGTGGAGAGTCTTTGGGGAGTTACTTACTCAGGATTCTTAGTTTCTGACCTTCTGTTATAGCCACTAATTGTATGGAATGGCCAGTTCCATTTCTGGTGAATGGTAATTCATGGATTTCAGTTAGTAGGATATTCAGGTGGTGATGTTACTGAATATCAAGGACAGATAGTTAGATCGCCTTTTTGTTGGAGGTGGTCATTGCCTGGCATTTGTGTGGTGCAAATGTTACCAGAATTATGCCAGGATGGAGGAATTTTGGTTGTAAGGATCCCTTTGAGCAAAGGAGATTTGAGATAAATTTTTATAGTATTAAATCCGATTATGAATGATTTGGATAAAATGGCAAGGAAAAACTGTACCCTTTTGCTAATAGTACACAGCTTTAAAGTTTGGCAAAGAAATGTAGGGGAACATATGTAGTAAAAATGTGTGGAAAACAGTTTTCCACTTTGATTGGTAACCTGGAACTCCACCTTCATGAGCCTGCTGGAAACCTGGGCAAATGAGACAAAGAACGTTTTTTTATAAGTGAATTGGCAATGCTCACGATGGTGCAGAAAGCAAAATTAATCAGTGATTTCAGAAGGAAATTGGATCGGCACTTGAAGGAAATGAGCCCTCAAGGTGAGTGAGGCTGACTAAATTGCTGTAAAAATAGCTGGCTCAGCCTTGTTTGGCTGAGTGACCTTCGACTGTGTCATAAATGACTCTGACTCCATCATTTTAAATAAAATATGCTTTTGACTACTCCTGTATGTGTTTGCCCTACCTCTTTGCATCATTTGAAACTTTTCTACGTACCAGCCCATAACTTTCAGCTTCAGTCTCTACCCATTAATGGTAATAATCATAAGCTACCTCAGCCCTGCCAATATACCTCTGACTTTCTGCTTTGAAATATCTCTAAAAACCCATATTTGACCATTACAATTCTCATAACTCTTACTATTGTTCTTTTCTCTTCGATGAAATAGTTTGTGCAGTCTCTACATTAGGTATGTTATCTAAATTTCTGAATACTTTATCATCTATAGTACTAAGATAATAGCTGACATTAAAAAAAACCTTTTAAATGTGGAAAATTTATTTAGACTTCAGAAAGAAGGTCACGAGTCAAAATGTTAACATTAACTTTGTCTCCACAGATGCTGCCAGACCTGCTGAGTTTCTCCAGCAATTTTTTTGTTTGGTTTCAGATCTCCGCCTGCAATTGCTTTTTAAAATTTATGTGAACCTTTATTTATGTTGCTTCACACGTCAGCCCTCGCTGTTCAAAGTACGTGCTTTGGACATGAACTCAAATATTCTATGAGGCAAATTGGATAGCATTTGCATAAAGAAGTTATATGCACAAATTTGTGTTCTTTTACTGTCCTCTGGCTCTTATGCAGTAGAAGTGTCTCTGTTATAGTTTAGGTTCGTTTTGAAGTAAGGAACCACGTGAAGGCTTCAGAAGGGATATAGAAAAAATTCATAGTACCAGTTCCCAGAAAGAGTTCATTTTATGTAGCTTTGATAGAAGTGTTGAAAATTGAGGGGTTCCATACAACGTAGAGAAAAACTATTCCCAAGTCTGGAAGGGTCACGAGAATGTTAATGTCTCAAAGCAATCGGCAAAAGAGCCAGTATTGAAATGAAAAACTATTTTGTGAAATAAGTGTTTAAAGTCTTTATCATACTGTTAAGTATGGCAGGGGCACATTCAATTATGGTTTTCATAAGGGAACTGGATAGACCTCTATAAAGAGGCAACTCTCAGTCTGACAGAGCAAGGAAATGAGTGTGGGACAAGTCAAGTTGCTATTGCAGTGAGTGAACAATGACACAACAGGCCTCCTGTGCTATAACCATTTTGTGATTCATTTATTCTGTCTATCTAGTATTAGAAGTTTCTCTGCTTTCTCTCTTGTTCCTCATAGGCTAAGTTGAAATAATCTTTGCATAATTGCTGATGCATATCTCACAACCACAGTCAAATATTGAGCTAAATGATAGCACCCTCTGTTAACAGAAAATATGCCACAAGGGGGTGCAAGCGATTTAGTAGCTGATACAGTTAACTACTGTATGTTGTTATTTAGATTTCAACTGTAGTTTGAGAAAAGTACAAGAATGGGAAGCAGTTAGCTGCTCCATTAACCTGACTTCTGAAAATGTCCTTTCAGTCTTGGAGGTGGCACCTTTCTTGGTCTGTGCTGCCTGCTGACCAGTTGCTCAACCTTTGAAGAAGCCCTCGACATGGCATCACGTGGAGAGAGTACCAAGGTGGATAAGTTAGTAAGAGATATCTATGGCGGAGACTATGATAGATTTGGGCTTCCAGGCTGGGCTGTAGCCTCCAGGTAAGAGCATTTTTGTTACTCACCTTTTTCGTTTGTTTTTTCAATTATGTGATGTGTATTTTTTTTTTTAAAAGTCGCATCACTTCTTGACCATTCTGGGAGGAGTGCAATAATCGTGCTGATGTTGGGTCTTGGTTGTAACTGTTTGAGATGTTAACGATCATTGTGGTCTTGAAATGAAATTCCTGATTTGTGCCTTGAAAGGAATTTTGCTAACATTAGCTTCATCCATTGTCTATTTTAATTTTTAGAAACATTTATCTAGGAAATGACAGATTAAACTAAATGCCTTGCACAGTAATTGTGGAGTGAAAATGGGTTACTCAACTGAGAGAGGGGCTGGCAATGCAAGAGGGACTAAAATATTAATGGGTTTTTTCAAGAAAGTAAATCTGCTTTGATCTAGATGTATAACTTTATTATCTTCTCCTTCAGCTTTGGGAATATGATGAGCAAAGAAAAGCGGGAAGCGGTGAACAAAGAAGATTTGGCCAGAGCTACTTTGGTCACCATCACAAACAACATTGGCTCCATAGCCAGGATGTGTGCACTGAATGAGGTTGGAACTTTTGTTTGGAAATCCTGTAATTCCAAGGACAGTTTGTGCAAGTTGTTTGTAATATACATGGACTTGGCTTATATCAGACTTTAGTTTGTTTGTCACAGTTGAAAGCATGCTATTAATGGTAAATGCTTCTATAATGTTTTTTTTAAAAAGTGTTTTATTCAGATAGGAGAACGGAAATGTTTAACCATGCAGAAAGTTCAGATGGCTTGCTCCGATCATCCAGCAGTTCCCTTGTGAAGAAGCACATTAGAGGAAGTAATGCTTTGTGTTTTCAGCTTCTTTACAGTGCTGCCTTGTAGCATCCAAATCAAGCAGCATTGTACAGGGCTATGAAAGCACCAAGACATTTACTGCAGATGTAAATGGCTTTTCCCCGTTAGCATTTCATATATGCAGTTGGCCATTTCGCACATACTGATAAACAGATTAGGAGCTTTAATGAAACTGTAAAGGAAAAGCACTAAATAATGTACCAAAGGATTTTCTTTTCAATTTTCTATGCACATACTGCACGAACCTGCATAATTGTAGTCCAATAAACTTATAATATACTAAAGACTGTCTTATTAACTGCATTAATTAAATTTGCAATAACTAACCATAAAGATCTTCAGCTGTCCAACTTTTGTTTTTGCATGAAGACCTCTGATTTTTAACCCCATCTAATTGCTAGTTAGATGGTTCCAGATGGAAAGAGAGCACCTAGGAAAGAGAACGCAATATGAAAAACTGGCAAATTAAAAGGTGGAGTTGAGTAAAGGAGAAGATGAAACATTGCAAATCTCTGTTGCACTGCATTAACTACTTATTTCTTTTAGTTGCATACTCTCACTAGATGTTTCAATCTGAATTATTTCAGGGAGACCTCTTGTGCCTGTATCTGAAGGCAGGCACGAGTTACTTATTTAGCTTCTCAGCTGTTTCTCTATTTCCTATTAGGCATTCTTCTGTTTCTGCCTTTAATGAACAGTTGTCTTTGCTAAACAAAACTAAACTTTGACAATCTGTTTTTGTTCCTTGCAATGTTTTGCATGTATATTCTGTTTATAAATTCCTATGTTCTCCTTCTCAATTCTAAAACTTTCCCAATTTTCTCTCTCTCACAGATTTTGGTCTCTTTTTACTAACCTTTTCCTTTGATCTAATACTGTTTTTAACTTTTGTGAGAAATGGTCCTCTCACCTTTCCTGTTGGGTATATTTGCCTTAAAGAAATATAAACCTTTTTGAAAACCAAGTATTAATTCTTTAAGATCATAAGACAAAGGAACAGAATTAGGCCATTTGACCCATCAAGTCTCTGACTTCCCTTGTGTTTTAAAAAATTCTCAAGGTCAGGTTCGTAGGAGAGTAGTCTGACACAGAACAAACGACCAAGAGGCGAGACTGCTAGAATATGGGCATTTTATTCCCCGCAGTGTCGCACAACGGGTCTGGTTTATGCTCACTCTACATGTTACAAAAACTGGGAGCCGTCAGTTCTTGTAGAGCGGTTGCCAACAACCCACGCTCGGCGGTTAAACGTAACCCCGGAGCAGACTCACCGAACTGGAGACTTTTCCAGCTTTTTATTCTTTTCCAGATATAAACATTCATGTGAACAGCAGAGCAAGGCTAAAAAACACATTCCATTCTGGTTACATACAGATAAGAAGATTCACACGGGACTAAGCAACACCTCCATTCCGGTTAGATTCACACATGTATTGGGACATAATTTTTAACCGTTTCACCACATTCCACTGCTTGGAATTTTACACCACATTCCACTGCTTGGCCCAATACATGTGTTACATTATGCAATTCGTTTCAGTTAATTTCAGTTCAGTCAATTCAGTGTAGTTCAATTCAGCTCAGTTCAGGTCTGTTCAGTTCAATTCAATTGTGTTCAATTCAGTTCCGTCCATTTCAATTCAATTTAGCTCAGTTCCATTTTGTTCCGTTCAATTTGATTCACTTCAGTTCCACTCAGTTCAGTTCAGTTCAATCCCATTCAATTCTGTTAACTCCGCTTCAGCCTTTTGGACATGCCCACATCCTCCGCTGTACCCCAGGCAAGGGGTTCTTCGGCAGGACTGGGATCCTTTCTCAAACAAACTGCCACGTACATGCCCACATCCATGCCATCCCGGGACGGTCGGGACCTCCACAGTTTGTTCTTCTGGTTTCTTAGTCGTTTTCCAAAACATTGTTCTGTATCAAAATCTCTCCTCAATTGCGATTGATCCTGCCGACTACGCCAAATGTTTTAAAAAATTCTCAAGGTCAGGTTCGTAGGAGAGTAGTCTGACACAGAACAAACGACCAAGAGGCGAGACTGCTAGAATATGGGCATTTTATTCCCCGCAGTGTCGCACAACGGGTCTGGTTTATGCTCACTCTACATGTTACAAAAACTGGGAGCCGTCAGTTCTTGTAGAGCGGTTGCCAACAACCCACGCTCGGCGGTTAAACGTAACCCCGGAGCAGACTCACCGAACTGGAGACTTTTCCAGCTTTTTATTCTTTTCCAGATATAAACATTCATGTGAACAGCAGAGCAAGGCTAAAAAACACATTCCATTCTGGTTACATACAGATAAGAAGATTCACACGGGACTAAGCAACACCTCCATTCCGGTTAGATTCACACATGTATTGGGACATAATTTTTAACCGTTTCACCACATTCCACTGCTTGGAATTTTACACCACACCTTGTCAGCTATAGTTCTCTCAGGTTCTACTTCATATGCTTTTTTTTTCTTGGGATGAGTTTCTGCTATACCTCCCAAATTATCCCCAGAAACCCCTGCCACTGCTGCTACTCCATCTTCCCTGCTTGGCTTCCCTCCTAGTCAGCTCTGGCCAGCTCCTCCCTCATGTCGTTGCAGTTACCTGTACTCCATTGTAACACAGTAGTGTCTGATTCAGTCGTCTTCCTGTCAAAATGCTGGTTGGATTTTATTTATCATTTTATGGTCATTCTCCAACCACCACCTCCCCCACCACATAGAATGGCAAAGGTAAGAGTTCATGGGCATATTACCTCCAAGTTCCCCTTCAGACTATGCACATCATGAATGAAACTTCATTATCACTTCTTCACTGATGCTGTGACAGAATGCTAGAACTCATATCAGCAGTGCATTTATCCCTACACCATATGAATCATATGTTCAAGGTGAGAAGTAGCCTATTGAACTTGAAATGCTGCTGGTTTCTATAGGTGCTGCCACATGAGCAGAATTCCATTCAAGCTCTTGGTGTTTTAATTTCCAGTTTCCATCCACAGTATTGGCTTTCATCCAATGTTATTTTACATTACATTACATTAGATTACATTACATTACAGTGTGGAAACAGGCCCGACCCGCCGAAGCGCAACCCACCCATACCCCTACATTTACCCCTTGCCTAACACTACGGGCAATTTAGCATGGCCAATTCACCTGACCTGCACATCTTTGGACTGTGGGAGGAAACCGGATGAAACCCACACAGACACGGGGAGAATGTGCAAACTCCACACAGTCAGTCGCCTGAGGCGGGAATTGAACCCGGGTCTCCGGCGCTGTGAGGCAGCAGTGCTAACCACTGTGCCACCGTGTTATCCCCTTTATTCATTGCTTTTGAAGTTGCTAATTTAAAGTTGTATATTTAACAAATAGATTTGTAGATCATGCCGCATTTATTGATCACTAATGTCCAGGCATGCTTCTGTTTCTAATCCCAGAATACTATGATACCTTTGGCAGATCAAAATGAAAGCCTCCTTTGCAGAAAGAAAGCAGTTATACATTAAATTTACACTTTTAAACTCATTTTAAACTGCTTAGACATTACTATTGCATATTATGTTGCTTACATTCCATTAGAATAACTTTGTGCACATATCTTTCAATATGTATTAATCTATTAGCTCAGTTCAGACTAATCCTATGCTTTTTTTCTGCAAACACATAGCTTACTTTTAGCCTTTAAACCTTAGATTTCAACATTGGATGTAAGAGAAAGGAACCATTCCACAAGAGTCCCTTAGGTCGTGGTAAATTCAATGACAGCTCCGTTTTGTCCCATACTCAAACCTCTTTTTCACTCCAACTTGCTTTCCATCATCATTCTTAACTCTTACTAACATCTTTGAGTGGCCATTCTACTATGTCTTTGTGTTGGAAAACTGCAATTGAAAAATGTGTTTTTTTTCTAAGAATTGATCAGAAACTTATGTTTAAAAGTAAGCAATATTTTTATACTGCTTAGAACTAATTATTTTTGGAGAAATTAGCTAGATTGTGCTGCTTATTGTGAAGGTCTAAACCAGTGTTTCATATTTTTCATGTAATTTGTAATCTAATGCATTTATTGTGCCATTCTTAACTGTTGTAATTCATTAATTCTTATGGTTTAGAACATTAACAGGGTGGTGTTTGTTGGAAACTTCCTAAGAATCAACACCTTGGCCATGAAATTACTGGCCTATGCATTGGACTACTGGTCAAAGGGACAACTGAAAGGGCTCTTCATGGAGCATGAAGTGAGTTTTTTTTTGATAAGTTGTAGTTGTTCAAAGACTAATTCATTTTTATTAATGAGTGTTGCTGAACAAAAAGGCCTGAGATGTACGAGCATTTTTTTCCTTGAAGGGGTGATGAAGAAAGCATTTGATCCACTTGTCCTCACTGATCCAGTGCATTGAGTATAGGAGTTGGGAGGTCATGTTAGATTAGATTAGATTACTTACAGTGTGGAAACAGGCCCTTTGGCCCAACAAGTCCACACCGACCCTCCGAACAGCAATCCATCCAGACCCATTCCCCTACATTTACCCCCTCCCATAACACTACGGGCAATTTAGCATGGCCAATTAACCTAACCTGAACATTTTTGGACTGTGGGAGGAAACCGAGCACCTAGAGGAAACCCTCGCAGACACTGGGAGAACGTGCAAATTCCACACACACAGTTGCCTGAGGTGGGAATTGAACCCTGGACTCTGGCGCTGTGAGGCAGCAGTGCTAACCACCACATTGTGGTTGTACAAATGTTTATGAGAATACTTTTAGAATACGGTGTTAAAAATCACACAACACCAGGTTATAGTCCAACAGGTTTAATTGGAAGCACACTAGCTTTCGGAGCGATGCTCCTTCATCGGGTGATTGTGTTCAGTTCTGGTTTCCCTGTTGTAGGAAAGATGTTAAAGTTGAAAGGGTGCAAGGAGTATTTGTAAGGATGTTGCCGGGATTGGAAGGTTTGAGTTATAGGGCGAGGCTGAATATTCTGGGGATTTGTTTTCCCTGAAGTGTTGGAGGCTGAGGGCTGACTATATAGAGGCTTATGAAATTGAGGGGCATAAAATAGGTTGAGATCTTTTCCCCAGGGTAAGCAAGCCCAAAGCTACAGGGCATAGGTTTAAGGTAAGAGTGGAAAGATTTAAAAGGGACATGAGGCGCACCTTTTTCACTGGATGTGGTGGAGGACTGGATGTGGTGGAGGAAGCTACAATTACAACATTTAAAAGACATATAGATGACTACATGAATAGGAAGCATTTAAGGGAATATAAGCCAAATGCTGGAAAATGGGACTAGATCAATCTAGGATATCTGGACAGAGGGATACGTTAGACCAAAGGAAACACGATGTACTATATTACACAGCATGACAGTATAATTCTGTAGATAGCAACATCCTTAATGTTGTGCAAAGTATCTGGTTCGATGCCTATTTTATTGCTCTAGCACCTAGTCTTTTCATTTTGTGAAGTCTATTGTCTTGTTTGGAAGAAGTGGCTGAGATTAGTTCTAAATCCATTTAAAGCAAAAGGTCAAAAGAAAAACTGAAAATGCGAGAATACTTGGAACAAATGTAAAATGTGACCCTGGTGTTTTTTCATTTTTATATCTCCTTATACCAAAAAGAACTTGATGGGTAAGGTTCTTGCATTTCTGTAGCTTGGCTTCATTGATAATGTGATAATATGTCAGGAAGTAATGGTTTAGAGCGAAATTCCAGGTTTTGAATGTGCTCTTGCATATTACATGGGAAATCCGCAGTGCTGGAAGTGCTGTCTCTCAGATGAAAGATCTGCGGTTTAATGTGAAGAGAGGAGATTTCCTTTGGCATCATTTTTCAACGATGTTTGAAGATACTGATTAGCTGGTTATTCCTTGCATTTGGTGTTTGGCAGCCCTTGCTGTGGCGAGTGCATGAAGGCATCAGAAAAAAAAATAGTGCTACTTAAATTCAGCCTTCTTTAGGTAACCCTATATTCGTTTCATAATGTAGAAGCACCAATCATGCCATACAAGTAATATTTCTAATGCAAAGTCGTTAGCCTGCTTGCACAAGTTGCAACTTGAAAATCCAGATGAAGAAGTTGGAACATCATGGGCTACTTTACATTTGACCTCATTGGTTGATCTTCAGTGAAGATGTTAATCACATATTGCTGAGACCTGTTTAAGCATCTTTTCAATTTTGTTTACATTTGTAGCTCTCAAGATATTTGGCACAAATTCTGTTTCAAGGTTCCTGGTCTTGTTAGTATTTGACATCTTGGCATCAAGTAGTTAATAACACATCATGCTGCTTTGAACTTAATCACAGTGCTGAAGCAGGAGAAGGCTTGTCTCTGTCTGGTACTTGCAGCCTAAGGTTTTTGTGAATACAGCCTTTGACACTGTCCAAATTTGGAACAGCTCATTTATTTAGATTACTTTGTGCTGTTTAATTGTGTAGAATTGCCCAAAACTTTAAAAATTGGGTGTAATTTAGATGTAAACGTGTCCAGTTTTCTGGTCACGAGGGAATACGTTTGCAATAAATGTAGATATGTATTTTCAAGCTTTTCTTTCTGTTACATAATGCTTCATAAGAACTAGGAGCAGGAATAGGTAATTCAGCCCTTCAAGCCTTCTCTGCTATTTGATATGATCATAGCTGACCTCCTCAATCTCAGCACCACTTTGCTGCAGGCTGTCAAGCCATTACTAATGAAAATATCTGCCTCTCCTCAAATTTTATTCAATTTCCGCATCCACCACACTGGGGTAATGAATTCCACAGATTCATGACATTCAGTGATTTGAAACATTTGCTTCTCTTGGAACATGTTTTATTTGAATGGTGAGCGCACTATGTACATTTTGTGAACTGTAATCTGAAAAATGTATGGGTGTCCTTGTTTGTGAACTGCAAAGTTAACATGCAGGAATAGCACAAAGCTGGATAGGCAAACAAATTGTTTCTCTTTATTGTAAGGAGGATAAAGCATAAACATAGGAAAGTCATGGTATAGCTGTACAGGGCATTGGAATTATGCTGGCAGTTTTGTTTTGTTTTCCTTGAGGAGCGATATACTTGCATTAGAATCAGTTGTGAGAAAGTTTGCTGAACTGACTGCAGGATTAAAGTGTCTTTTGAGGAAAGGTTGCATAATTTAGGCCAATATTCTTTGGACTTCAAAAGAATGAGAGGGAATTTTATTGAAACACATGATCCTGACGGAATTTGATCGCATAGCTAGGTTTTTTACCTGACTGAAGATCTAGAATTGGGGACTGGGGGAGATACAATTTTAAAAATTAGCCATCTCATTTAAGACATATAGGAGGAATTTTTAGTGAGGGTCTCTGGGCTTTGGAATTCTCTTAGAGTGCATGGAGGCAGGCTCATGGAATGTATACAAGACTGAGTTAAATGTTTGATTCTCTAGCATACAACTTGAGGGTGGGCAGTAAAGTGGAGTTTGGGCCACAGTCAGATCAGCCATAATCATATTGATAGTGGAGTAGCTCAATGGGCCAAATGACCAATATTCAACACCTTTTAAAAAGTTCATATGGCACCATGATTACTAATTAGCTTCAACATTGTCAAATGCCCTGTGGCTTCAAAATAGCACGACCTTGTACGCTGTACTGCACTAATCCAATTTTGTTTTTAAGTATAGCTTGTTTTGTTGACATTAGCTCTCTGTGTACGTCTTTTTTAAATCAGCGTATTCAATGATTTTTGTAATGTCTTTGTTTTGGAGTGGAGGGCAAAATGTCCTTACTTATAGTTTGAGTTGAAAATATGTTTTGCTTCTTTGATTTGTTTCAGGGTTATTTTGGAGCAGTGGGTGCTTTGTTGGAGCTTGTCAACTCTGTTTGAACCTTCAAAAGAGAAGTATTCTCGTGCCTTACATTCATTTCATTGTGTGGCTCATACACCATGGTTTCAGATTGAAGAGAAACCACGAAAGAAAAGATTTTAGAGTTGTAATGTAATTTGATCCCTCTGAAATCTCTTGTTTTAAGGGAGGAATGGGAGGTAAGGGCTGTTAGATGAGCATGTTTTATAAGAAATAGTCTGTAAACAATTGCACTTCTCTGCCTTTATTTATTCCCCAAAGCTTTTCTAACTCAACATTGTGTATGTCTTAACATTTGTTTTCTTTTGATGTTTATGTGTAAGAATTATTTTTCTGAACTTTAAAAATAGCTATTTCGTAAACATTATATTGCAAGCATATGTGTTTGTGTGAAAGGAAGTCCTAGTACGATTAAAATAATTTTAAAATTCAAATAAGTCTTGTGGAGCGGGAGCAATGCCATTTTAGTCCTTAATCCAGTAACTGATAATTAAGAATTTTGCAGTATTTCTTCCAAATTTGAAGTTTTAATGAATCTGTGTAATTTATGAAGAATGTAAACTGGAAATCTATTTTTGTAGATGTACGAATAATAAGCTCATCTACCTGTAATTTTTATCATGCTTCTGTTCATTAATATTTCCAGTTTTCTTGCCTCCTGATCCGAAGTTTCCCAGCCACCACTTCGTACTCTTCTTTTTCCCCACTAGATACAGCAAAATCTTGGCATTAATGGTATGAGTATGTAGGACCCACTTTACTGGATGATGAGGTCTAAACCTCATGTCGAGAAACAAGGCTTCAGCAAGTTGAACTGCACTGTGCTGCCATGCTACTGTGCTTCATTTATCCTTTTTTTTCTATGAAAAAGAATTGATCAGTAACTTTGAGTTACTGCTGTTTAGACATACAATATGGGTACAAGTTATTTAGCTTTCTTGTGTTAACATCATTTGTATATAGAAAGTGTGGAATATGTTACAAGTTCTTCTTTGTATAAGTGGTAGAGGCAATCTCAAATTAACATGTCAAGACTATAACAGTAACACATCTGAGAAACACTGTAAACTGTTTGAACTCTGTTCATAGTTTATGACAATGTGATCTCTGTTGTTACTATACTGTAGTTGCAGATGTATCTTTATTCAAATTTGCTTATTTTGAAAAAAATATTATTTAACAAATCCGATGTTTAAAGCATGTGTTGAAATGATGCTGTGTATTCTACAACATCTTTATTTATTTGTACTGCACATGTGAAAATAAATATATTTTACACAGAAGCTACTGAATGCAGTGAACCTTTTTAAACTTTGAGAGTGGCAACTTTTACACCTCTGGTGAATTGCTAATGTGGTGTTTGACTATCAGAAGTGGGAATTAGTTAAGGGTCTATGAATGAATCCACTGAGTATGCAGGGAAATAGCAGTCTTCGCTGCTGTAAATTTCCATAAAACCATAAGAACTAAGAACAGGAGTCAGTCATCCAGCTCCTTGATCCTGCTCCACCGCTCTGTAGGACCATAGCTGATCAGGTACTCCTCACATTCACATTCCTGCTCTTTGCCCATAATGGTCATTGCAACTACCGATAAGAATTTGTCTGTCCCAACCTTAAATATATAGAAGGGCGATGCTTCCACAGTAGTTCCAGGCTCTCAACCTTCCAATAACATTTCTCCTCATTTCAGACTTCAATTGGTGCCCCTTTATTCAGAGAAACACAGTCTCAGAATAAAGTCTGTCCTATGAGGTGAAACATCCTCTCAGCATTTAACCTGAGAAGTCCTTTAAGACTCCTATATATTTTAATGAGATCACCTCTGATTCTTATAAACTCCAGTGAGGAGAGTCCCAACCTGTTTAGACTTTGCTTATAAGATAGTCCCTCCTTACCAGGGAACCTTCACTAAACGTGCTCCGATGAAATGATATTTCATTGATATTTCATCTGATCTTTTCTCAGATAAAAGAATCAAAACGACTCTCAATACTCAAGATGTGGTCAAACCAGAACCTTGTACAGTTGCAGCTATTTATGCTATGTGTGGCCAGTTCATAGATTTGCACCAGTTTGAACCAGAATCAAGCTGAATAATCTTAATAAATTCAGTTTGGAACAATCATTCTTCATTTACTGGCATATAATTGTCTACCAAATTGCCAGTCTGCTCACTGATGAGCAAGTGGTCACACAGGATTTTTAAAAAATTCATGCACAGAATAAGGGTTTCACTGGCTAGGCCAGCATTTATTGCCCAACCGAGACAGCAGTTGGGAGTCAACCACACTGGCCACAGAAGAGCCAGCCCAGGTAAGGATGGCAGTTTCCTTTCCAAAGTGAACCAGATGGGTTTTTCCCCAACAATTGGCAGTGCATTCACGGTCATGATTTTTACTGAATTCCAATTCCACCATCTGCTTTGGCAGGATTTGAACCCAGGTTCCAGGGAATTACCCAGGTTGCTGGATTAATTGTGTAGTGATAATACCAGTAGGCCATCAACTCTGCTAGAGATGACCTTCCACAGGTATGCATAATTAGATTGTAAACCTCGTTATTGCATAATTGAGGGTGTTTAAGCCACACAACATTCTCCAAGTATGTATGGGGAAAGTAGAAGGATGCCAGCCACTTTAGATCTGATGATTGGTTTAATACTTAATACCAAAAGTGGACGTTTTTCATTTTGAGTCTCGACATACAACTTTCCTGAGCACTATAATGATTTAGTGAAATTTCCCTTGGAAGCTATAGACATTCCATATTCGTATGGTTACCATGTTGGTAGAAGGCAATGTTCAATTAAAAAAACATTAACTTTAGTGCAGGAAGAAACTTGTTTAGGACTTTTTTTTTGCCTATAGATTTCTGCAGACACCAGAATGGAGAGCTTGTATCTTTTTATCATGAGATACTTTTTTGACAACCATGGTGGGATTGCATACATTCTCGCTTCTCTCCATTTGTGATCTAATGATCTGCATAATGACTGCACTGCATATTGACCACCATAAGCATGTGAACCACTCAATGTGTACTCCACAAAGTCTCTGATGGGACAGAAAATAATATATAATTTCTCTGAAAGTCATAGCAAGACTAAAATGACAGTGTATGAGCAGAGCAATTTTACATGTCAAGAGTCTGGGATCTTTAAAATGAGGAATATTGGATCATACTGATATTGAAACAGGTGTTAGAAGAAGGGAATGAGGCAAATTTTAGCCCTGAAGAAGGGCTAATGCCCGAAACGTCGATTCTCCTGTTCCCTAGATGCTGCCTGACCTGCTGCGCTTTTCCAGCAACACATTTCCATCTCTGATCTCCAGCATCTGCAGACCTCACTTTCTCCTCAAATTTTAGATCATGGCAAGGATGACATTGTTACTTTGTACTTAGATGATGTGTTAATGGCGTCATAGCTTTGAGGGTGTCAGACAATTAAGAGTTGGCAGATGGGTAAATGGATTGGAGTTCCATAGAGTTGGATGCAGAATCCCTGGATACCTTTTTTAATTGAACTGATTATAGGACTGGAGAGCGGAAATGTTACTGTATTAATAATGTTCCTGAGAAGCACATGAGAAAACTGATAAAGGTAAGTTGTAATTTGTGTGAAATGGTCTTCCTCGTCTATAGCAAAATGTTCACTGTATTGTCACTAATGACAATCGTTGACAAATCATGAAACTAGTAATAAATCTCAATCTTTTCAAGTCAGCCAAAACCTATTATGATCAAAAGTTAAGCAGTTAAAGTGAACATTATGTAATATGCCAAGGATGTACTATTTTGCTCAAAATGAATATTAATATCAGCATAAGCAAATTGTTGACATGAAGAGTTTCATTACTTACTTGAAAGTAAAATGGCTACATAGTCATTTTATGGCTTATTGTCTGGGAATTTACTATTCGCTTTGCAAATATATTTTGAATGTCATTAAAAGGAAACTTCAGTGATAAATTTCAACAGGCACAAGTCTTCATAATTTCATTGGAAGAAAATGACATACCACATATCTTTTTCTTTAAAGGGGTGTGAAGATATGTTTTGAGTAATATTTCAGTCCTGCAATTTGTATTTTTGCTGTTCAGAAAAATGTATGTAGTCAATTCACTAAGGCATATGGAACAATAATAGGGTAAATATATTAGGAAATTGCAGCCACTCCAATCTGAAGTGGGAGAATCATAGGGCGTTTACAGGGGGCAGTCTTTTTGAAATGTATACACAAGAGCTTCTTATATCAACACATTGATGATCTTACAAAGCACAGTTCAGTGCTGGACCTAATTCTGAAGCCAGGTGTTTGAGATGAGAATGGGAGAACAGTTTAATGATAGCAATGTTATAGACCAGGCCAGACCCCCCTCTCAAAACATTTCAGGAAAGTAGCCTGGACCCTAACTTTGCTAGTTGTTCTAAACAGGTGGACAGTAGATATTCCAGGAGAGATGCAGCTGGTCAAACCACTTAGTTTTAAACAAAACCATTTATGTTGCAATCGGTAATCTTGCAAATAAATAAGAGAACAGAAGACCAAATAACTTAATCTACCCAAAAATCCATCAGATTATCCCAATTTAATGATGCTGTTCCAAATACTTGCAACAATCCCTGTAAACACCCCTTGGCACAAAAGATAAAATCAAACACAGGGGTCTTACAGGAGAGAGAGAGAGAGAAATGGCAGCATAGAGCACCCTCTTCCATGTAGCTGTTTCTTGGATCAGCAGCTTCAGACTGAACTGACTGCTTTCAGTGAACAGCCAGATTGCTAAAACCAAACCAGAGAGAAGCTGACAAGTTGGCCAAACATACAGACGTCTGCCATATGCATTTCAGTGCAGAGAAATGTGATGTGCATTTTGGTGGAAGAAATGCAGAGAGACAATGCAGTTTCGATGGTGCAAATTTGAGGCGAGTACAGGAGCAGAGAGATCTTGGGATTCAAGTGCCTAATTCACCGAAAGTGGCCAGGCAAGTTGAAACAGTTGTTAAGTGGTTTATGGCATCCTTGGATTTATAAATAGAGGCATAGAATATAAAAGCAAGAAAATGATGCTACACCTCCACAAATTATTGGTCAGACCACATTTGGAGTATTGTGTTCGGTTCTGGGCACCTTTATTTAAGGGAGTATGTTAAAGCCCTAGAGAGAGTTCAAAGGAGCCTTACAAGAATGACGCCATAAATTAGGTATTTTATATACAAGGAAAGTTTAGAGAAATAGGGTCTATTCTTCTCGGAACATGGAAGATTAAGTGGCAACTTTATTGAGATATTCAAAATTATGAACAATTTTGACAGTTTAAGGAAGGATATTCTGTTTCCACAGTTAGTGTGTCAGTAACTAGGGGTCACGATTTCAAGATTGTGAGCGAGAGAGCTAGGAGTGCAATGAGGACAATCTTTACACAGAGAATTGTTTGGATTTGGAATGAACTGCCTGAGAGAGTGGTGGAGATGGATTCCATAGGAGATTTCAAAGGAAAGCTGGATATATACCTGAAAGTGATGAATTTCGAGGGCTACAAAGGTAGGACTGGAGAATGGGACAAGCTGGGAGCCAGTGCAGACTTGATGGGTCAAATGGCCTTTTTATACTATGATTTTATTGTTACAATTTGAAACAAATGTGGCTAGTAGCAAATATAGGGATGCTTTTGGACTTTATTAGAGGAAAGTTCAGATTGTCTAGGAATCAGAATCATTTGAGGACTCAATAGTGCGTGCTGAAACTGAACTGATGACAGCAGAGTTCCACTGCTGAATATGGATTCCCGAGAGCTGCCATTAGCCAGGTACACAGATATGTGCCTAACGAGGCAACACTATCAGTCAGCCTCCATGGTAGGCAGAGGGAGAAAAGAAATTGTGGGCGGCACGGTGGCACAGTGGTTAGCACTGCTGCCTCACAGTGCCGGAGACCCGGGTTCAATTCCCACCTCAGGCGACTGACTGTGTGGAGTTTGCACGTTCTCCCCGTGTCTGCGTGGGTTTATGGGTGGCACGGTGGCACAGTGGTTAGCACTGCTGCCTCACAGTGCCAGAGACCCGGATTCAATTCCCACCTCAGGCGACTGACTGTGTGGAGTTTGCACGTTCTCCCTGTGTCTGCATGGGTTTCCTCCGGGTGCTCTGGTTTCCTCCCATAATCCAAAGATGTGCAGGTTAGGTGAATTGGCCATGCTAAATTGCCCGTAGTGTTAGGTAGGGGATAAATGTAGGGGTATGGGTGGGTTGCGCTTCGGCGGGTCGGTGTGGACTTGTTGGGCCGAAGGGCCTGTTTCCACACTGTAATGTAATCTAATGTAATCTAAAAAAAAGATTTGATTATATTTCTGTAATGTTTTGCATGACATTGAATCCAATGAACTACACTGGAAGTGAGTCACTTTTAAAATGTAGGAACTACAATAGTCAATTAGTGCCCAGTAAGGATCCATAAACATGCAATCTGATAGTTAACAGCCATTCATTTTTCTGATTTGATTTGGGATATAAATGTTGGCCAGGAAAACAAGGAGACCTTTCCTGCTATTCTTCCCAAATAATGCACAGGATCATTCACGTTAGCATTAGAGGGCTGACACCAAAAGGAATGTTCATTCTTTTGTGATTGAAGCTACTGCAGTTTTATTGACTCAAAAAGCTTGGTACAGCTTTAACTGAGAGTGGCCTTAAGTGGTCCTGGAAACAGCTTTACTTCCCCCAGCCTTGGTACATGAGATCTGCAAACAGCATAAAACCAAGCACAGGAAGTTAATACTAGCACAAAAAAAATTGCTGAACAAACTCAGCAGTTCTGGCAGCATCTGTTGTTAAGAACGAGACTAGATCCCCTCAAAACATTTCAAGAAAGTAGCCCAGAACTTAACTTTATTTGTGATTTTAAGCCAGTGTAGAGTGGACATTCCAGGAGGGATGCAGTTAGCCCAACCTCTTAGTTTTAAACAAAACTGGATCTATTTACAAGATTACCAAATGAAACACAAGCAAAAGAGAACAGAATATAGAATAATTTAACCTGGGCGGCACGGTGGCACAGTGGTTAGCACTGCTGCCTCACAGCGCCAGAGACCCGGGTTCAATTCCCGACTCAGGCGACTGACTGTGTGGAGTTTGCACATTCTCCCTGTGTCTGCGTGGGTTTCCTCCGGGTGCTCCGGTTTCCTCCCACAGTCCAAAAGATGTGCAGGTCAGGTGAATTGGCCATGCTAAATTGCCCGTAGTGTTAGGTAAGAATGGGTAAATGTAGGGGTATGGGTGGGTTGCGCTTCGGCGGGTCAGTGTGGACTTGTTGGGCTGAAGGGCCTGTTTCCATACTGTAAGTAATCTAATCTAATCTTAACCAATCCAAAAACCCAAACAGGTTATCCCAACTTAATGATGCTGTTCTAAATAATTGCAACAATTTCCATAAACACCTCTTAGCACAAAATGTAAAATCAAACACACGGTCTTACAGAAGACAGAGAGAGAGAACACTCTCTTCCATGCAGCTGTTTCTTGGATCAGCAGCCTCAAAATTGACCGACTGCTTTCAGTGAAAGCCAGACTACTAAAAGTGTTATTTTTAAAACTTGAAAGACTTTTTCCAGCAATAGTATCTGTTAGCTATAATCAAACTGGTGCTAAAACCCTTCACCTAGACTGTTCAAAATCGCTGTTTTTACAACCTCACTGAAAACAAAGCCAAGGAACCATAACCTTGCTAAAGGAGCAGCATCATCCCATCTCCCCATCTTTAAAAAAAGAACCATCAATATCCAAAGATGGCTTCATTTTAAAACCCCTTAATCTTAAATTGTTAATACACTACAACTCCCATATACATTACATTGACAATAATCATGCAAACATGCACTGCTACATACTGTTTCACTCTGTTTTACTCCTGCCACCGAATGCCTCCATTTCTCATTCAAGCCTCGACAATGCACTTTTTCTCATTGTGCTACATGCACAACAAGCTCCATCTGAACAGTCTGGCATTTTCATTCCTAAATTTCTCCACAAACTTCAGTAGGTTATGATCAGCACGGACGCCCACATCATTTGCATCAATAGGCACCTTGTATGGTTTTGCATAATTAAGTGTGGCTAATACTAGGGCAATGGTTAACACAGCTTTCAGGCTATCAAATGCCATTTGACAGTGTGCTGTCCAGTGAAGCTTATTGACTTTCTTTAGCAATTCAGTTATTGGACATGGACAAATGGCTCCATGGGATGATAAATGTTGCAAATGTTCCTTCCATGTGTGACTAAAAGTCACCAGGTCATCAATATATATGACACAATTAGGTAATCTGGAAATGACCTTATTTATTACTCTCTGAAATATGCCTGGTGCGTTTTGGTTTATAAAACCATGAGGGACATGGATAGGATAAATAGACAAAGTCTTTTCCCTGGGGTGGGGGAGTCCAGAACTAGAGGGAATAGGTTTAGGGTGAGAGGGGAAAGATATAAAAGGGGCACCATTTTCACTCAGAGGGTGGTATGGGTATGGAATGAGCTGCCAGAGGAGTGGTGGAGGTTGGTGCAATTGCAACATTTAAAAGGCATCTGGGTGGGTATATGAATAGGAAGGGTTTGGAGGGATATGGGCTGGGTGCTGGCAGGTGGGAAGAGATTTGGTTTGAGATATCTGGTCGGCATGGACAAATTGGACTGAAGAGTCTGTTTCCATGCTGTACATCTCTATGACTGTATGACTCTAAATGGCATGACTTTAAACAATACATTCCATTCGGTGTTACGAAAGCCGAAATTGCCTTTGCTCTTTTGGACAAAGATATCTGCCAGTATCCTCTGAGCAAGCCCAACTTAGAAATATAAATTGCTTGTCCCACTTTTTCAACACAATCTGCCAAATGTGGAATCGGATATACATCAGCCTTTGTAACTGCATTAACTTTGCGATAGTCCACACGTAGCCATTGGGTACCATCTAGTTTTGGCCCCATTATTATGGGTGAGCTCCAGTCACTATAACTCACTTCAATTATGCTGTCTTGGAGCATGCGTTCAATCTCCTTTTGAACCTGTAATGACCTTCGAGGGTTATGCCTATAAAGATGTTGCTTAATTAGAACAGCATCTCCTATATCTACATGATGCAGAATTAGGTTAGTAATTCCCAGCTTATTTCACATATCTCCCCATGCAATTGCAATAAGTCTTTCAGGTCATTTCAATTTTCCCCTGGAAGGTAACTCAATAATTTATCCCAATTTGTGAAACTTCCTCATTGTCCAATTTAATTTGAGGAATGTCCAATTTAGAATCTTCTGAACTCGGTTCTTCACTCTGTGTTACAACCAATCTCCTTTGGCTTTTCTTCCCTGTCAAAATACCTTTTGTGTATAATCACATGACACACTCTGTGAGATGGTTTTCTGTCTGGAGTTTTTATCAAATAGTTCACCTCACTCAATTTCCTTTCAACATGATATGGTCCACTAAACCGTGCTTTTAAAGGTTCACCTATCACTTGAAGTAACACTAACACTTTATCTCTGATTGCAAAATTGCGAGGTTTTGATTTCTTGTCTGTTTCCTGTTTCATTGTATGCTGTGATACTTTTAAATACTGTCTAGCCACTCTATTTAATCATTCCCAAAAATTTGACACATAGTCCAAATAAATGGTCTCTGAATTCTGACTTACCAATTTCTCCTCACTCAATTTTGGCGGTCCTCTCACTTATTGCCCAAAGACTAACTCAAATGGACTGAATTTAGTCAATTCATTCAATGCATCTCTGAACACAAGAAGTACAAACGGAATTCCCTTACCCCTTTCATCTGGATAGAAGCCCTCAACATGGTCTTTAATGTCTGATGCCATCTTTCTGATACTCCCTGCAACTCTGGATTGTACACAGTGGATTTGAATTGTTTTATTCCTAACCTTTCCAGAACTTCCTTGAATAATTTTGATGTGAGGCTTGACCCTTGATTTGATCGTATCTATGTGGGTAGTCTGTTTCTGTGCTGTACATCTCTATGATTCTATTACTCTATCTAGTGAAACATTTGTCAAATTCCTCTACAATCCTTATAGCTGTGATACTGCATAATGGAGTGGCCTCCGGAAATCTAGTGGACACATCCATTATTGTTAATAAATACTGATTCCCACTTTCTGTTTGAGGTAGGAGTCCTATGCAATCAATTAAGACTCTTGTAAAAGGTTCCTCAAATGCAGGAATAGGTATTAAAGGTATGTGTTTTATTACTACCCGTGGTTTTCCAATTACCTCACATGTATGACATGTCTGACAAAATTCAACTACATCCTTGTGCAGTCCAGGCCAGTAAAAATGTTTTTGTATTTTAGCTTGAGTTTTTCTCACTCCTAAATGACCTCCTACAGATGGTTCATGTGCTACTCTCAACATCTCCTTTCTATACCACTTGATGAACTTCTGTCCATTTCTCATCTGCCTGAATGTCTGATGGTTTCCATTACTCCATTAAGACATTATTTTAAGACATTAATCACATTCAGGGATACATTCAGATTCTTTTTCTGTGTATGCCTTCTGATACAATTGCTTTGAATTTTCATCTTTCTGCTGTAACTCTGTTAATTTATCTGAGCTAAAGATATCTGCTTTGTCATCTATCTGCTTCTCCTTTGTATCAACCATTTGGTCAAACAGGGTCCCTGCTATTTCCATTTCATCTTTCTTATCTGTACTCTTTCATCTCCCCTTTTTCAACTGATGACTTTGTGATCTCATTGCCACACAGTCAGGAATATTCCCAGGATATGTGACCTGCAATAGTTCAGTTGCCTGAGTTTCCACTGCTTTTCAACCACAGTAGGCAGCACTCCTATCCATGAACCAACTATATCATTAGCAAGGTCAAATTGTATTCCTGGAGTTGAGAGTTTGTCCAGTACTCCTGCCACGACTTCTCCAAACTTCACTGGACACTCTAACCTCACTTCACATAATTGAGTGCTTTTTGCCTGACCATGAATTCCCATTACTAGTACCCATTCTGGCAACAGTCTTTCAGAGGCAAATATCTCCTCATCTTCCAACATCACAGATTGAGAGGATCCTGTATCTCTTAATATTGGAACCTCTTTACCTGCTGCTCCTCATCTTCAAGTAAACTTTACCTCCACAGGTATATGGTTTAAGAAGATCTGGCACTTCCTCCTTAACCAACCTCCAGCCAGGTTGTACATTCTGGTGCAGCTTTCTAGCCTCCTTTTTACCCTCTGGTAAGTTCTCCTTTTGACCTTCACCGAAATCTACCTTTCCCTTTCCACATGAGGATTTCTCTTTTCCCCAATTTCTATCCCTCATGGATTGAAATTGATTTTGGAAGCCAAACTTTGATTTATGGACCAATTCATAATCATCAGCCATTTCAACAGCTAATCTTGCCGTTTTCACCCTCTGCTTTTCCACATGAATTCTCAATACCTCAGGAAGTGAATTTTGAACTGCTGTCTCGGTGCCAGTTTCTGAAATTCAAACTCCCTTTTTTTCCTTTCCACTCCCTTCTCTCTCTTTTGTCTGCTTTAAATCAAAATTCAAACCGTTTCGTTTCTGTTGCTCTTTCCATGTCTTTTGCCTCTAACTCAAGCTGCTTCATTTTCTGTTGAATTTTAGCCATCTCCAAAGATTTTGATGGAGTTTCCAGCAAATTTAAATGCTGAGCTATTGCTGTAATTATCTCTCCTTTCCTCACAGATTATCTCTCCTTTCCTCCAGCTTGTATGCTAATTCCAACAGCTTGGCCTTAATCATCTTTTACAAAACCAACAAAGTGACTTCTTCCACCCCTAGGAAACTTAGTGACTGAAAGAGCCATTGCTATCCCAAGTACTGTTTACACTAACCAAATTCAACGCCCAGAGCAAAAACACTAACACCTAACACTAAAATCGCAGCCTTTGAGTCCAACAACCCTAATCCCAATTTGGAACTATAGAACAAATCCTGAACGAGCCCCAGTCTGTTATGGACCAGGCCAGACCCCCTCAAAACATTTAAAGAAAGTAGCCTGGACCCTAACTTTGCTAGTTGTTTTATGCAGGTGTGTAGTGGATTTTCCAAGAGTGATGTAACTGGTTAAACCTCTTAGTTTTAAACTAAACTGCATTTTTTTTTGGCAAGATTACCAAATGAAACACAGGCAAAAGAGAACAGAACATTGAATAACTAAACCTATCCAAAAACCCAACAGATTATTCCCACTTCATGATGCTGTTCCAAATATTTGCAACAATCCCCATAAACACCCCTTAGCGCAAAAGGTAAAATCAAACACAGGATCTTACAGGAGACCCAGAGAGATGGCAGCATGGAACACCCTCTTCCATGTAGCTGTTCCTTGAACTAGCAGCCTGAAAACTGACTGACTGCTTTCAATGAACAGCCAGACTGCTATAACCAAACCAAACTAGACCAAACCAGAGAAAAGCTGAGCTGGGGGATCTGATCACACTCCTTTCATTGTAGAAGTGTTTGTTTTTAAACTTGAAAGCCTTTTGCCATATCTGTTAGCTATAATCAAACTGGCCCTAAAACCCTTCACCTAGACTTTTTGGAATCGCTGCTTTTGCGATGCTGCTGGGAAAAAAAAAGCCAAAGACAGCATAATCTTGTTAAAGGAGCAGCATCGTCACTCTGTGGAGAGAAAGCAGAGTTAACATTTCGAGGTCAGTGGCCCTTCTTTGGAACCACGAGGAACCGATGTTCTCTTTTGTGCCTCTTCTTGCCCCACCTCTGAATGTGAGTGGAAATAAGTGATCCACACACGTTATTTACACGCTTGAGTGGACCTCTGGCTAAAGTGCATGTCATGCTCACGCAGTGAATTTAAAAGCCAGTTGCCCTGTAGGGAAATCAGTTGGTCAAATTGTCGGCAAAGGAGACCACCTGTCAGTCCAGAAAAAAAAGTGGCTGCAGGCAGTGATCCAGCAGTTCCATATGTTTTTAATTTTCAGATTATTACAGCCAATTATACAGCATTTTCAATTCTGCAGAGCTTTGGGAAGTTTCAGTAACGAACACCAACAGCAACTTGGAGATTGATGAAACAAGGAAACTTTTAAACTTGTGGTTGTGGAGGTTGACGTGGAATGCAAATTCCTTTTCAACTTCCTATGTACTCATTTGAATTACAAGTTTACGTAAGGACTGCACAGACATTTGGTTACTTTGAATGTCTTAGAACTGTTTATACAAGTTGAGCGTTTTGTGCTCTGTTGTCTCTTTGACCTCTTCCTAATTTCCTTCAAAGCAGATGGTAGAACATTAGGAGGCCGAGGTCAGAGGCACATGTAATTGTGTTTTTTTAGGCTGGATCTAAAAATAACACAGTAGCTTTATTTTTAAAATATTCAAGTCTGAGGTAGAATATAAGAGAAATACTTGTAAACATTTCTCAAAGTTTCCTGTCAACTCTTTCCTGTCAATTTTAATAGGGAGAGCTATTTTAATGAAATCTCAGTTCTAGAATTCCTTTTAAAGGACCCAAGGAGCTTGACTAACTCTTTTGCATGACTCATTTACTTTAACCTCATATTACTGCAGGGTCTGCACATTCAACTATTGCGTTGGCAATTGGACATGTGCTATTTTATTCCCATCACCTCAGATTACGAGAAGGTACACACTGCCACTAGATGTCAGAGTATAAACAGGTCAAAACCAGAAATCCTCAGTCTCTTTGTGATCTTTTCATTAAAGGTTATTAATTGAAAGATGCCAGATGCAACAAAAATGCTTATGGCTTTATGCATCCATGTACTTTCAAGTTAAAACCCAAGTTACAAGTAATCTAGAGTTGATTTGTCTGTGAACTAGATTACATATTGCAAAGATTGCAAACAGAATGATTTGGAGATGCCGATGTTGGACTGGGGTGTACAAAGTTAAAAATCACACACGGAGAAAGTGAGGACTGCAGATGCTGGAGATCAGAGCTGAGAATGTGTTGCTGGAAAAGCGCAGCAGGTCAGGCAGCATCCAAGGAACAGGAGAATCGACGTTTCGGGCATAAGCCCTTCTTCAGGAATGAGAAAGTGTGTCCAGCAGGCTAAGATAAAAGGTAGGGAGGAGGGACTTGGGGGAGGGGCGTTGGAAATGCGATAGGTGGAAGGAGGTCAAGGTGAGGGTGATAGGCCGGAGTGGGGTGGGGGCGGAGAGGTCAGGATGAAGATTGCAGGTTAGGAAGACGGTGCTGAGTTCGAGGGATTTGACTGAGACAAGGTGGGGGGAGGGGAAATGAAACTGGAGAAATCTGAGTTTATCCCTTGTGGTTGGACTTCCTAACCTGCAATCTTCTTCCTGACCTCTCCGCCCCCAACCCCACTCCGGCCTATCACCCTCACCTTGACCTCCTTCCACCTATCGCATTTCCAACACCCCTCCCCCAAGTCCATCCTCCCTACCTTTTGTCTTAGCCTGCTGGACACACTTTCCTCATTCCTGAAGAAGGGCTTATGCCCGAAACGTCGATTCTCCTGTTCCTTAGATGCTGCCTGACCTGCTGCGCTTTTCCAGCATAACATTTTCAGCTAAAAATCACACAACACCAGGTTATAGTCCAACAGATTTAATTGGAAGCACACTAGCTTTCGGAGCGACGCTCCGTCATCAGGTGGTTGTGGAGGACACAATTGTAAAACACAGAATTTATAGCAAAAGTTTACAGTGTGATGTAACTGAAATTATACATTGAAAAATACCTTGATTGTTTGTTGAGTCTTTCATCTATTTGAATACCATGATAGTTTCACTTCTTTCATATGTAAATCACAAACCTTTTTTTTAAAAGTTACATTTTCAGGTTAACTGTAACAATTGGTGTTAGCTAGATAATATGTTGAAGGTGTTAGCCCCCTGTGTTCTCTGTCTGTGCCATAATGTTTAGACTGATTCTCATCTAAAAAGTGAGATAACAGAGTCTCACATGGATTCATGCAGTTTTTGAGCAAAATACAATTAACTCTGCAAGTACAAATTCATCCCACAAACGTATATGTATATGTTTGTGTGTGTCTGTCTGTCTGTCTGGGGTGGTGGGTTGTGAGTGTGAGAGAGAGAGTGTATATGTGTGTGTATGTGAGTGTAGAGTGTCTAAGTCTGTGACAGGGTGCATGTGCGAGTGTGGGAGTATGTGTATACGTATGTCTGTGTCTATGTGTGTGTGTAGGAGTGCCTGTTTGTGTGTCTGTCTGTGTGTAGGAGTGTCTGCGTGTGTGTATAGTGCAATGGTGTCACCTGTAGTGTGACATGAACCCAAGGTCCTTGGAGGATGGTCACCCGAAGATCTGAGGTCGAATGTCCTGGTCCGCTGAAGTGTTCTCCAACTGGGAGGGAACCCTCCTGTCTGTTGATTGTTGTGCGGTGCCCAATCATCAGTTGCCATTGCCTTTGCTCGGTTTCCCCAATGTACCATGCCTCAGGACATCCTTGCCTGCAACGTATAAGATAGACAACGTTGGCTGCGTCACATGAGTACCCGCCATGTATAAGGTGGGAGATGTCCCCATGTGTAATGGCGGTATCCATATCCACGTCTTGCAGCGCCTAACATGACAGGGTTGTATGGAGTTGTCCTGAAAGCCGGGCAGCTCGCTACGAACAATGATCTATTTGAGGTTTGGTGGTTGTTTAAAGGCGAGCAGTGAAGGTGTGGGGAAGGTCTTGGTGAAGTGCTCATCCTCATTGATAATGTGTTGCAGGTCACGAAGAACATGGCGTAGGTTTTCAGCTCCTGGGAAGTACTGCACAACAAAGGGTACCCTGTCAGTTGCAGCACATGTCTGTCTCCTGAGGAGGTCATTACAGTTCCTTGCTGTGGCACATCGGAACTGGTGGGTCAATGAGTTGAGCATTGTACCCCATTCTTATCAGGGCATCCCTGAGTACTTCCAAGTGCCCGTCGCATTCCTCCTCATCTGAGCAGATCCGGTGTACGCGTAGGGCTAGTCCATAGGGGATGGCTGTTTTAATGCGTTTTGGGTGGAAGCTGGAGAAGTGTAGCATTGTGAGGTTGTCTGTGGGTTTGCGGTAGAGTGTGGTACTGAGGTGTCCATCCTTGATGGAGACGCATGTGTCCAAGAATGAGACAGATAGTCGAGAGTAGTCCATGGTGAGTTTGGTGGTGGGATGAAACTTGTTGATGTCACTGTGTGGTTTTATCAGTAACTCCTCGCCATGGGTCCAGAAGAAGAAAATGTCGTCAATGTACCTGGTGTATAATGTTGTTTGGAGATCCTGCGTAGATAAGAAGTCTTGTTCAAACCTGTGCATGAAGATGTTGGCATATTGGGGTACAAATTTGGTCTCCATGGCTGTTCCATGTGTCTGGATGAAGAACTGGTGTCAAAGGAGAAGATGTTGTGATCGAGGATACAAAGGATGAATTGTCGGACGGTGCTCGGAAATTGGCAATCTTATCAGGCAATGGGACCCTGTGAGAGAATCTCTCCGGCTATGTTGAAGGCATCTTGAAACCTATTGTACAGGGGATCCCGAGCTTCTGTCACAACACTACGGATTTCTTACAGAAACTCAGCACCCATGGACCAGTCGAACCGGGAACGTTCCTCGTCACAATGGACGTTCCCGCACTCTACACCAGCATCCCCCACAATAATGGCATCGCGGCAACAGCCTCAGTACTCAACACCAACAACTACCAATCTCCAAACACCATCCTACAATTCATCCGCTTTCTCCTCGATCACCTTTAACAACCAGTTCTTCATTCAGACACATGGAACAGCCATGGAGACCAAATTTGCACCCCAATATGCCAACATCTTCATTCACAGGTTCGAACAAGACTTCTTCTCTACGCGGAACGTTTCAGAGAACACCTCTGGGACACCCGGACCAACCAACCCAACCACCCCATGGCTCAACACTTCAACTCCCCCTCCCACTCCACCAAGGACATGCAGGTCCTTGGACTCCTCCATCGCCAGACCATAGCAACACGATGGTTGGAGGAAGAGCACCTCATCTTCCGCCTAGGAACCCTCCAACCACAAGGGATAAACTCAGATTTCTCCAGTTTCCTCATTTCCCCTCCCCCCACCTTGTCTCAGTCAAATCCCTCGAACTCAGCACCACCTTCCTAACCTGCAATCTTCTTCCTGACCTCTCCGCCACCACCCCCACTCCAGCCTATCACCCTTACCTTGACCTCCTTCCACCTATCGCATTTCCAACGCCCCTCCCCCAAGTCCCTCCTCCCTACCTTTTATCTTAGCCTGCTGGACACACTTTCCTCATTCCTGAAGAAGGGCTCATGCCCGAAACGTCGATTCTCCTGGTCCTTGGATGCTGCCTGACCTACTGTGCTTTTCCAGCAACACATTTCCAGCTCTGATCTCCAGCATCTGCAGTTCTCACTTTCTCCTCCTTCTCTACGCAGGATCTCCAACCAGCATTATACACCAGGTACATTGACGACATTTTCTTCTTCTGGACCCATGGCAAGGAGTTACTGATAAAACCACACAGTGATATCAACAAGTTTCATCCCACCATCAAACTCACCCTCCACCCCAGACAGACACACACACACAAACCCACATGCACACATATACATATAGGTTTGTGGGGTGAATTTGTACTTGCAGAGTTACATTGTACTTTGCTCACATGGGTTCATATCACATTACAGGTGACCACCATTGCACTATGTACACACGCACACACATACACACTCCTATACACACACATACACACAAACACACATATACACAGACACGCACACAGACACTCACACACTCCCACACTCACACATGCATCCTCTCACAGACTTAGACCACTTTACACTCAAACGCACACACATACACACTCTCTCACAGACACTCACAACACTCCACCCCAGACACACACACTCCTACAGACACACACACTCCCACATTCACAGATACACCCTCTCATAGACTTAGACACTCTACACTCACATACACACACATATACACTACCTCTCACACTCATAACCCCCCAACCCAGACAGACACACAAACCCACATGCACACATATACATATAGGTTTGTGAAATTTGTACTTGCAGAGTTACATTGTACTTTGCTCAAAATTGGGGAATGAATCCAAGTAAGACTCTGTTAACTCACTTTTTAGATTAGGATCAGTCTAAACATTATGGCATAGACAGAGAACACAGGGGGCTAACACCTTCAACATATTGTCTAGCTAACACCAATTGTTACAGTTAACCTGAGAATGCAACTTTTAAAAAAACGTTTTGTGATTTACACATGAAAGAAGTGACACTATCATGGTATTCAAACAGATGAAAGACTCAACAGACAATCAAGGTATTTTTCAATGTATAATTTCAGTTACATCACACTGTAAACTTTTGCTATAAATTCTGTGTCTTACAATTGTGTCCTCCACAATCACCTGATGAAGGAGCGTCGCTCCGAAAGCTAGTGTGCTTCCAATTAAACCTGTTGGACTATAACCTGGTGTTGTGTGATTTTTAACTTTGCAATGAGAATGTTTTCCTTGTGAATAATCCATTCCTTGATGGAGGATTGAGAAAAATTCACTTTTTCCTTGTCAAGCTGAATCTTAACCTCAGGCACAATGTGCCTAAGTTTTCACAATGTATAGATTACTCATTTAATTAATTCAGTGCCTAGAATGACATTCATGAAGTGACATCTTAGAGTGGCTGGTGAATGGCTCATGACTTCCAAAATGTGGTTTGCAAAATTTCTCGTTGAAGACATTACTGCTACTTAAACGGTGCAATTCGACACAATTGATTGTTCAACATGTACATAGTCAAGATTAGAGTGGTGCTAGAAAAGTACAGCAGGTCAGGCAGCATCCGAGGAGCAGGAAAATCAAAATTTTGAGCAAAAGCCCGTCATCATGAATGAGGCTAGGAGCCTCGAGAGTGGAGAGATAAATGAGGGGAGGCACGGTATGGGGCTGGGGGGGAAAGGTAGCTGAGAGTGCAATAGGTGCATGGAGGTAGGGGTAAAGGTGATAGGTCAGAGGGGAGGGTGGAGCTGATCGGTGAGAAGAAAGATTAACAGATGGGAGAGATCATGAGGATGGTGCTGAGCTGGAAGGTTGGAACTGGGGTAAGGTGGGGGGAGGGGAAATGAGGAAACTGGTGAAGTCCACATTGATGCCTTGGGGTTGAAGGGTTCTGAGGTGGAAGATGAGGCATTCTTCTTCCAGGCGTTGGGTGGTGAGGGAGTGGCAGTGGAGGAGGCCCAGGACCTCCATGTCCTTGGAAGAGTGGGAGGGGGAGTTGAAGTGTTCGGCCAGGGGGTGGTGGGGTAGATTGGTGCGGGTGTCCCAGAGATGTTCTCTGAAGTGCTCTGCAAGTAGGTGTCCAGTCTCCCCAATGTAGAGGTGAATGCATCGGGAACAATGGATACAATAAGTGATGTGCAGGTGAAACTATGATGGACGTGGAAGGCTACTTTGAGGGAGGAGGTGTGGACGCAGGTTTTGCAGTTCCTGCTGTGGCAGGGGAGGTTGGAGGGTCAGTCTGTAGGTGGCGGAAATGGTGGAGGATGGTGCAAAGTATACAGAGGTTGGTAGGGTGGAAGGTGAGGACCAAAGGGGTTCTGTCCTTGTTGCAGTTGGAGGGGTTTAAGGGCAGAGGTGCGGGAGGTAGATAAGATGTGCTGAAGGGCATCATCAACCAGGTGGGAGGGGAAATTGTGGTTTTTGAAGAAGGAGGCCATCTGGTGTGTTCTGTGATGGAACTGGTCCTCCTGGGAGCCGATACGGCGGAGGTGGAGGAATTAGGAATACGGGATGGCATTTTTTCAGGAGGCAGCTGCTGTTCGGCCACCATCAGCCACGAGGCCATGCCGGCCATCATCACCGCGGCAATCGATGATGTCATCTCCATCCCCGCCGTCCGGCAGCCTGCAACCACAGCTGCTCATGCCACGTCCGCGACCGCTGGCCAGACGATCACCGCCCCGATCACTATGAGATCTGCCACTGCCGAGGTCAACACAAGGCCCAACCTGAACCATCCTTCTGCCCCCTCGTTTGCCGCTGCCACAGCCTCTTCCGCCCCCTCCGACATCACCCATGCCACGCATTCTGCGACTTCCGCCCCTTTGTTGCCGCTGCCGCAGCCACTCCACCCCAATGACATCACCTACACTGTGTGTTTCATCACTTCTGCCCCCTGCATCATCACTGATGTCACACATTCCGCCATCTCCGCCCCCACCACTGTCATCATCACAACCATTTCCACCCCCACTGATGCCACTCACCTGCCCACCGCTGATACGCCCGCCACTGATCCCACTGTCACCTCCTTGCCCCCCAGAACCCCAGGGAGAGCATCACTTCCTCAAATGACGTCACCCCGGGTCCCCCCACTCCCACGCCCACTCCAGTTACAGGCTCCGCCCGCACTCCCAGCTCCAGCCCTACACCAGGTCCTAGCTCCCAGCCATACCAAGTTTTCACCATCCCCTACATCTCCCCCTCACTGAGGACGAATGATCAGTCCTCAGGAAAGACCTTACATTCATCGCCCTCCGTCCATGCATCAATACGCATCGAACACTTCTTCCAGCGCCTCCACCTCCAAGCTTACTTTTTCAATGAGGACTCCCGCCCACATTCCAAGCACCCCTTCTCCCACCTCCAACACACTCCATCCACCTGGACACCCCGTGCCGGTCTGTTACCCGGCCTCGAACCTCTTTATTTCCAACTGCTGCCGAGACATTAACCTCCTCAACCTATTCACTGCCCTCTCCCACTTCAACCTCTCACCCTCACAATGCACAGCCCTCCACTCCCTCTGCTCCAACCACCCTTTATCCACCAAACCAGTGGATAAAGGGAGTGCAGTGGTAGTTTGGTGCACTGACCTCTACACCGCTGAAGCCAGACGCCAACTCGAACGCACCTCTTCCTACCACCCCCTTGACCACAACCTCCCATCACCACACCATCATCTCCCAGATCATACACAACCTCTTTACCTCAGGGGATCTCTCACCCACAGCTTCCAATCTCATTGTTCAGGAACACCAGACCACCCGGTTTTATCTCCTACCCAAGATCCACAAGCCTAACTACCCCGGCTGACCCATTGTCTCAGCCTGCTCCTGTCCCACTGAATTCATCTCCACCTACCTCAATACCGTCCTATCCCTCCTAGTCCAGGAACTCCCCACATACATTCATGACACCACCCACGCCCTCCACTTCCTCCAAGACTTCCGTTTCCCTGGCCCCCAATGCCTCATTTTCACCATGGATATCCAGTCCCTTTACACATCCATCCGCAATGACCAGGGCCTCCAAGTTCTCCATTTCTTCCTCTCTTGACATCCCCAACAATACCCTTCCACTGACACTCTCATTCATTTGGCTGAACTGGTCCTCACCCTTAGCAATTTTTCCTTCAAATCCTCCCACTTCCTCCAGATGGAAGGGGTTGCCATGGGCACCTACATGGGCTCCAGCTATGCCTGTCTCTTTGTCGGCTACGTAGAACAGTCCATCTTGTGTAGTTACACCGGCACCACTCCCCACCTCTTCCTCCGTTACATTGATGACTGCATCGGCGCCACCTCGTGCTCCCGCGAGGAGGTAGAGCAATTCATCAACTTCACCAACACATTCCACCCCGACCTTAAATTCACCTGGACCATTTCTGACACCTCCGTCCTCTTCCTGGACCTCTCCATCTCCATCAATGGTGACCGAATCAATACTGACATTTTCTACAAACCCATCGACTCTCACAGCTACCTAAATTACACCTCCTTCCACCCTGCCTCCTGCAAAAATGTTATCCTTAATTCCCAATTCCTCCGCTTCCGCCGCATCTGCTCCCAGGAGGACCAGTTCCACCATAGAACACACCAGATGGCCTCCTTCTTTAAAGACCTCAATTTCCCCTCCCACATGATTGAAGATGCCCTCCAACGCATCTCATCTTCCTGCACCTCCGTCCTCGAAACCCACCCCTCCAACCATAACAAGGAAGAAGCCCCCTGTCCTCACCTTCCACCCCACTAACATCTGCATACATCGCACCATCCTCCACCATTTCTGCCATCTACAAACGGACACCACCACCAGGGATATATTCCCCTCCCCACCCCTTTCCGCCTTCCGCAAAGACCGTTCCCTCCGTGACTACCTGGTCAGGTCTATGCCCCCCTACAACCCAACCTCCTCTCCTGGCACCTTCCCCTGCCACTGCAGGAATTGCAAACCTGCACCCACACCTCCTCCCTCACCTCCATCCAAGGCCCCAAAGGAGCCTTCCACATCCATCAAAGTTTCACCTGCGGTTGCACATGTCATTCCACAGAGCACTTCAGAGAACATCTCCAGGACACCCGCACCAATCAACCCAACCACCTCGTGGTTGAACATTTCAACTCCCCCTCCCACTCTGCCGAGGACATGCAGGTCCTGGGCCTCCTCCATCGCCACTCCCTCACCACCCGACGCCTGGAGGAAGAACGCCTCATCTTCTGCCTTGGGACCTGCAAACCCCAGGGCATCAATGTGGACTTCACCAGTTTCCTCATTTCTCCTCCCCCCACCTTACCCCAGTTCCAAACTTCCAGCTCAGCACCATCCTCATGACCTGTCCCACCTGTCAATCTTCCTTCCCACCTATTCACTCCACCCTCCTCTCTGACTTATCACCTTTACCCCACCTCCATCCACCTATCGCACTCTCAGCTACCTTCTCCCCAGCCCCACCTCCCTCCCATTTATTTCTGCACCCCTGAGGCTCCCAGCCTCATTCCCAATGAAGGGCTTTTGCCCGAAATGTTGATTTTCCTGCTCCTCGGATGCTGCCTAACCTGCTGTGCTTTTCCAGCACCACTCTAATCTTGACTCTGATCTCCAACATCTGCAAGACCCACTTTCGCTAACATGTAAACAGTGCCTATAGGTATCACTGGGAGCTTTTTGAAGTTATTTTTGCGGCAGAGGCTGATGGAGCATAACATTAGTGGTAAGCTATTGTGGACTCCAGCAATGCAACAAATGCTGTGCTGTTCCATTCTGTCTGGAATGGTCTTACCATATAGTTCATACTTGGGCATTGATTGTATTTGAATCTGGCATAGGTCCATGATAATACTGTGTTTGATCTCTTTCACTAATCTCGACACTTGCAAGAGAATTTGATTTATAAATGTCATCTTATTCTCACTGTCAGGATTTGTGCTGCTTCTGTTTGTTGAATTTAACCTTTTTTTAAACTTATTTTACTTATTCACTGAAGCACCACGAGGCCCAGTGAAAACGGTTGTGTGCTGTAGAGATCTGTTAGCCGTCTGCCAGAATAATGTTCCTTTTCTCCACTCCTCATTGTCAGAACAAAAGCTACAACCTCTGGCTTCAGTGTCTGCCTAAGATACGCATGTAATTATATCTGTTCCCTGCATTGTTCCTGAGCATCAGAATGCTCACAGTTAGGCATGAAGAATGAATTAGTGTCGAAACCTTTCTTGACTGAGACTCAAATGACAAGTACAAAACAATATATTACTGAAACAATTCGTTTGGCCCATCGTCTCTGAAAAAGTATCCAATTAATTCCAGTTCCCTGCTCTAACCCTCTAGTTGTATTATTTTTTCTCTGCTTCATATATTTGTTTAACTCTTCTTTGATTGTTATTGTTGAATCTACATCCATTACCTTTTAGGGCAGGGCATTCGTAATCATAACATTTCACTGTGTTACAACATATTCCCTCATGATAACTCTGATTCTTTTATCAATTACTTATAATTGGATCCTCTGTTTACTGAGCCTTTGGCTACTGCTGAGAAACAGTATCTTTTTGTTCACTCCTATTGATAATTTTGGAAACTTCAATGAAATTTTAGAGTCATGCAGCCTAGAAACAGGCCCTTCAGCCCACCATATCCATAACAACCATCAAACACCAAACTACAGTAATCCCATTAACCTGCCCTGGCATTTTAAGTATTCATCCAAATGCTTCTTAAATGTTGTGAGAATACCTGCCTCCTCCGCCATCTGGGGCAGCATGTCCCATATTTCTACCACACTCTGGGTGAAAATTTCCTTTCCTCAGATCTCCTTTAAACCACTTGCACCTCACCTTAAACTTATGCCCTCTGCTCGCTTCCCTTAACATTCTCTGTTCCTAGGAGGCCAACACCAACATGTTCAAACTCTCCAGATAATTGGAGTCTCTCAACTCTGCAACAATTCTATTGCAGAGATCTTGCAATCTCATATTAACACAGTATCAATCGCAGACAAGGTTATATCTGATCACTTTATTTTTAGATTTCGTACAGTATGGAAACAGGCCCTTCGGCCCAACAAGTCCACACCGACACTCCGAAGAGTAACCCACCCAGACACATTCCCCCACCCTAGTATCCTACATTTACTCTGACTAATGCACCTAACCTGCACATCCCTGAACACTATGAGCAATTTAGCATGGCCAATTCACCTGACCTGCACTGGGGGAGGAAACCAGAGCACCTGGAGGAAACCCACGCAGACACAGGGAGAATGTGCAAACTCCACACAGATAGTCAGCCGAGGCTGGTATTGAACCCGGGTCTCTAGCATTGTGAGGCGGCAGTGCTAACCACTGAGACACCATGCCACCCCACTTATGTCACTCTTCAGCCAAACCCTTATCTCCAAGCATTTTCTAATTTCTCCTGTATCAGGAGTTGGAATCAATTCTCTCCAAATTCACTTACAGCTACACTTTCAAAATCCTGATTACCCAGCCTTTGCCCCTCCATTCACCTCAACACTTTGACAGCAGCTGGCCTATTCAGTCACACCTCCACCTCAATCTTGTTCCTATTAAAATTATTACCTTCTCTTACCCTGGTCATTCCTCCTGAACCTAATCTCCACTCCCTCAAGTGCAAGAGATGCAGACATGAACAGATATAGTAGGCAATGGGTGAGTGATTTGCCATCATATCTGGCTAAATCAAAGTCGGATCCTACACTCATCAATAGTTTATTTTCAGTCTGCGGACATCCGAGCTCCGTGTGAGGCAGTGTCATCCGAAACAGTAAATTGTTATGTCAGCATGCAATCCCACCAACACAGCATGTGTGGAAGCTCAGAGCATCTGTACCGTTTAGAGGGAGGGTTGCATGCATCTGCTGAGAATGGTAACTTTTGCAAAACACATCTGGAATGCAAAACAAGTGGCTTCCTTTTCTCAGCTGCAAGTCATCCAATTAAATTCCTCTCCACAGTCTTCTCTACGTTTCTTTTGTGTTCAGTCAGAGAGAATGAGGGGTTGAAGGAAATTAGCACTAAAAAAGGATTGTACTGGAGAAATTAATAAGGCTGAAGATCCCCAGGACCTGATGGTCTTCATCCCAGACTGTTGAAGAAAGTGGTTGTAGACATAGTCAATGCATTGCTAATTGTCTTCCACAATTCTATAGATTCTGGAATTATTCCAGTGGGTTGGAAGGTAGTAAATGTCACCCCATTACTTCAGAAGGAATTAAGAGAGAAAACAGAGAATTACAGATTTGTCAGCCTTACCTCAGCTGTAGGGAAAATGCTGGAATCTATTACAAAGGCTGAGACAAATATACACCTGGATGACAATGATCTGATTGAGCAAAATCACCATGGATTTGCAAATAGGAAATAATGTTTCAACTTGTTGGAGTCTTGTTTGAATATGTCACCAACACAATTGATAAAGGAAAGCCTATGGATGTGTGTACTTTGGCTTTTGATAATGTCCCTCACAGGACGTCGATTAGAAAGATGAAAGCACCTAGGGTAGGAGGTCATGTACTGGAATGGATTAATGATTGGCTAACAGACAGAGAACAGTGTGGAAATAAATGGGTCATTCTCCCAATGGTAGTTTGTACTGGTGGGATAACGCAAGGGTCAGTTCTTGGTTCATAATATATATCAAAGAATTGGAGTTGGGGATTGAATGGAATGCTCCCAAATGATACAAAGCTTTTTAAAAATTCATTCATGGGATGTGGGTATCACTGACCAAGCCAACTTTTATTGGCCAGCCCTAATTGCCCAGAGGGCAGCTGAGTGTCAATCAGATCACTGGTGGATCTGGAGTCACATGTAGGAATGGCTTCTCTGAAGAGCAGTAGTGAACCCGGTGGCTTTTTTTCCAATAATCAACAATGGCTTTATGATTATCATTTGACTTTCAATTCATTTTTTTCGATTGAATTCAAATTCCACCATTTGCCATGGTCGGGTTTGAATCCAGGTCTCCAGGACATTATCTGGGCCTCTGTGAAAATACCACTAGGTATTATTTTCCTTCTCTTGAAACTAAGTGAAATGTGTTGTGAGAAAATGTAAAACCACTTCAGAATGATTTGGACCAGCTTGCAAATGGGCAAGAACATGGCAGATGGAATATAACATGGAAAAATATTAAGTTATTCACTTTATTAGGGAAAACAGATGTGCAATGTATTTTTTAATAGGTAAAAGGTTGTAAAGTGTAGATGTACAAAGGGACCTCGGTGTCCTTGTTGATAAGTCACTGAAGGGAAAAATGCAGGTGCAACGACTTATTGGAAAGGTTAATGGAATGCTAGCCTTTATTCCAAGAGGATTTGATTACAAGCTCAATAAAATCTGTTGTATAGGAGCTTGGTTAGACCACACCTGATTTATTGTGTACAGTTTTGGTTTCCTTTTCACAGGGCAGTTATTACTGGTACAGAGAGAGTGCTATGAAGATTCACCAGACCTGTTCCCAAGATGGTGGGACACACACAGAGTCATAGAGATCTATAGCAGAGACAAAGGCCCCTTGCCCAATCATTTCTGCACCAGTCAAAAACAGCCTCCTAACTACTCTAGTCCCATTTTCCACCACTTGTCCCATAGCTTTGTATGTCTTAGCATTGCAAATGCACATCTAAATCCTTCTTAAATGTTCGAGGACGACAGGCTAGGGAAACTGGGTCTGTATTCTCCAGGATTTTGAAGAATGCAAGGTGACCTCATCGAAACCTTCAAAATACTTAAAGGGCAAGAGTCTCTGGATACAGAGATAGTTTTTTTTGTTTGTTTCAGTACTTTGATGGACTTGAAATATTTAAAATTTCAACCTATCTGTTGGAACTGTAAATAACTCATTCTTAATTATTGTTATACTCCTAACTTAGTTTCCTTCCAGTGTTATACTATCCCTGGCACAACTCCTTTTATAAACCTAAAAGCTTAACTTCTCTTCTTCCACAAACTATATCCCAAAATTCTGTGGGACTAATAATGACTTCTAATTATAAGGCAAAATAAAGTCATTATTTTAAATTTGTTTCCTTGGGGACGCTCCTGTGCACAAGTTACCCTATCAAAGGAATTCTCACGACTTCGGATGTTGATATATGCTTCTCTGACAAACAACTCGAATGAATCTGCAAAGTTCTATCCCCTACATTGGCTAATTCCATTGGATGCTGGGTAACTTCCTCTTGCTTGGAATTATGGGTATTATAGTTTTCCTCTCAGAAGTTAATCATCAATTCCAAGCACACAAACCTATGTGTACAATACAGAACTCCAAAATCTTGCAGTGAGCTACATTCCAATACATATTTGTAAACCTTGTTTCATCAAATCTCCCCACAAAGGAGAATGAAAATGTACTTGAAAGAGACACTTTCAATACACGGCAAAATTATTTTACCACTAATTCTGTCATATTAACAGTAATTTTATGTTCGCATTAAATGTACAATGAATGGTGCAGCAGTCATTTTTAGATATTTTGAAATCTTGACAAAGCATTGCAATAACATTTTCTTTCCCAACCAAGACCTGATTTTTTTCTTTCTGCTCAGCGCTGCTGCCTTCACAGGGCCAGGGACCTGGTTTAATTCCAGTCTTTGGTGACTGTCTGTGTAGAGTTTGCACATTCTCCCTGTGTCTGCACGGGTTTCCTCCGAGTCCTCCGGTTTCTTCCCACAGTCCAAAGATGTGCAGGTTAGGTGGATTGGCCATCTTAAATTGTCTCGTAGTGTCCAGGGACGTGCATGCTAGGTGAATTATACATGGGAAATGCAAGGTTACAGGGACAGGGTTATGGGGCTAGGTCTGGGTGGGATGTTCTTCAGAGGATTGTTGTAGACTTGATGTTGCCGAATGGCCTCTTCCTGCTCTGTAGGGATTCTATGTTTCTATCATTTTTAGCAAAGCACCCAGTTCCTTCCAATAAATATTGTTGCAAACTGCTTCAGTGCACTTGGCCACCATGCCTACACTTCATATCCAAGATGTGTGTGTGACAACATAGCTTGATGTGCTTCCACACTGTAAAGATCCAGTAATGGCATTAGTACACTTGGAAGCATAATGGATCATTTTGTACATTTTGTATTTGGTACTCTTGCTTTTGAGAGTGCTCCGTATCTGACAGATCTTTTCAGAGACTTAGGTGGTAAAAAGCGAGTGCGATGGAGAATACAAAAGCTGCGACAGACCCATTCCATATAGAGTCATATCAGGAAAGCCCACTGTGCTCCCCAAACAATCAATAATTCATGAGGCACCTAGTAGATCTCTCTCAGTTTCCAGTCTGAGGATGAGCTTACCTAAACTTTCGGTAGAAGTGTCACGCACTTATAAACTGTTATCAACTTATCAATAATGTAACTGGGTATTTCTATTCAACAGGCTAAAAGTGCACTTTCTAAACAGTATAGCACTTTTTCAATTCGATCACTTGCAGTTTCCTGATCCCTTTGCATCCGACAGATGTCATTTTGTTGCAATGGAGAGTCAATGTGATGTGGATTCACTTGGAGCAGGGTCAGACAGTCCATTGAGCATCCAAGAATGTGAACTGTGCCTGTTGATAATCAGATTGTATTCAAAGGTTAAATATTGAACTCCACCCTTGGTCACTAGTCCTTGGACAGAAATTCTTGCGTCAGTGTAATGTAGCCAAGTATCAGAAGCAACATGCCGCTGGAGATTAAAACTTGGCAACAAAGCACAGTGATAAGGTACTTCCCTCGGCTGCTCGATTTATCCTTCCAGGTCTAATTAGCTCACTCTTGCTCACTACTGTCTCTCCATTCCGAGAATCATTATTAATTGTAACAACTTGAGAATTCTGTCCTGTTTTTCACTCTCTAAGTGCTGTGGCTTCATTATGGAGCTTGGAGCTTTGTGGCGAAATTCAAAGTGTTGTCCAGTTCCTTTGTGTCTTCTGCAAAGCTCACACCACAAACCGCACATATACCTGCCTCGTAATGAAATTTTCATCTGCTTCCAGTTTGGTTTGTTTACCCGGATTATTCTGTTTTGGCATAGTATTCTGTCCTCCATCAAGAAATAACAAACTTGCAGATAGTTCAGTCTCCTTAGTTGCTTCCAATATAGTTTTGTGAAGTTTTATATCACTCAGGTTTTAATTTCCCATTCTTCAGCGCTTTTGCAATACAAAATAGCATTAATGGTGGCCTTTGACAGACAATGCTGATTTCATGTTGAAAATGCTTTGCTTATTTTATTCATTATCATATGCAACTCTGCACACATCCATCATTTGCTTGAGGGAAAATTTCACGGTTGTATTGGAAAGAGCAATTTGTTTGTTTGAATCTTTTGGTCTTCTAATTTCCCAATAGTTTCACAAAAGGCATTCATGTTTTCCTTAAAAGCTTTGCGCCCACACTCACCATCGATTAGATTAGATTAGATTAGATTCCCCAACCAGTTCACACCAACCCTCCAAAGAGTAACCCACCCAGACCCACTTCCCTCTGACTAATGCACCTATCACTATGGGCAATTTAAAATGATCAATTCACCTGACCTTCACATCTTTGGACTTTGGAACTATAATGAGGTAACATGACTGCAGAAGGTCAAATCCTCACTGCTCAATGTTCTGGGGCGCAGCTGCTTCGGCAGGATAGGGGGTTGGGGGAGCAGGACAGGAGGAGGAGTGCCGTTTTTGATCAGTGACAATATTACAGCTGTACTTAGAGAGGATATTCTTGGAGAATTGTCCAGTGAAGCTACATGAGTGGAACTGAGAGATGAGAAGGTGGGATTGTACTATAGGCTCCCCAATAGTCAGCGGCAAATTGAGGAGCAGATATGTAGGGAGATCACACAAAGCTGGGAAAACAACAGGTTTATAATGGTAATGGAATTTAGCTTTCTAAACATAGACTCAGACTGCCATAGTATTAAGGTTTTGGATGGGGAGGAATTTGCTAAATGTGTTCAAGAAAACTTTCTCAATCAGCATGGACATAACCCCATGAGAGAAGGGGCAAAACTCCACTTGGGAAGCAGGACAAGTTACTGAGGTATTAGTTGGGGAACACTTTGGGACCAGTGACCACAATACTATTAGTTTTAAAATAGTTATGAAAAATGACAGGCCTGGTCTATAAGTTCAAGTTCTAAAATGGGGCAAGGTCAATTTTGATGGTGTTAGACAAGAACTTTCAAAAGTTAACGGGGGGAGAACTGTTTGCAGATAAAGGAATGTCTGGCAAATGGGAGGCTTTCAAATGTGAGATAACGAGAGTTCAGGCACAGCCTGTTCCTGTTAGTGTGAAGGGCAAGGCTGGCAATACTAGATTAGATTAGATTACTTACAGTGTGGAAACAGGCCCTTTGGCCCAACAAGTCCACCCCGCCCCGCCGAAGCGCAACCCACCCATACCCCTACATTTACCCCTATACCTAACACTACGGGCAATTTAGCATGGCCAATTCACCTGACCTGCACAATTTTGGACTGTGGGAGGAAACCGGAGCACCCGGAGGAAACCCACGCAGACACGGGAAGAATATGCAAACTCCACACAGTCAGTCGCCTGAGGCGGGAATTGAACCCGGGTCTCTGGCGCTGTGAGGCAGCAGTGCTAGCCACCGTGCCGCCCACTAGATAACTAGAGACATTTTGGCTCTAGTCAAGAAAAAGAAGGAGGCATATGTCAGGTATAGGTAGCTGGATTCAAGTGAATTTCTTGAGGAGGATAGAGGTCACACTTAAGAGGGAAATCAAAAGGACAAAAAGAGAACATGAGGTAGCTTTGGCAGATAAGGTTAATGAGATTCCAATGAGATTCTACAAGCATATTAAGGCTAAAAGGTTAACTAGGGAGAGAATAGGATCCCTTAAAGATCAACGAGGCCATCTATGTGGGGAACATTTCACGTCAGTATTTACTGGAAGCTAGGGAACTCAGGGAAATAAATAGTGATGTCTTGAAAAGAATCCACAATACAGAAAAGGAGGTGCTTGAGATCTTAAAACAGTTAATGTTTCAAGATGCTTTTTCATAACTGATTTAAGCATTCAGGAAAGCGTGTGTTTTATTTTGATAACGGAGTTGGAGGATATGTGGTGAGTAAATAGGTGGAGTTGAAGACCAGAGCGAAAGACACAATAAAAGTTAGGCAAAGAAATTGTTGGTAATAAGCCAGAGAAGAAGGAAAGCTCGATAGGTGATACTGGGTTCTATGAGTGGCTGAAAATGGGTCAACTGTGGTGAACACAACCCATGTCATGTCCGGACCTAGGGTGTGGGGATGGGTAAAACACATTGAAGAAGGTGCTCAGGCTCTAAAATGATTGAACTCAATATAGAATCCTGAAGGCTGCAAGATCTCCAAATGGAAAATGAACCTATATAAAGGTAGATAAATCCCTAGGACTTGATCAAGTCTATCCCAGTGCATTGTCGAAAGCTTGGGAAGAAATTGCGAAAGCAAATTTATTTGTTTAATCAATAGCCATGGGTGAGGTGCCAGAAGACTGGACGGTGGCTAATGTGGTGCCATTGTTTAAGAAAGGCTGCAAGGAAAAGCCAGGAAACTACAGATCGGTGAGCCTGATGTCAGTAAAGGGCAAGTTGTTGGAGAGGATTCTGAGAGACAGGATCTACATGCATTTGGAAAGGCAAGGAATGATTAGGGATAGTCACCCTGGTTTTGTACAAGGGAAATCATGTCTCGCAAATTTCATTGAGTTCTTTGAGAAAGTCCCTAAAAATACAGATGAAGGCAGAGTGGTAGATATTGTCTATAAGGATTTAGCAAGGTCTTCGACAAAGATCCGCATGGTAGACTGGTTAGCAAAGTTGGCTGTCATGGGATCCAGGGTGGGCTAGCCATCTGCATACAGAATTGGCTTGATGGTAGGAGACAGGGAGTGGTGGCAGAGGACTGTGGTTCAGACTAAAGGCCTGTGACCAGTGGTGTGCTGCAAGGATCAGTGCTGTGTCCACTGTTGTTCATCATTTATACAAATTATTTGGTTGAGAATATAGGATACATGGTTAGTAAGTTTGTGGATGACACCAAAATTGGCAGTATATTAGATAGTGGAGAAGGTTATCTAATGGGATTTTGAGCAACTGGGCCAGTGGACACAGAAATGGCAGATGGAGCTGAATTTGGATAAATGTGCGGTGGTGCATTTTGGTAAGGACTTACACAGTTAACAGTAGGGCCCTGAGGAGTATAGTTGAACAGAGAAAGCTAGGAGTGCAGGTACATAATTCCTTGGAAGTAGTGTCACAAATAGACAGGGTGGCAAAGAAGGCATTTGGTATGCTTGTGTTCATCAGTCAGAGCATTAAGTACAGGAGTTGGGGTGTCATGTTACAACTTACAAGACATTGGTGAGGCCACAATTGGAGTAATGCATAGAATTCTGGACACTGTACTATAGGAAGGATGATTTTAAACTGGAAAGAATGCAAAAAAGATTTAAAAGGATGTTACCGAGACTGGAGGGCTTGAGTTATAAGGAAATGCTGCGTAGGCTGGGATTGTTTTCCCTGGAGCATAGGAGGCTGAAAGGTGAACTTGTAAAGGTTTATAAAATCATGAGGGGCATGGATAGGTGAAAGCCAAGGTCTTTGCCCCGGGTAGGGGAGTCCAAAACTAGAGAGCATAAGTCTAAGGTGAAAGGGGAAAGATTTAAAAGGGACCTAAGGGGCAACATTTTCATACAGAGGGTGGTGAGTGCATAGAACAAGCTGTCAGAGGAAGTGATAGAGGTGAATATAATTACAATATTTAAAAGACATTTCGACTGATACATGGATATCAAACATTCAGAGGGATATGGGCCAAGCGAAAGCAAGTGGGACTAGTTCAGATCAGGAAACTTGGCCGGCATGGATGAGTTGGGCTGAAGAATTTGTTTCTATGACTCTATGACACTAAAGACACTCTCGTTGCAAATATGGACAGATTGTCCAGGATATAGCTTTCTGGGTAATGTAATCCCCACATTAATGCGATAAACAGCCAATACAGTTTTCCATGGTCTACGCCCACAAATTGCTTTCTAATTCTGTAAAGAACCTTTGAAAGTCATTTTGACATATTTCTGGAAGATCAAACATGATACTATGCAACCTTTTAAGCACCTCTGTGTTTTCCAATCAAATTACTGGGGTGTTAACTTTTGAAATTTGCATTTAAGATTCATTTTTCAATTACTTGAATATTTTTACAAATGAAAATGGGTTAGACATCTCAGCCTCATTCTCTTTGCCTTCATCCATTTTGATAAACATTTTCAAAAATTGATATTTGATACTCATCTGAATTAGTTTTTAGACTTGCAGTCTTGTTATTTCTGAATTCTTCCATAACCATAATTCCTCTTGCACTCTAAATTTGATTTTGTAACTTGTATGATGTAAACCACAGCAATTATTGCTCTCTTGCAAATTCCACAAATGTTTGATTATGTTTCTTTCTTGCACTTCTAAATTTCAATTGATAAGCTTCAGACACAAGCTCATAAGCCCTGAGGATTCTCGCTTTGACAGTCTCATATTTTGCAGGTTGTTCTTATGCATAGCTGTACCTTCAAAACATTCTGTCACATTAAGACTCAAATCTGTTTTGGCTGAATTGTTTATCTGCCTATGTTTTCAAATGACTTTTGAAAAGCAAAATACTTTTGAACTCCATCCTCATTAAAGTTAGGGACTGAGGATAGGTTCTTGGTTAAATCAAATCCCTCATTGGAATCAGAATCATCTTCTGAGCCACTACCTCTTTGTTCAAAGCTTTTCTTTTGCTATCTTGTGTTCTCTAAGTTCCTTCTGTCTTTGAGGTTTAAGTTAATTCCATCTCCCTTTGCTTTTCCCAATCTCTGTCCTCCCTTCCTATTATTCCCCATTTTTCATTTTAGAGTCAGAGAGATATTCAGCACAGAAACAGACCCTTTGGTTCAACTCGTCCATTCCAACCAGATATCCTAACCTAAAATAGTTCAGTTTGCCAGCACTTGGCTTATATCCCTCTAAACCCTTCCTATTCATATACTCATCCATATGCCTTTTAAATGCTGCAGTTGTACCAGCCTCCACCACTTCCTCTGGCAGCTCATTCCATACATGTACTACCCTCTGAGTGAAAAGGTTGCCCCTTTGGATCTCTTTTATATCTTTCCCCTCTCACCCTAAACCTACGCCCTCTAGTTCTGGACTCCCCCACCCCAGGGAAAAGACCCTGTCTATTTATCCTATTCATGCTCCTCATGATTTCATAAACCTCTATAAGTCATCTCGCAGGCGTTGACTCTCCAGAGAAAACAGCCCCAGGCTATTCAGCCCGGTGGACAACTAAGCAACTCACTTGGGGAGGAGGCTCCACAAATATCACCATCCTCAATGATGGAGGAGCCCACCGCATCGGTGCAAAAGATAAGGTGATACATTCACAACAATCTTCAGTCAGAAGTGTTGAGTGGATGATCCATCTTGGATTCCTCCAGTGGTCCCCAGCATTACAGATACCAGTCTCCAGCCAATTCGATTTACTCCATGTGATATCAAGAAATGGCTGGAGGCACTGGACACTGCAAAAGCTATGGGGTCCTGATAGTATCCCAGCAATAATACTGAAAACATGTGCTCCAGAACTTGCCACTCCCCTAGCCAAGCTCTTCCAGTACAGTTACAACACTGGCATCTACCCAACAATGTGGAATATTGACCAGTATGTTCTGTACTCAAAAACAGGACAAATCCCAATGTCCTGTACAACATGACCTCCCAACTCCTGTACTCAATACTCTGACCAATAAAGGAAAGCATACCAAATGCCTTCTTCACTATCCTATCTACCTGCGACTCCACTTGCAAGGTTCATCTGATTAAGATCCCATTGTATTCCGAGGTAACCTTCTTCGCTGTCCACTACATCTCCAATTTTGACGTCACCTGCAAACCTACTAACTGCACCTCTTAAGCTCACATCCAAATCATTTATATAAATGACAAAAACCTGCAATCCATGGTCTCATTGTTCAGCAACATTCCACAGGACCTTACCATTAAGTGTATAAGTCCTGCTCTGATCTACCTTTCCAAAATGCAGCACCTCACATTTACCTAAATTAAAGTCCATCTGCCACTCCTCAGCCCATTGGCCAATTTGATAAAGGTCTCATTATACTCTGAGGTAATCTTCTTCGCTGTCCACTCCACCTCCAATTTTGGTGTCATCTGCAAACTTACTAACTATACCTCCTATGTTCACATCCAAATCATTTATGTAAATGATGAAACGTAGAGGACCCAGCACCGATCCTTGTGGCACTCCACTGGTTACAGGCCTCCAGTCTGAAAAGCAACCCTCCACCACCACCCTCTGTTTTCTACCTTTGAGCCCGTTCTGTATCCAATTGACTCATTTTCCCTGTTTTCCATGTGATCTAACCTTGCTCACCAGTTCACCATGAGGAACACGTCATTAAGTCCATATAAATCACGTGCACTGCTTTGCTCTCATCAATCCTCTTCATTTCTTCAAAAAACTCAATCAAGTTTGTGAGGCATGATTTCCCACGCACAAAGCCATGTCAACTATCCCTAATCAGTCCTTGCCTATCCAAATACATGTACATCCTGTCCCTCAGAAATTTGCTTCTCCTCAAATTCTAATCTATTCATTTCAAACTCATTGCAACTAATTCCAGCTGCGATATCCCAATTTAGAGATTTCTTTCTCCCAACTCTAAATGGTTGTATAAACTCTTGAAGCATCTCATCCTTACGAGATTCCGCTTTTTCTTCTATGTTCAATTTATCTTCTAACTCCCTAATTAGCTTTAGTTAAAGATTTTAAACAATCCCTATCATACTTTTCACTTCCAGAAAAACTCTTGGCAAAATTCAAAACTATCTTCAAATGTTGTTCATTAAATTTTCTTTCAACACAATGTCTAAGTGGTACCAGACATGTCAGCTCTCCCTGTGAACCTGGATGGATGATCATAATGTTTTTTAACTGAACTGATCTCTTGCTCAAACATAGAGATGGAATATTGCAGTTTTGTTTTAACAGTAAACCAAAACAGAATTTTATTAACAACAGAAATTAAGATAAACAAGGAAAAAAAATCACACTTTTTAAAATAACATATATTCAAAGACTTGTAAACACACATTAGAGATAACTCAAGCATAGTATAACTTGTTACAATTTCAAGAGCATGCAATACTGCACCCCCAGCCCAGCTCATTCCCAATTGTCTGCTTCAATACTTTGATGGATTTAAAGTAATTAAATGTTCAACTCTTCTGCTGGAACATTAGGTTTCACTTTCTGAATTATTTTTCTTTTATTACTGACTTGTGGAGTGCCACAAGGATTGGTGCTGGGTCCACTACTTTTTGTCATTTATATAAATGATTTGGATGTGAGCTTAAGAGGTGCAGTTAGTAGGTTTGCAGGTGACGTCAAAATTGGAGGTGTAGTGGACAGCGAAGAAGGTTACCTCGGAATACAATGGGATCTTAATCAGATGAACCAATGGGCTGAGGAGTGGCAGATGGAGTTGAAATTAGATAAATACGAGGTTTGTGCATTTTGGGAAAGCAAATCTTAGCAGGACTTATACACTTAATGGTAAGGTCCTAGCGAATGTTGCTGAACAAAGAAACATTGGAATGCAGGATCGTAGTTCCTTGAAAGTATAGTCACAGGTAGAGGGCATAGGTTTAGGGTGAGAGCGGAAAGATATAAAAGAGTCCTACAGGGCAACCTTTTCATGTAGAGGGTGGAATGAGCTGCCAGAGGAAGTAGTGGAGGTTGATGCAATTACAGCATTTAAAAGGCATCTGGATAGGTGTATGAATAGGAAGGGTTTGGAGGGATATGGGCCAGGTGCTGGCAGATGGAACTAGATTGGGTTGGGATATCTAGTCGGCATGTACAGCCTAGAAACAGACTGACGGGTCTGTTTCCATGTTGTACACCTCTATGACTCTATGACTCAGTTTCCTTCCAATATTATATTATCCTTGATGCACCTCCATTTTCTTAACTTCAAACTTCAATGTTCTCCCCCCAAAACCTGGATCACAACACTCCAGTCTGGGACTAATAACACCTTTTTCTTCTAAGCTATTTCATTACTTTAAAGTCTTTTTCATTGGAATGTTGCTTATCACAAGTTACTCTATCAAAGGAATTCTCAACATATTGACAAATGCTTCCCTCTTGAATGACTTCCCAGCCCAGACTTGAGTGAATCTGGAACATTCTCTCTCGAAGCAATCTGGTAGTTTGCTGAGAGTTCTGGATTACTTACTTACTCTCACTTGCACTTCTAAGTATTGTAGTTTTTACATCAAAAGTGAATAATCAATTACAAATATGCAGGCAAATCCGCATGTACAATGCAGAATTCCAACAACCCAAGTTTGTGGTAAGTGACATTTAAATTGCTATAAAGCATATATAAACCTCATAGTTTCAGTATTTCACAAACTAGTGGGGCTAAAAGCAGACAAATTGCCAAAGGACCTGGTGGCCTGCATCCAAGAGTTTTAAAGGAAGTGTCTGCAGAGATAATGGAAACATTGGTGGAAATATTCCAGAGCTCACTGAATACTGGAAGGGTTCCAGCAGATTGGAACCCTGCTAGTGTAATGCCCCTGTTCAAGAAGGGGAAGAGATGGAAAACAAGAAACTATAGGCCAGTTAGCCTAACATCTGTTGTTGGGAAAATGCTGGAGTCCATTATTAATAAAGAAAGAGCAGGATATTTAGAGAAGCTTAATGTAATTAAATATTTTCATTGGCAGTCACTCTGTAATGAATCTCGGAAATTCCATGTCACTGGTCATGGACTCAATGCGTCCTTGTGTGGTTGATGAGCCCAGTCTTAGAGCTGAATCTCCCAGCACACATTTGGCAGGTGTTTCCGTGAGTGGTCCTTGGTCGTGAGATCATTGGCTTTCCTTGCTCCAGTTTCTTTTCTGTACTTACTCTTGCTGAGGGGTATGCTGGAAGATTGTGTTTCTTCATACAAGAGCTTTCTCCAGATCAATTTCTGCTGAACGAGGATCTTTCACACTTTGACATCTTTGTGCATGTTTTGAGGGAAGCCTTCAGGGAATGTTTGAACCACTTCCTTTCTGCTACTCCTGTTGGAGTGCCTCCCTGGAGCCGGATGAAGATGGTTTGCACTAAGCCTACTTACTGACCACCACGAATTCGCACAGGGAGTACTTACTGATCATCACGAGTCCACACTGGGCCTACTTACTGACCACCATGAGTCCACACTGGGCCTATTTACTGACCACCACGAGCCCGCACTGGGCCTACTTACTGACCACCACGAGCCCACACTGAGCCTACTTACTGACCACCACGAGCCTGCACTGGGCCTACTTACTGACCATCATGAGTCTGCTCTGGGCCTACTTACTGACCACCACAAGTCTGCACTGGGCCTACTTACTGACCACAATGAGTCCTGACTGGGCCTACTTACTGACCACCATGAATTTGCACTGGGCCTACTTACTGACCACCACGAGCCCGCACTGGGCCTACTTACTGACCGCCACAAGTCTGCACTGGGCCTACTTACTGACCACCATGAGTCTGCACTGGGCCTACTTACTGACCACCACGAGTCCACACTGGGCCTACTTACTGACCACCACAAGTCTGCACTGGGCCTACTTACTGACCACCATGAGTCTGTACTGGGCCTACTTACTGACCACCATGAGTCCACACTGGGCCTATTTACTGACCACCACGAGCCCGCACTGGGCCTACTTACTGACCACCATGAGCCCGCACTGAGCCTACTTACTGACCACCACAAGCCCGCACTGGGCCTACTTACTGACCATCATGAGTCTGCACTGGGCCTACTTACTGACCACCACAAGTCTGCACTGGGCCTACTTACTGACCACAATGATTCCTGACTGGGCCTACTTACTGACCACCATGAGTCTGCACTGGGCCTATTTACTGACCACCACGAGCCCGCACTGGGCCTACTTACTGACCGCCACAAGTCTGCACTGGGCCTACTTACTGACCACCATGAGTCTGCACTGGGCCTACTTACTGACCACCACGAGTCCATACTGGGCTTACTTACTGACCACCACAAGTCTGCACTGGGCCTACTTACTGACCACCATGAGTCTGCACTGGGCCTACTTACTGACCACCATGAGGCTGCACTGGGCCTACTTACTGACCCCCACAAGTCTGCACTGGGCCTACTTACTGACCACCATGAGTCTGCACTGGGCCTACTTACTGACCATCATGAGTCTGCTCTGGGCCTATTTACTGACCACCACGAGCCCGCACTGGCCTACTTACTGACCACCACGAGTCCACACTGGGCCTACTTACTGACCACCATGAGTCTGCACTGGGCCTACTTACTGACCACCACGAGTCCACACTGTGCCTACTTACTGACCACCACAAGTCTGCACTGGGCCTACTTACTGACCACCATGAGTCTGCACTAGGCCTACTTACTGACCACCACGAGTCCACACTGGGCCTACTTACTGACCACCATGAGTCCACACTGGGCCTATTTACTGACCACCACGAGCCCGCACTGGGCCTACTTACTGACCACCACGAGCCCACACTGAGCCTACTTACTGACCACCACGAGCCTGCACTGGGCCTACTTACTGACCATCATGAGTCTGCTCTGGGCCTACTTACTGACCACCACAAGTCTGCACTGGGCCTACTTACTGACCACAATGAGTCCTGACTGGGCCTACTTACTGACCACCATGAATCTGCACTGGGCCTACTTACTGACCACCACGAGCCCGCACTGGGCCTACTTACTGACCGCCACAAGTCTGCACTGGGCCTACTTACTGACCACCATGAGTCTGCACTGGGCCTACTTACTGACCACCACGAGTCCACACTGGGCCTACTTACTGACCACCACAAGTCTGCACTGGGCCTACTTACTGACCACCATGAGTCTGTACTGGGCCTACTTACTGACCACCATGAGTCCACACTGGGCCTATTTACTGACCACCACGAGCCCGCACTGGGCCTACTTACTGACCACCATGAGCCCGCACTGAGCCTACTTACTGACCACCACAAGCCCGCACTGGGCCTACTTACTGACCATCATGAGTCTGCACTGGGCCTACTTACTGACCACCACAAGTCTGCACTGGGCCTACTTACTGACCACAATGATTCCTGACTGGGCCTACTTACTGACCACCATGAGTCTGCACTGGGCCTACTTACTGACCACCACGAGCCCGCACTGGGCCTACTTACTGACCGCCACAAGTCTGCACTGGGCCTACTTACTGACCACCATGAGTCTGCACTGGGCCTACTTACTGACCACCACGAGTCCATACTGGGCTTACTTACTGACCACCACAAGTCTGCACTGGGCCTACTTACTGACCACCATGAGTCTGCACTGGGCCTACTTACTGACCACCATGAGTCTGCACTGGGCCTACTTACTGACCCCCACAAGTCTGCACTGGGCCTACTTACTGACCACCATGAGTCTGCACTGGGCCTACTTACTGACCATCATGAGTCTGCTCTGGGCCTATTTACTGACCACCACGAGCCCGCACTGGCCTACTTACTGACCACCACGAGTCCACACTGGGCCTACTTACTGACCACCATGAGTCTGCACTGGGCCTACTTACTGACCACCACGAGTCCACACTGTGCCTACTTACTGACCACCACAAGTCTGCACTGGGCCTACTTATTGACCACCATGAGTCTGCACTAGGCCTACTTACTGACCACCACGAGTCCACACTGGGCTTACTTACTGACCACCACGAGTCCACACTGGGCCTATTTACTGACCACCACAAGTCTGCACTGGGCCTACTTACTGACCACCATGAGTCTGCACTGGGCCTACTTACTGACCACCATGAGTCCACACTGGGCCTATTTACTAACCACCACTAGCCCGCACTGGGCCTACTTACTGACCACCACGAGCCCGCACTGTGCCTACTTACTGACCACCACGAGCCCGCACTGGGCCTACTTACTGACCATCATGAGTCTGCACTGGGCCTACTTACTGACCACCACAAGTCTGCACTGGGCCTACTTACTGACCACAATGAGTCCTGACTGGGCCTACTTACTGATCGCCATGAGTCTGCACTGGGCCTACTTACTGACCACCACGAGCCTGCACTGGGCCTACTTACTGACCGCCACAAGTCTGCACTGGGCCTACTTACTGACCACCATGAGTCTGCACTGGGCCTACTTACTGACCACCACGAGTCCACACTGGGCCTACTTACTGACCACCACGAGTCCACACTGGGCCTACTTACTGACCATCACGAGCTCGCACTGGTACTATTTACTGACCACTACCTGTCCACACTGGGCCTCGATGCCTTTGCTGTCATTGCTGTGAGCTCCCAGGCACTTCAACAAAAAGTAAGTAAAATAAAACAGAAGAAAAGAAAAAAATGAAAGGAAAAGTGGATGGAGCGAACCAGCCCCAGGCTCAGAAGCCCTACTCTACCTCCATCTTACCGGAAGTATGGGGTTTATGACATGATACATTTGCTCACTGAGGAAATGGTTGAATTGCCTGCTCAGACTGTTATCGTTTGAATATAAACAGCCAGCTAGGAGCAGTATTGGCAAGAAGCCTCAGGGTGTAACTGAACTGAAACTGGAGAACAGGACTGACAAGAATTCTCTGAAGATCATCAGAAATTAATAAGACAAGAAAGCTCAAACCATTGTCAAAATGAATCCCGATTATTTCTTCTTTATTTCTGTTTTTGAAGGAAGTTTCAACAATGAAACTGTTCAAAATCTAATGCACACACTGGACCCAACCATGTAGAATTATGTTTAGTTAACAATGGGGCTACTTCAACTTGGATTTAATAGATCATGTACTGAGTCTCAAAGCAGGAGTAATTTTCTGTTTAAATTAAAAAGCAGCCAGCAGACTTTAAGAGAAATGTTGGCTTCTATGACTGGAAGTGTCAGAGTCTAACTTAAAGACTGGTGGTGATTTAATAGCCTGTTCTGAACTAAAGTCTCTGTGGATGACTGCCTGCATTTTGTAACATACATGTGTCAGCAGGATGAGAAAGGTCTTTCAACTTCATGAATTTCAATTCTTCCAGAATATTCCATTTACAATCTATGGAGCTCTTGGGAAAAAGCAGGTGGCTGGACTCATTGGCTCTTCCTACCAAAGCCCAACAGGCATAATGGGCTGAATGGCCTCCTTGAGGAGAAAGTGAGGTCTGCAGATGCTGGAGATCAGAGCTGGAAATGTGTTGCTGGAAAACGCAGCAGGTCAGACAGCATCCAGGGAACAGGAGAATCGACGTTTCGGGCATAAGCCCTTCTGCAGGAATGAGGAAAGTTTGTCCAGCAGGCTAAGATAAAAGGTCGGGAGGAGGGACTTGGGGGAGGGGCGTCGGAAATGTGATAGGTGGAAAGAGGTCAAGTGAGGGTGATAGGTCAGACTGGGGTGGGGGCGGAGAGGTCGGGAAGAAGATCTCAGGTTAGGAAGGCGGTGCTGAATTTGATGGATTTGACTGAGACAGGGTGGGGGGAGGGGAAATGAGGAAACTGGTGAAATCCGAGTTCATCCCTTGTGGTTGGAGCACCTGGAATGACAGGTCTAACATATGAGGAACGGCTGAGGATACTGGGATTGTATTCATTGGAGTTTAGAAGATTGAGGGGAGACTTAATAGAGACGTACAAAATAATACATGGCTTGGAAAAGGTGGATGCTAGGAAATTGTTTCAGTTAAATGAGGAGACTAGGACCCGTGGACACAGCCTTAGAATTAGAGGGGGTCATTTCAGAACAGAAATGCGGAGACATTTCTTCAGCCAGAGAGTGGTGGGCCTGTGGAATTCATTGCCACGGAGTGGAGTGGAAGCCGGGACGCTAAATGTCTTCAAGGCCGAGATTGATAGATTCTTGTTGTCTAGAGGAATTAAGGGCTACGGGGAGAACGCTGGTAAGTGGAGCTGAAATGCGCATCAGCCATGATTGAATGGCGGAGTGGACTCGATGGGCCGAATGGCCTTACTTCCACTCCTATGTCTTATGGTCTTATAGACAGAGAACACAGGGGGCTAACACCTTCAACATATTGTCTAGCTATCACCATTGTTAACAGCTAACCCAAGAATGTAACTTTAAAAAAAAGGGTTTTGTGATTTACACATGAAAGAAGTGAAACTATCACTGTATTCTAACAGATGAAAGGCTTAACAGACAATCAATTCTTCAATGTATAATTTCAGTTACATCACACTGCAAATTTTTGCTATAAATTCTGTGTTACGATCGAGCCCTCCACTACCACCTGATGAAGGAGCGTCGCTCCGAAAGCTAGTGTGCTTCCAATTAAACCTATTGGACTATAACCTGGTGTTGTGTGATTTTTAACTTTATAGAAAATTACACTGTGTATATATCTTGAGTTATAGAAGGATGCAGCACAAAATGAAGCCATTTGCCCCCCTGTACTCTGCTAGCATTGTGGTAGATATTCAGTTAAACCCAACCCTCTGCTTTTCCCCATATCCAACCCAAGGCGTTGTTATCCTTCATCCAAGATTGTGCACAGAATTGGACACGATTCTTCAGCGGTTTCATAAGGACACCCTTACATTTGTACTCTGTTCCCCTCCTAACAAAGACCAGAGTCTTTTTAACAGCCTTCTCAACATTTTATTCCTTCACGGGATTGCTGGCTGGCCCAGAATTTGTTACCCATCATTATTTGGACTAGAGAGGACAGCAGTGAGCCTGCTTCGTGAGCTGCTTCAGTCCATTTGTTGTAGGGAAATCCACGATGCTGTAGAGAGGAGAGTTCCAGGTTTTTAATCCCAATCCAGTGCTGGTGAAGATATCGTGATACAGATTCCAAGTCAGGAGATTGTGCGACTTGGAGAGGAACGTGCAGGTCATGGTGATCTCCTGAATTTGTTGCCCTTGTCCGTCTCAGTGCTGAGGTCACAGATTTGAAGGTGCTGTCTAAGTATCTTTTTTGAATTTCTGCAGTGCATCTTGTTGGTAGTGTATACCGCTGCTACGGAGTGTCGGTGCTGGAGGGAGTGGTTATTTCAGGTGGTCCTGTCATGTTCAAAGTTTGTTTACATACCTCCTCAGATGCCTCTCTCCCGACACTATTAGAGTTATAGTCATACAGTATAGAAACAGGCCATTCGGCCAACTATGTCAGTGTCAAGCAACAAGCACCAATCTACACTAATCCCATTTATCTGCTTGGGCCACAGGTTACCATGCCCTGGCATTTTAAGTGCTCATCAAGATGCTTCCTACATGTTGTGAGAATACTTGCCTCCACCAACCTCTCACACAGCCTTTTCCATATTTCTACCACCCTCTGGATGCAGAAGTTATTTTTTAGATCTCCTCTCAACCATTTACTCCTCACCTTAAACATGGTCGGTCTGCTCTTAGACACATCTGCCATGGGAATAGATTCACACAATTTAATTTCATAAGTTTGTATCCCTCCTCAATCATATCCCTCCTCAGCCTCCTCTGTTCTAAGGGAAACAAATCCTGCCTATCCAGTCTCTCCTCATACTGTCCATCCCAGTGACATCCTGGTGAATCTCCTCTGCACCTTCTCCAGTGGAATCACATTTTTCCGACAGTGTTGTGACCAGAACTGCACACAGTATTGCATCTGTAGGTACCTGATGGGGGAGCTGCGCACCAAAAGCTAGTGCTTCCAAATAAACCTGCTGGATTATAACCTGGTGTTGTACAATTTTTTATTTTGTCCAACCCAGTCCAACATTGGCTCCTCCATATCACCTGTAGCATAACTAATGTTTCATAAAGTCATTCTTTGCTCTTGTATTCTATGCCCTGGCTAATGAAAGCAAATATTTCCTAAGTCTTCTTCACTACCGTGTCCATCTGTGCTGACACTTTCAGAGATCTATGTATTTGAACAGCAAAGGTACGTTTACTGTTCATTACCCCTTAGGACCTACAATTCATTGTGCATCTCCTTCCCATATTAGATCTCCCAAAATGCATCACCTCATGCCTATCAGGATTAAATTCCATTGCTGTACCCAATATACTGGATGATCAGACTGTAGTCTGAGACCATTCTCCTCACTATGAACAGCACCAACAATTTTTGCATCATCTGCAAACTTACTAATAAAATGCCCTAAATTCACATTCAAGTCGCTAATGCACATTAATAAACAGTAAAAGGTCCCAGAACCAATCCCTGCGATGCACCACTGGTCACAGGCTTCCAGTCACTTAAACATCTCTCCATCTTCCCCCACTGCTTCTTATTTGTAAGCCAATTTTGGATCCAGTTTGCCAACTCTCCCACGGGCTCTTGACCTTTTGAGAAGTGCATGTAAACAAAATCAACTGCATTACCCTCATCAATACCTTTTCAAAAAACTTAAATAAATTTGTCAGACAGGCTGTCCCTCTAATAAATCCATGTTGACTATTCCTCATCATCCCTCCTTTAATTAATTCATTAAATGTGTGTGCTTTCATGGAACATCACTAGTCCCTGTTGAGAAGGTAATGATGATCTTTCTTTTTGATTAGCTGCAAGCCTTGTGGTGTAAGTCCACCTACAGTGCTGTTAGTTCATATATTCTGTCCTCATTCTCCCTAGCAAAACATATCATTTCATTGTTCTTTGCATCAAATTACATCTAAATTCATTCATTTTCACCTGGCTACATCTTCCCAAGGAATGTGTTTACCCCATTTATTGTTTGCTATTCTTGAGAAGCCTTCAGAAATGAGATAACGAGAATCCAGAGAAAGTATATTCCTGTCAGGGTGAAAGGAAAGGCTAGTAGGTATAGGGAATGCTGGATGACTAAAGAAATTGAGGGTTTGGTTAAGAAAAAGAAGGAAGCATATGTAAGGTATAGACAGGATAGATTGAGTGAATCCTTAGAAGAGTATAAAGGCAGTAGGAGTATACTTAAGAGGGAAATCAGGAGGGCAAAAAGGGAACATGAGATAGCGTTGGCAAATAGAATTAAGGAGAATCCAAAGGGTTTTTACAAATACATTAAGGACAAAAGGGTCACTAGGGAGAGAATAGGGCCCCTCAAAGATCAGCAAGGCATCCTTTGTGTGCAGCCACAGAAAATGGGGGAGATACTAAATGAATAGTTTGCATCAGTATTTACTGTGGAAAAGGATATGGAAGATATAGACTGTGAGAAAATAGATGGTGACATCTTGCAAAATGTCCAGATTACAGAGGAGGGAGTGCTGGATGTCTTCAAACGGGTAAAAGTGGATAAATCCCCAGGAAGGTCCACAGGTGTACCCGAGAACTCTGTGGGAAGCTAGAGAAGTGATTGCTGGGCCTCTTGCTGAGATACTTGTATCATCGATAGTCACAGGTGAGGTGCCGGAAAACTGGAGGTTGGCAAACATGGTGCCACTGTTTAAGGGCGGTAAAGACAAGCCAGGGAACTATAGACCGGTGAGCCTGACCTCGGTGGTGGGCAAGTTGTTGGAGGGAATCCTGAGGGACAGGATGTACATGTATTTGGAAAGGCAAGGACTGATTCGGGATAGTCAACATGGCTTTGTGCATGGGAAATCATGTCTCACAAACTTGATTGAGTTTTTTTGAAGAAGTAACAAAGAGGATTGATGAGGGCAGAGCAGTAGATGTGATCTGTATGGACTTCAGTAAGGCGTTTGACAAGGTTCCCCATGGGAGACTGATTAGCAAGGTTAGATCTCATGGAATACAGGGAGAACTAGCCATTTGGATACAGAACTGGCTCAAAGGTAGAAGACAGAGGGTGGTGGTGGAGGGTTGTTTTTCAGACTGGAGGCCTGTGACCAGTGGAGTGCCACAAGGATCGGTGCTGGGCCCTCTACGTTTTGTCATTTACATAAATGATTTGGATGCGAGCATAATAGGTACAGTTAGTAAGTTTGCAGATGACACCAAAATTGGAAGTGTAGCGGACAGTGAAGAGGGTTACCTCAGATTACAACAGGATCTTGATGAGATTGGCCAATGGGCTGAGAAGTGGCAGATGGAGTTTAATTCAGATAAATGCGAGCTGCTGCATTTTGGGAAGGCAAATCTTAGCAGGACTTATATACTTAATGGTAAGGTCCTAGGGAGTGTTGCTGAACAAAGAGACCTTGGAGTGTAGGTTCATAGCTCCTTGAAAGTGGAATCACAGGTAGATAGGATAGTGAAGAAGGTATTTGGTAGGCTTTCCTTTATTGGGCAGAGTATTGAGTACAGGAGTTGGGAGGTCATGTTGCAGCTGTACAGGACATTGGTTAGGCCACTGTTGGAATATTGCGTGTAATTCTGGCCTCCTTCCTATCGGAAAGATGTTGTGAAACTTGAAAGGGTTCAGAAAAGATTTACAAGGATGTTGCCAGGGTTGGAGGATCTGAGCTACAAGGAGAGGCTGAACAGGCTGGGGTTGTTTTCTCTGGAGCGTTGGAGGCTGAGGGGTGACCCTATAGACGTTTAGAAAATTATGAGGGACATGGATAGGATAAATAGGCAAAGTTTTTTCACTGGGGCCGGGGAGCCCAGAACTAGAGGGCATAGGTTTAAGGTGAGAAGGGAAAGATATAAAAGAGACCTAAGGGGCAACTTTTTCACACAGAAGGTGGTATGTGTACGGAATGAGCTGCCAGAGGAAGTGGTGGAGGCAGGTACAATTGCAACATTTAAGAGGCATTTGGATGGGTATGTGAATAGGAAGGGTTTGGAGGGATATGGGCCGGGTGCTGGTAGATGGGACTAGATTGGGTTGGGATATCTGGTCGGCATGGACGTGTTGGACTGAAGGGTCTGTTCCCATGTTGTACATAGGGCCACATTTCGAGTACTGTGTGCAGTTCTGGTCGCCTCATTTTAGGAAAGATGTGGAAGCTTTGAAGAGGGTGCAGAGGAGGTTTACCAGGATGTTGCCTGGAATGGAGAATAGGTCATACGAGGATAGGTTGAGAGTGCTAGGCCTTTTCTCATTGCAACGGCGAAGGATGAGGAGTGACTTGATAGAGATTTATAAGATGATCAGGGGAATAGATAGAGTAGACAGTCAGAGACTTTTTCCCTGGGTACAACAGAGTATTACAAGGGGACATAAATTTAAGGTGAAGGGTGGAAGGTATGGGGGGATGTCAGGGGTAGGTTCTTTACCCAGAGAGTGGTGGGGGCATGCATTGCGCTGCCTATGGGAGTGGCAGAGTCAGAATCATTGGTGACCTTTAAGCGGCAATTGGATAGGTACATGGATAGGTGCTTAAGCTAGGACAAATGTTCGGCACAACATCGTGGGCCGAAGGGCCTGCTCTGTGCTGTATTGTTCTATGTCCTATGTTCTATGTTGTATCTCTATGACTCTTTTCGTCTGTTTCTGCAGTTCATTCATCTTGGGAAAGGTTGCTAGCTACATCTTGAGACGGCATCATTCCACGTCAACCATGGCTAACCAGGAAACTGTCTCACTCTTACCAACTACGATAGACATATGGGAAGGATTTGGAGAGAAATAATTGATCTTATGTGGCTCTGATATGAATATGGCACCTTCCATGGTCCTAAAGTCCAGGACTTAAGAGGAATTGAACCTGAAATAAGAATTCCTGACTTTGTGTGTATGCCTTTTATAATTAAGTCCTTGATGTAGAGAAGATTTTATTCGGACCTAATATGTTAAGTCAGTCCTAACTCTAACCCTATCTCAATCCAGTCACAATCCAGTTATTGGATACTTCAGCTCTGAGCTGCTTTGTGTTTCTGGCCTGACTTTTACTGTAAATCCTGGCAGAAGTGTGTCTTGCATAAAGTAATTGTTATTCAAGTTAGAGCAGCTGATTCAACAACCTCAGGAAAATGTTAGTGTGGCTTATTACAAACATATGAAAAAGGAGCCAAAGCAATCCTGCTCTGCCATTCAGTAAGATCATATTCGATCTTTGTGAATATTACATTTCACTTTCCCATGTAGCTCTAGTAATCCTCGATTGCCCCCCCTAATGAAAATCTATTGGTTTGACCCCACATTCACCACTTTCTGAGGCATAAAGTCCCAAGGTTGCACAGTCCTCTGAGAGAGAAAAACATTCTCCTCTGGTTCTGACAAGGAAACCCATAATTTTAAACCAGGGAATTGAGAAAGGATGGGGAAATGTTGGATTCGAGGTGTGGAGAAGATTTCTCAGAGTGATTTGAGGGGTGAGGGACTTCAGTCAAGTGTACAGATTGGCAAACAAGAAATGTTGTCCATAGGGAAGCGAAGGCTGAGAAGAGGCATTCCATATAATGAGGAGTCCGAACAGGCGAGATAGGGTGGCACTGTTCTCATTGGCAGAAGCATCTGGAATCAGAGGGTACTGAGTTAAGGTGATAAAAGCACAGACACAGCCTAAGGGAAAATCTTTTTCATTCAGTGAGTGGTTAGGATCTGGAATCCTGAAAGTGTGGTGATGACAGATTTAATTCTGGGCTTTCAAAAGGAAATTGTATAAATATCGAAAAAGGAAAGATTTACAGGGTTATGAGAGAATTGCTGTTGTGTGGACTTGCTAAAGTTGTTCCACAGTGAACTACATGGACATGGCAGGCCAAACAGTCTCATTCTGTGCTGTAACCATGGGAAGACTCGATTTGATTTTGTAAATAAGGAATATACCTCGATCACTGATGATAACTCTTGAGCATAACATCACTCCAGCCAGCCCAGGCTGTGTGCTATCTCTTGAGAAGCACATCTGAAATCTCTCGTGGAGTGTAGTGCTAATAATTACTTTATATGAAGCATATCACAAGATATAAGATGCTAGAAGTATCTTAATACAATATTAGATCAGTATAGTTAATGCTCGGCAAAATTAGCTTATGTAATTGACAGAGGATGATAGGAGTAAATTATCATTCGTGTGAAGTAAAGATGATGCATTTGTAAAGTTTCCATTTCTGAGCTGTATGCACCCAGAAGCCCCCGTGTGGAGTTGAGGAGTTGAGTTAGTTGAAAAGATTGGCTATAGATCACTCTCGTGATGGTCAACAGAATAATAAAATTTTATGAATTGAAAATTAGAATTATAAAAGGGGGCACAGTGGCTCAGTGGTTAGCACTGCTACCTCACAGTGCCAGGGACCCGAGTATGATTCCAGCCTCAGGCAACTGTCTGTGTCGGGTGAACACATTTTCCCTGTGTCTGTGTGGGTTTCCTCTGGGTGATCCAGTTTCATCCCACAATCTAAAGATGTTCAAGTCAGGTGAATTGGCCGTGCTAAATTGCTTGCAGTGTTAGATGCATTAGTCGGAAGGAAATGAGTCTGGATGGGTTACCCTTCAAAGGATCGGTGTGCACTTGTTGGGCCAAATGGCCTGTTTCCACGCTGTAGGGAATTTAATTTAATCTAGTATTGAATGTGTGAGCACCAGCTGATTATATAGACTGAGCTGCACTCAAAAAAAATTAATACCAGCCCTTAATAATGTCCAGTCAAGCAATGAACTGTTAAAAGCTGTTATCAGATATGTTAAAGCAGGGCACTCAGAAAAATTTAGAGTCAACATTGTTTTATAGTCATAGTGCGAAAACAAAAGCACATTTAGCCAATTTATTGGAGTTCTTTGAAGAACTAACATGTACTGAGTACGAGGAGGGATATATTGACAACATCAAAAGATATTGCAGAAAGTAATCTAAGGTGTAACAAATTGGCATGGATAGAAGGTTAGCTCATTAATGGGAAAGAGAGAGCAAGTTAAAACAGGACACTTGCTGGTTAGCAAGATGTAAATGAATGGTGTGCCTCGAAGATTCAGGTAATACTCCAACTTTTTACAATTTATAAAAATGATTTGAATGAAGAGTTGATGATATGGTTGCTAAATGTGCCGATGACACAAAGATAGATATGTGAAGAGAGCATATGGAGAGATATAGATAGACTAAATGAATGAGCAAAGTTCTGGCAAATGGAGTACAATGTGGGAAAATGTGAAATTGTTCATTTTGGCAGAAAGCATAAAAAATAAGCACATTATCTGAACTAATGAATGATTTTATTTATTATCATTTGCATCTTACAGTGAGTAATGTCAGTAAAATACAGTGAAAAGCTTCAACAGTTGCCCACAATCTGGTGCCATTTTGAATAGTTTAAGAATAAAAAGGATAAAGCAAATAACTGAAAGAGTGCTTTGACTTCTGAGCCGGCTCACCAATGAAACCTGCACCAGACCCTTCAATGTAGGAGGGGCCATTCTTTAGGCGCCATTTCTTCGCCAGTGGACCCACCTCACTGAAGCTGCCACTGATGCCGATGCCGGGTCCTGTGCTGAGCCCACACTCACCCACAACAAGGGTCCCCAGCTCTGGTGCTGCCTCAGAGATGCCAGGAGTCCTGGCTCTGGGCATATCACACTGTCGCTGCTGCAGAAACCGCCTCACCAATGCTAGGAGTCTCTGCTCTGGTCTACTGCAAACAAGAGTCCCTGGCTCCATGGTCATACCAGGCCACTGTCTCACCAAGAGTCCCACTCTGGCCATCCATGATGCCGTCATTTTGAAAAGTCTGCTGCCCCTGCCACCTCTGATCGCTGGAGGAGATCTGCCGCTACTGCTGCTGTAAGGCCCGAATGGCGTGAGGACATCTTTGCTGCCAATGCCATGCTGCCGCCACCTCCGATCACCAGGAGGAGTCGCCATCCTGCGCACGGACCTATATACCTAATAAACCGATTTCACTGATTTACCCACCAGAAAAGGCTCCAAAGAAAGAAAAAAATGAAAGGAAAAGAGTAGAAGTAAAAAGAAAGAGAAAAATAAAATTGTGAGGGCTTGCAAAATTGTGAGTAGCGGAAGGGAGATCTGCGCCTTCATGCATGAATCACAAAAGGTCAGTATTCAGTTACTGCTGATGAAATATTGCAGCCTTTTGTGATTCAACTTGGATTCAAACATAGCAGGTTATGCTTTAGTTATAGAGGGCATTGGAAAGACTCCACATCAGGAATACCATATCCAATATACGCTCTCATATGTAAGGAAATGATGTTGGGGGAGTACTTCAGAAAAAGCTTACTGATTTCATTGTGGCTATCCCTTGAGGTTGAGGATTATGGTCTTCATTCCTTGATCTATTTATGGGCTTTCAGGTGGCTTAGGAGTCCAATCTTGGCTTTGAGAGTTATTCCGCATTCAGGACAAGTTGTTCCAGATGGCACATCAGGCTTTGCTTGTTGATTCCTCATTTTCCATTTTCTTCTCTTCTCTTTAGTTCTGCACATCTGTTGGCTTTGAAAGTTGTTGTTCCTTCTCAGATGATGGTTTACCAGAGTTTCCTGCCGTTGCCATTGGTTGCCCAATTGTTGATGTCGATGTTATATTTCTTCATGTTGGCTTTTAAAACGTCTTAAATCTCTTCTGCTGTCCGCCTCTTTGACGTTTGCCTTCTTTAAGTTGGGAGTAGAAGATTTGTTTCGGCAGATGTTTGTTTTTCATCCAAACAACATGACCACTCCATCTTAGTTGGTTCTTGATGATGTAGGATTCAATGCTTGTTGTTTTTGCTTCATTCAGCAGGCTGACGTTGGTTCTTCTATCTTCCCAGCTGATAGTCAAGATGTTCCGAACGTAGCATTGATGGAACTTTTCAAGTGCCTTCAGATGTGGTTGGTACATTGTCCAAGTTTCTGGTGCGTTCAGGAGTGTTGGGATTACTACTGCTTTGTACACTAACATTTTAGTGTCTGTCCGTTTGTCACTATCATGAAAGATTCTTGTTTGGGGACATCCAAAAGCTGTTCCAGCGCATTTAAGATGATGTTGGATCTCGTCATTAAGGTTGACACTGGAGGAGAGGTGACTTCCAATATATGGAAAGTGGTCCACATTTTCCAGGGTTGTTTCACCAAGTTGAATTGATGGTTGCATCTGATTTGTCTCAGTTGGTGATGGTGATCTGAGTTGTCTTGGAATTGATGGTAAGTCCAAGTTTTGTGTGTGCACAGTTGAAGGCAGTCAGAATGTATTGTAGGTGGTTTTCTGAGAGGGCTGCAACACTGTTGTTGTTTGTGTATTGGAACTCAGTGAGGGAGCTCATAGCTGTCTTGTTTTTGGACTTGAGACGGACAAGATTGAAAGCTCTGCCATCTGGTGTGTAGACAATTTTGATTCCTGAGGGTAGATCGTCCTTGATGACGTGGATGCAGTAAAGATGGTGAACAAGGTTAGGGCAATCACGCATCCCTATTTTACTCCTGATCTAGCTTGAAAAGGCTCACAGTTCCTGTTGCTGACCATAACTGTGACAAGCACGCCATCGTGGAGGAGTCTCAGGATTCGAAGGTACTTTTTAGGGCATCCCATAGGAGTTTCCTTGATGCCAAGTCAAAGGCTTTGGTGTGGTCGATGAATGCCACATACAAAGGTTGCAATTGTTCATGACATTTTTTTTTGTAGTTGTCGCATAGTGAAGATGATGTTGAATATTCCTCGTGGTGATCTAAGACCAGCCCATGTCTCCGGAAGGATCTTCTCAGCTAAAGGCTTAAGCCAATTGTTCATGACGCCGGTGAGGATCATTCCTGCTGCTGCTAACAGGGAAATTCCACTATAGTTACTGCGTTCAGATTGATCACCTTTCCTTTTGTAGATGGTAACGATTGCTGAGTCTCTAATGTCTGCGAGTCCGTCTTTGTTTATTCAGATCGCAATGAGAAGTTGATGCTGTTGGTGTTGAAGCAGATTACCTCCAATTTTGTAGATTTCAGCTGGTGTTCCATTGAGTCCAGTGGCCTTGTTATTCTTCAAGGTTTTGATGGCTTCCTTGACTTCTTCAAGTGTTGGTATTTTGCTTAGGGAGTTGTCAACGGGATGTTTTGGAATGTTGTTGATCACATTCCTGTCAAATGAGACAGTTTGATTTAGAAGATCTTCAAAGTGCTCGCTACATTTGGAATTGATGGCAGCATTGCTCTTCAGGATGGTTGAACCATCTTTGATTTTGAGAGGGGCTTGACCATGTGGATGGGCCAAAAATAGCACTAGGTGAAAGTGAGTCCTGCAGATGCTGGAGATTAGAGTCGAGAGTGTGGTGCTGGAAAAGCACAGCAGGTCAGGCAGCATCCAAGGAGCAGGAGAGCTGATGTTTCAGGTTCCTGATGAAGGGCATTTGCTCAAAATGTCAACTCCCCTGCTCCTCAGATGATGCTTGACCTGTTGTGCTTTTCCAGCACCACACTCTGGACAAAAATAGCATTAGTTGCGTTGAAGAAGCCTTGGATGTTGTTGGCATCTGCTAGCTGTTGGATTTCTCGAGCTTTTATCCTCCACCGTTGGCTTTCAGGTTTCAGGTGCTCTTCTGGACTGGAGCCTTGCATTCCTGTTAGCGTTTCCTCTCTGTAGCCGATTGTTGGTCATTTTGTAAGGTGATGAAAGCGCTTCTCTTTTCATCAATAAGTTGTTGGAATAGTTTGTTGTTATCATCGAACCAACCCTGATGTTTTTTTTGTCTTGAACCCAATTGTTTCTTTGCAGGAGGTGATGATAGTGTTCTCCAATTGATTCCAGTATTCTTCTACGGATGGTGGGATTTGTTGAGGTAGTTGTTTTTGAAGATTTTGTTGGAACTTCTGTACATGGTTCATGTCTTGGAGGATGTCAACACTGAATTACGTAGAGTGTTCTGATTTTGTTGTTTCCTTTTGTGCTGAATCTACATTCTCACGGTGGACAAGATGAGTCGATGGTCTGCCCAGCACTCGTTGGCAACAGGAACAGCTCTTGTTATCAGTACGCTTGTTGGTCCTGAGATCGTACGATGATGTAATTGATGAGGTACCAGTGTTTGGAGCGTGGTTGCTGCCAGGAGACCTTATGCCTGTTTTTCTGGCGAAATAGAGTTTTGTAATCACCAGATTGTGTTCAGCAAATTTGGTGAGGAGGAGTGTTCCATTGATTTACATGTATTTGGAAAGGCAAGGACTGATTAGGGATAGTCAGATGGCTTTAGTGTGTGGGAAATCATCTCTCACAAATCTGATTGGACTTTTTGAGGAGGCTACCAACAGGTTAGATGAAGGAAGAGTGTGAGATGTTGTCTACATGGACTTTGGCAAGGCCTTCGACAAGGTTCCACATAGTAGACTGGTCAATAAGGTTAGATCACATGGGATCCGGGGGCCAATTAGATACAAAATTGGTTTGAAGGAGAAGACTGAGGATGGTGGTAGATGGTTGATATTTAGACTGGAGGCTTGTGACAGCGGTGTGTGACAAGGATTGGTGCTTGGTCCATTTGTGTTCATCGTTTATTTCAAAGATTTCGATGAGAATATAGGAGGCACGGTTAGTAAGTTTGTGGATGACATCAAAATTGGTGGCATAGTTGACAGTGAAGAAGATTAGCTAAGAGTACAATGAGATCTTGATCAGCTGAGCCAATGGGCCGAGCATTGGCAGATGAATGCAATAAGGAATAATTTAGATAAATGCAAGGTGCTGCATTTTGGTTAGACAAACCAGGGCAGTGTATACTGGAAGGGCCCTAGGGAGTGTTGTTGAATAAAGGGACCCAGGGGTGCAGGTTCATAGTTCCTTGAAAGTGGTATCCCAGGTAGACAGGGTGGTGAAGGTGTTTTTGCTTGACTTCATTGGTCAGAGCATTGAGTAGAGGAGGTGGGATGTCACATTGTGGTTGTACAGTACATTGGTGAGGCTAATTTTAGAATCCTGCGGACAATTCTTGCCTTGCTATAGGAAAGATATTGTTAATCTCGAAAGGGTACAGAAAACATTTACAAGGATGTTGCCAGACTGGAGGGCTTGTGTTATAGGAAAGGCTGGATAGGCTGGGACGGTTTTCCCGAGAGCGTAAGAGGCTGAGGGCTGACCTTACAGAGGTTTGTAAACTCACAAGGGACATAGCCAAGGTCTTTTTCCTTGGGTAGGGGAGTCTAAAACTAGAGGGCATGGGTTTAAAGTGAGAAGGGAAAGATTTATAAGGGACCTTAGGGGCAACTTTTTCACAAAGATGGTGGTGCGTGCATAGAATGAGCTGTCAGAAGAAGTGGTAGAGGCTGGTACAATTACAGCATTTAACAAACATTTGGACAGGTACATGGATAGGAAAGGCATAGAGGGATATGGGTCAAATGCAGGCAAATGGGACTTCTTGGATAATTTAGGATACCTGGTCAGCACAGATAAGTTGGACAGAAGGGTCTGCTTCTGTGCTGTATGACGCTATGACTTAGACTAATACCTGGAATGGGAATGTTGTCTCATGAGGAAACATGTACAGGCCAGGCTTGTGACCACTGGAATTTGGAAGAGTAAGAGGCAACTTAATTGAAACAAGTAAGTCCCTGAGCGGTTTTAAAAGGATAGATGTGGAAAGATGTTTCCCCTTGTTGGTGAATGTAGAATGTGGGAATTCTGTTCACAACTTAGAGGTCACCCATCTGAAAATATTTAAACACTGAAAGACTGCAGAAAGCTACAGAGCAGAGGGATAGTTGCGTTCTCACGCAAGGATCACAAAAAGCTAGCATCCAAGTTCAGCAGGTAATAGGGAAGGCAAGAGGACCATTGACTTTTATTTCAAAGGAAATTGAATTGAAAAATAGTAAAAACGTGTTGAAACTATACAAGGCACTAATTGAGCCACAGCCGGAATACTGTGAACAGTACAGGTCCCCATACCGAAGGAAAGATATACTGGGATAGGAAATAGCCCAGAGAAGATTCACTAGGATGATGGGTATGCAGGACTGTCGTATGAGGAGAGTTGAGTAGACTGGGCCTGTACTTATTGGAGTTTAGAAGGGTGAGAGGTGACTTTATTGAAGCATGCAAGATTCTTAGGGGATTTGACAGGGTAGATGTCGAGATGTTGCTTCCCTTTGTGGGGGAGTCTAGGACCAGAGGGCATAATCTCAGAGCAAGGGGTCACCCATTTAAGACAGATATGAGGAGTAATATTTTCTCTCAGAAGTAGTCAATCTGTGAAATTCTTCACCTCAGAGGGACATCGAAGCTGGATCATTAAGGATACTCGAAGTTGAGATAGATTTTTACTCAATAAGGGATTCAAGGGTTAGGAGAAAAGGCAGAAAAGTGGAGAGGAGGATCACCTATGATCCCACTGAATGATCAGCAGACCTGATGGGCTGAATGGCCTACTCCTGCTCCTATATTGTAATGGGTCTTTCTGTGTCTTAAGACAGGATTGAGGAAATTTTCTTCTAGCACAGGGTTATGAAACTTTGGAATTCTTTTCCTCAAACAGGCAATGAAAGCATCGACCGCCTCAACCTGTCCAACTCCCCCACTCCAACCTCTCACCCTCACAACGCGCAGCCCTCCAATCCTTCTGCTCTAATCCCAACCTCACCATCAAGCCAACAGATAAAGGAGGCGCAGTGGTAGTCTGGCGCACTGACCTCTACACCGCTGAAGCCAAACGCCAACTCGAGGACACCTCTTCCTACTGCCCACTCGACCATGACCCCACCCCCCATCACCAAACCATCAATTCCCAGACCATACAGAACCTCATCACCTCCGGAGATCTCCCACCCACAGCTTCCAACCTCATAGTCCGGGAACCCCGCACTGCCCGGTTCTACCTCCTTCCCAAGATCCACAAGCCTGACCACCCTGGCCGACCCATTGTCTCAGCATGCTCCTGCCCCACTGAACTCATCTCTACCTACCTCGACACTGTCTTATCCCCCCTAGTCCAGGAACTCCCCACATACGTTCGAGACACCACCCACGCCCTCCACCTCCTCCAAGACTTCCGTTTCCCCGGCCCCCAACGCCTCATCTTCACCATGGATATCCAATCCCTCTACACCTCCATCCGCCATGACCAGGGCCTCCAAGCCCTCCATTTTTTCCTCACCAGACGTCCCCAACAGTACCCTTCCACCGACACTCTCATTCGTTTGGCTGAACTGGTCCTCACCCTTAACAATTTCTCCTTTGAATCCTCCCACTTCCTCCAGACCAAAGGGGTAGCCATGGGCACACGTATGGGCCCCAGCTATGCCTGTCTCTTTGTTGGCTACGTAGAACAGTTGATCTTCCGTAATTACACCGGCACCACTCCCCACCTCTTCCTCCGCTACATTGATGACTGCATTGGCGCCACCTCGTGCTCCCGCGAGGAGGTTGAGCAATTCATCAACTTCACCAACACATTCCACCCTGACCTTAAATTTACCTGGACCATCTCTGACACCTCCCTCCCCTTCCTGGACCTCTCCATCTCCGTTAGTGACGACCGACTTGACACTGACATTTTTTACAAACCCCCCGACTCCCACAGCTACCTGGATTACACCTCTTCCCATCCTATCTCTTGCAAAAATGCCATCGCGTATTCCCAATTCCTCCACCTCTGCCGTATCTGCACCCAGGAGGACCAGTTCCACCACAGAACACACCAGATGGCCTCCTTCTTTAGAGACCACAATTTCCCTTCCCACCTGGTTAAAGATGCCCTCCAACGCATCTCGTCCACATCCCGCACCTCCGCCCTCAGACCCCACCCCTCCAACCGTAACAAGGACAGAACGCCCCTGGTGCTCACCTTCCACCCTACAAACCTCTGCATAAACCAAATCATCCGCCGACATTTCCGCTACCTCCAAAAAGACCCCACCACCAGGGATATATTTCCCTCCCCACCCCTTTCCGCCTTCTGCAAAGACCGTTCCCTCTGTGACTACCTGGTCAGGTCCACGCCCCCCTACGACCCACCCTCACATCCTGGCACATTCCCCTGCCACAGCAGGAACTGTAAAACCTGTGCCCACACCTCCTCCCTCACCTCCATCCAAGGGCCTAAAGGAGCCTTCCACATCCATCAAAGTTTAACCTGCACATCCACTAATATCATTTATTGTATCCGTTGCTCCCGTTGCGGTCTCCTCTACATCGGGGAGACTGGGCGCCTCCTAGCAGAGCGCTTTAGGGAACATCTCCGAGACACCCGCACTTTTCAACTCCCCCTCCCACTCTGCCGAGGACATGGAGGTGCTGGGCCTCCTCCACCGCCGCTCCCTCACCACCAGACGCATGGAGGAAGAACGCCTCATCTTCCGCCTCGGAACACTTCAACCCCAGGGCATCAATGTGGACTTCAACAGTTTCCTCATTTCCCCTTCCCCCACCTCATCCTAGTTTCTAACCTCCAGCAACACGATCCCCTTGACTTGTCCGGACTTGTCCGACCTGCCCAGCTCCTTTTCCACCTATCCACTCCACCCTCTCCTCCCCGACCTATCACCTTCATCTCCTCCCCCACTGACCTATTGTACTCTATGCTACTCTCTCCCCACCCCCACCCTCCCCTAGCTTATCTCTCCACGCTTCAGGCTCTCGGCCTTTATTCCTGATGAAGGGCTTTTGCCCGAAACGTTGATTTTGCTGAAGCTCCTCGGATGCTGCCTGAACTGCTCTGCTCTTCCAGCACCATTGATCCAGAATGAAAGCAGTGTCGTTGAGTTTGTTTAATGCAAAGGTAGATAGATTCTTGACGAGCAAGGGGGTGAAAGGTGATTGGGTGGGTGGGAATGGGGAGTTGAAATGTCAATCAGATCAGCCATGATCTTATTGGACAGCAGAGCAGGCTCAGCAGGCTGACTGACCTGCTCCTAATTGGTACCTTTGTATGAAGGGTAACTGCATTGTACAAGACATAACTTCACTGAGGGAATTAATTTCTTCAGGTCAGGTGGATGAAATGAACATCCTAGAAAAAAATATGGACAAATTGATTCCATGTTTTTGTGAGGTGTAGTGCAGCAGAGTGGTGATGGTGTTTCCACTTCCAGAGTAAATCAAAACTTCAGGCCACAAATTAAAGATAGCCACTAATCCACCCTTCTGAAGAAGCCGCTGATGAATTGACTATATGTTACTGAGACAGCATTCAGAAACTCACTTCTTCAAGGGAATAGGTGAGGTGAACAGCACAGGTGTCTTGAAGGGGAAGCTAGATCATTACCTAAAGGGCAAAGAAGGCGACGATGACAGGATGACACAAACGAAGGATTGAGGAACTGATGGTTGTGGAGTATAAATGCCAGCAGAGGCCAGTTTGGCTGATGGCCTGTTGGGCAAGGTCATGTTGGCCTTTGTTTCAAAAGGTGTGGAAGATACAAGGTAGGGCAGTAGTGAGACTACAGTTGGAATACTGTCAACAGTTTTGGGTTCTTTTTTGAAGGAAAGATTTACTCACAATTGGAGGCAGCCCAGAGAAGGTTCACTAATCTGATAGTAAGTATGGAGGGACTGCCTTATGAGGAGAATTGAGTAGTTAGGCCTGTACTTGTTGGAATAAAGAAGAATGAGAGGTAACCTCATTGAAACATACAAAATTCTTAGAGAATTTGACGGTGCAAATGTGAAAAGATTGTTTCCCTTTCTGAGTGAATCTAGGACCAGAGGCATGCTCTCAAATCAAAAGGGGATGCACATTTCAGACAGAGAAGAGGAGGAATTTCTTCTCTCAGAGGATTATGAATCTGTGAAATTCTTTACTGCAGAGGGTTGTCAAGGTTGGGTCATTAGCTATATTCAAATCAGAGACAGACAGATTTTTAATCAATAAGGGAATCAAGGAATAACAAGAAAGTGGAGTTGGGGATTATCATAGAGTCATAGAGACAGAAACAGACCTTTCGAATCAACTTGTCCATGCCAACCAGATATCCCAACCCAATCTAGTCCCACCTGCCAGGACCTAGCCCATATCCCTCCAAACGCTTCCTATTCATATACCCATCCAAATGCCTCTTAAATGTTGCAATTGTACTAGTCTCCACCACTTCCTCTGGCAGCTCATTCCATACACGTACCACCCTCTGTTTGAAAAGGTTGCCCCTTAGGTCTCTTTTATATCTTTCCCCTCTCTCCCTAAACTTATGCCCTCTAGTTCTGGACTCCCCCACCCCATGCAAAAGACTGTCTATTTATTCTATCCATGTCCCTAATGATTTAATAAACCTCTATTAGGTCACCCCTCAGCCTCTGATGCTACAAAGAAGACAGCCCCAGCCTATTTAACCTCTCCCTCTAGCTCAAATCCTCCAACCCTGGCAAAATCCTTGTAAATCTTCTCTGAAACCTTTCAGGTTTCACAACTTCTTTCCGATAGGAAGTAGACCAGAATTGCGCGCAATATTCCAACAGTGGCCTAACCAATGTCTTGTACAGCCGCAACATGACCTCCCAACTCCTGTACTCAATATTCTGACCAATAAAGGAAAGCCTATCAAACGCCTTCTTCACGATCCTATCTACCTGCGACTCCACTTTCAAGGAGCTATGAACCTGCACTCCAAGGTCTCTTTGTTCAGCAACACTCCCTAGGTCCTTACCATTAAGTGTGTAAGTCCTGCTAAGATTTGCTTTCCCAAACTGGAGCACCTCACATTCAATGGTGCAGCAGACTCGATGGGCTGAATGACCGAGGTCTACTTCTGTGTTGTAAATTTCACATACTTCCAGACAGTGAGGATCTGGAGACAGGCAAGACCAAGATGTGAGACTTTTAACTGTTCAGGGATGTGGGCATTGCAGGCCAGGCTGGCATTTATTGGCCATCCCCAAAATGCCCTTAAGGTGGTCATATCAATCAGACACCTTGTGCCAGGTCCAATGACAACAGGGGACACAGTGTGTCATCTTCTCTGTCTCGATATCCGATTCATCACTTAACAAATTACTGTTTAACACAATTGTTTGATAGGTAATAGTCTAAACTGCAATGCAGTATTGATTTGGTGGATTTCTGAAACTGGAACATTGACATTACCTGCAGGGTCACCACTGATCATGAACTGAATTGGGCCAGCCTCATAAATACTTTATCGGGAAAGAGGCTGGATATTGTGTGGTGAGAGGCTCAGCTCCTGAAAAAAAAACACAAGCTTACCTCCTAAATGCAAAGACTGTCTGATCATCTACATCCACATTGTGATAAAGTCATCACACTTTTTCGGTTCAGACTCTGGGCTCACTGCAAACACTCTAATTGTTGGGTGTGCTGCGGTTTTCTGACAGTGAAGTCTTGCCCACAAGAATGGGTGGGAATAGGACATGGATTCTCAAACCTTCAGCTGTGTTTGGGATAGGCAGGAGACATTTACAAATGACGGGTGACACTTGATTCTGGTATTTCCAGCTCCATTTCCACCATTTTTATGGTCATGGGGATCAAAGCTGATGAAGGGTCATCTAGCCTCGAAATGTTAGCTTGCTCTGTCTTCATGGATGCTGCCTGACCCACTGTGATCTCTAGCATTTTTTGTTTCCAATGGTTACACAGTCACTATTAGGCTAGACTTTAATTCCAGACTTTAATTGAATTCAAATTTCACCATCTGCCATGGGGGATTCAACCCCATGTTCCCAAAGCATTAGCCTGGAACTCTTGGTTACTAGGCAGAAGTGGGTACTGCAGATGCTGAAGGTTAGAGTCAAGATTAGAGTGGTGCTGGAAAAGCACAGCAGGTCAGGCAGCATCTGAGGAGCAGCAGCAGGCAAAAGCCCTTCATCAGGAATCTTTCACCTGTGTTGGTAAACAGTGCCATAGCAATGCAAGCACTATTTACATTGGAAGGCGTAAGGGTGCAATCCAGAATCAGACACTAGCAGAAGAACCACGAGACTCCCAGTTTCGGAAACCTCTCATTTATTTACAATTCCAGTCAATCACATGCAGATATTCTCAAATACAACGCAATTAATTAGCAAAACAAAAGCCATCAAAATTTCAAAATAGCAATTAAATATACAAAAATATAGCTTACAAATAGCAATTTTTAAAATATATTCTGCTGCAGAATTCTTATACAAACATGTCTATGAAACTGATAGCCTAAGTTCCATATACATTAGAGAGTAGGTTTATTACAGGGTGTCATTAGAAAGGCAGAAAACCCACCCACAGGAGCATCTGCTTGAGTTACATTGCTACTGCAGGAATAGACACACAGGGTTTCTACTTTAGAAAACGACCTCTTCACCCCACAGCTTGAAGAAATCACATTTTCACTCACTTCGTATTTGTAAAAATTTGTAATACTGGATTATTTAAAGTGGCTTTCATTGCACCTTCAAATGGCTGCCATCATTTCTGTTTAAATCTTGTCGTGAAATGTATTTATTGATAGTGAGATGGGAATGGAAAAAAAAAGGACAATTCAGGAGATGGAGATGAGAGAAAGGTCAGCGTTTTAACAAGGGAAAGGACGACAACAAAAAAGGCAAGGGGTAAAAATGGGAAAAGCCGAGGGAAAAATGGGAAAAAAAACACCAAAAAACTCAAAATATTCACTATTTATCTGTGATTCATGCTTATCTGGAATGGAATGAGCTGGGTTAAGATGAGTTTAAATTCTCCTAGAAATGCTGGTGGTCTTTTTGTTAGGACATTTTTCTTTATTTCTTTTATGTTGTGAAGTATTAATATATATTAATCAAAATAGTGGCTTCACTTATTTTGAGATCACCAAGTTTTGGAAACACGGCTTGACTTGCTATAAGGACCACAGTGCTCCTGTAACATTACAGATTGACTCATCTCCATCACCTCAGCTTTTTGTTGATTGGGGACAGTGGGGGTTGGGGGTCAGTTTAAATGTCCAATGTAAGATATAAATACTCAACCGAGACACAATTCAAGCTGCAAAAGCCGTAAGCAGTTTCGTCTTTCATAGCCTGTCCTGTTAGAAGTCACTTGGAGAGACCATGAACAGCATAGCAATCTTCAATGCCTCTTTTTTTAACAACTACATTAATTCACAGGATGATGGCATTGCTGGCTAGGTTAACATTTATTCCCCATCCGTAAGGGCAAGAAAGAGTCAACCACATTGGTGTGCATCTGGAGTCATATGTTGGTCAGACCAGGTGACGATGTCAGATTTTCTAAAGGACATTAGTGAACCAGATGGGTTTTTCCAACAATCAGCAATTGATTCATGGTCATCATTTGACACTTAACTCCAGATTGTTATTGAGTTGAAATTCTACCATCTGCCATGGGGGGAATTCGAAACTGGGTCTCCAGAGCATTAATTGGGTCTTTGGGTTGACAGTCAATACTACTAGGCTGCTGCCTGCCCACCAATGAAACACTGCTGACTAGTTTTGCCAATGTACCTCAGCCACTGGGCCTCTTTGGAACCCAAAGATCCTACCACAATCCCACGAATTTCTTTCATATTAGCCCTCCACGGTTACATCAGGGAGCAAGAGGCTTCAGGCAGAAATGTAAAGGTGAACTTTATGGATGTAGTAACCCTGGTTGTTGGGGTGATTGACTTCGATAAAACAGAGAACTGTGGTTGCTGGAGATCTGAAATAGAAACAGAAATTGCTGGGAAGACTGGGCAGGTCTGGCAGCATCTGTGGGGAGAAAGCAGTGTTTCCAGTCTGGTGACTTCATCAGAAGTTTACTTTGATGCTGTTACTGCACAGATCCTTTAATTAGGCACCAGTCCTATTTTCATGGGACTACAGCTATATGAGTGCAGCTCACACTGCATTCAACACCAGTTGCCTCTGTATCCTCTCTGCAGTGTTGAATAATCTATATTCGTCTGGACTACTCTGTGTGGAGCTTAGCCACTATTGGTATATGCCACAATGATAGGTGGGGGGGGGGGGGGGGCGGGTAATGAGGAAGCAGGGAAGCCACAAAAGGACTTGGACAAACTAGGAGGGTAGGCAAAGAAATAGCAGATGGAATACAATGTGACAAAGTATGAGGTTATGCACTTGCTAGGAAGAATAGAAGCACAGACTATTTTCTCAATGGGGAAAGGCTGCTGAAATCTGAAGCACAAAGGGAGTTAGAAGTCTTAGTTCAGGATTCAATTAAAGTTAACATGGAGGTTCAGTTGATAGTCTGAAAGGTAAATGCAATGTTATCATTCATGAGGGCTGCAATACAACAGCAGAGATGTGCCGCTGAGGCTGTATAAGACTCTGGTCAGGCTATGTTTGGAATATCGTGAGCGGTTTTGGGCCCTGTATCTAAACAAGGATGTTCTGCTTGGACGGGGGGGGGTGTCCAGAGGAGTTTTACAAGAATGATCCCAGGGACGTGGGGCTTGTGAAATGAGGAGCGGTTTAGGACTCTGACTCAATGGAGTTTAGAAAGATGAGGGAGATCTTATTGAAACTTAACAGAACGAGTGGACGTCAAGAAGATGTATCCACTAGTAGGAGAGACTATCAGCCTTGGGCACTGCCTCAGAGTGAAAGGTCAACCCTTCAGAACTGTGACCAGGAAACATTTCTTCAGCCAGAGGGTGGTGTATCTGTGGAACTCATTGCCACAGAAGGCTGTGGAGATAAAGTCGAGGAATATATTTAATAGATATAGATAGGTCCTTGATTAGTAAGGAGATCACGGATTACAGGGAGAAGGCAGGAGAATGGGGTTGAGAAACATATTAAACATAGTTAAATGGTTGCTCAGACCTGATGGGCCAAATGGTCTAATTATGCTCTATAACTTATGATCTTGTGGTGTGACTAGCCCTTGCTCTGTGGATAGTTCAAATCTCAAGTTTCTTTAATATGCCCTTGCTAAAATTTAGCATCAGACCTGAAAAGTTTTTAACTGTATTTCGATATTTTTTTAAATGCCAATCTTCTTCCACCCATTTCAGTTTTTCATTAAATTTCATACAAGTGGGAACTGTTGGAGAAATGTTACCACATTTGGTGAATCTAGTCTCTGAGATTTTTTGGTTTGCAGAAAAAACGAGTTTAAGGTATACACACTGATTAAAATAGACTCAATACAGAAAGCCAAGCCATCCTCTGGTCAGTTTGTTTGGGTAAGTTTAGGGTTCAGCTTCTGAATGTCAACTTGGTTCTTGGATTGGAGTGCTCTTCCCTAAGATTACTCACCTTATCACTGTAAACTCTTACCTCAAACACAATGTACTTGGAGAGAGGCATAAGGCTGACCTTTGGCCGAGGTAAGACTGGAGAAACCTTTTAGGTTTTCAGGTCTTAAAAAGAGATGTCCCAGATGTGACTCTGCATTATCCTGGGATCTGTAACTGTGATTTGTAGAGCTCCGGGCAAATGTCTGCCCTTGATTTTGTTCAAACAGAAACAGAACAGAAAAGGTACATCCAAAAGCTTACTCGAAAGCACTTTGCAAAGTAGAATTAGGGGAGTTTCAAATTAGTAAACTGTAATTTGGTGGCACATGCTGATATCTCCATCCAAAACATAGGCAACAGATGAAACAGCCTTGCAGACAGTGTAGTTCAGGCTAATTTAATCAGATTCCCTACAGTGTGGAAACAGACCCTTCAGCCCAACAAGTCCACACCGACCCTCCTAAGAATAATCCATCCAGAACCATTTCCCCTGACTAATGCACCTATCACTATGGGCAATTTTGCATGGCCATCCACCTAACCTGCACATCTTTTGGACTGTGGGAGGAAACCAGAGCAAACCCGTGCAGACACGTGGAGAATATACAAACTCTACAGTCACCCGAGGCCAGATTCAAACTTGGGTCCCTGGCACTGTGAGACAGCAGTATTAGCCACTGAGCCACTATGCCACCCTGGGATAATTTAAGAAGAACTGGAGTGTGTAATGGGGTCATTCTGGACGATCTAAAGTGGCTTGAATGTTCTTCTCTGCAAAGACCTTGTGATTTATGTAATGGGGTGGGAGTAAGGAGGCTGGGGGAGTATCCCTCTACTCTCTCACTCTACCCCTCTCAGACAGAGATCACCTGAAAAATGATAGGAGTGAGGACAGTGGACAAACGCCTGCTCAGTGATGCGGTTGCCCCTGGTGGTTGGGGGGGGTCAACTCAACTCATGACAGTTAATGTGGGAGAATGTTATTAAACTGGAAAGGGGGCAAGAAGCATATACAAGGACATTAGTGATACTGGAGGATTTGAGTTATAAGGAGAGGTGGACAGTCTGGGACATTTTCCCCTGGAGCATAGGAGGTTGAGGGGTGACCTTGACGAGGTTTATAAAATCATGAGGGATATACATAAGGTGAATTGCTGAGGTCTTTTCCCCAGTGTACGGGAATTCAAAACGAGAGGCATAGGTTTGAGGTGAGAGGGGAAAGATTTAAAAGGGACCTAAGGGGCAACATTTTCACACAGTCATGTGCATATGAAACAAGCTGCCAGAGAAAGTGATAGAGGCTGGTACAATTACAGAATTTAAGACATTTGGACAGGAATATGGATAGGAAAGTTTTAGAGAGTTATGGGCCAAATGCAGGAAAATGAGACTAGTTCAGTTTGGGAAACCTGTTCAAGTTGGACCGAAGGATCTGTTTCCATGTTGTATGACTCTATAACCCTCCTGGCAGCAGATGAAAAAAGGTGACAGAATCTTTTGTTTCTGTTGTAAGTCTCACAAATGGAGCCACATGAAACAGGAACAACAGGTAAGTCAGTTTTGGGGGGAAAGCAATGGAAGGTTGAATAAAACAAGTACTGATGAAGATTTTGAAAGCTTGACCTGCCTTGGGAGAGGAGGGAGGTGAACCCGCTGATGTGGACTGCGATTAAGAGCTGGTGCTAGAAAAATGAAGCAACATACTGTGCTGTTGCCAGGCACAATCTCTTCTCTGTCTTGTTCAATGCATCCCAGTTTCAACATAGAAGGCTAGGGTATTAAGCAATGTGTACATGACCATTTTTGAACATGTCAATACTTGTGAATGATCCTGAGGTCATGAGCACTAAACAATCACAAAGGACTGACCAGAAGAAGCAGGAAGGTGCAGCGAAGAGACCACATTGTCTCGCCTGATGAATATAAGGCTCCCCTTCAGGGCCTAACACTGAGTATCTTTGTAAAATAACAATATAAACAAAAAGAAAATTGTAACACAAGCAAGCTTGGTGGCTTTTGAAAAAAAAAGAACGTTCTAAGTATATTAATAGGTCAACGGTAAATATTTACACCATCTGTAGTGAAGGAACATACCTCCCTAACTCTCAAAGTAAACTCTGGAAGATGTGGCTGCTATGTTGGAGGTGTGGTGCTAAAGACAGCCTGCGCCATGAGCTCTATGCGGATGGGACTGGAAGCACAACAGAGGCAGGGGTCAGAAGTGGGGGCAGTTTTAGTTCCACAATAGATTCCTATTAGTTGAAGCAGTGATGAGATTCCAGTAACACGAGAACAGAGGGTTTGGGCTGATTAAACCTCACACCCACGGAAGCTCAAATCTTCCCAAAGCTCACTAAGGAAATATTATTCAACTGGAACAAAATTGCATTTCTCAAAACCAAAACAAAAAAAGGTTAACAATGTTGATGACTTTTTCATGATTATACCAACATATGCAATCCAATGGTGCAATCTGTCTGGCATGCAAAATAGGATGGTTAAGGTGGAAAATTCATGTTGGTAAGATTTACTCTAAGCTTTCTTTTCAAAAAACTGTCAGGGTCTGGGCACTTTGTGGTAAATTTGTGACGTTTGCATGAATTAATCTACTAACAGCTTTGAGACATAAAATAGGATTAGAAGTATTTTTGTTACAATCAAGCTAACCAGTTTTCTCCATTTACCCAGGATTCCTTTGTAACTTGTACAGTTATGACACTGTAGTGTCCAAGACTATTTGAGAAGACACTCTATCACGTCATGGGGGGTGATTAATATAGGCAAACATATATTGTTGTCTCCACATTGATGAGTGCACTCAATTAATTCCCACAGAAATATCAAGAAAAGGGTTTTGAAAAATTTGACCTGAGCAAAGCTTCTAGTTTTGTAAAGATGAATTATCATCATTTTCGGTTGAGTTGATGACCCTCCATTGGCAATGGTGTCTTTGATCAGAGCTACATCTTCACATTAAGCAGTGGATTAATTCAAGTCTTTTAGATGGACAAGATTTCATCAAATGATTCCAAAATTAAAATCAATCTCTTTGTGTGATGAAGCGTTGAGATACGTTTGTTAAATTGTAACGGTGAAGAGAATGTACCTAACTTATATTTGTATGCACAATGAATATTATTGCTCAGAAACTGGCAGTCTTCAACTTGCTACGACATTTAATGCAAAATACTGTGTTCCTTGTGCTATAATTGAGAAGTCATTTATATTTGTAGAATTGTCACCTGATAATGGGTTGCAAGTGGTGCATTTGTTGTCTTTGGAAGTATTTGCTCATATGCTGATTTGAGATGAAAGCCACGCCCCACTATAGGGCACTTCTAGTTACAGCTTTTATTAACATTGTTCACCATTCCTTCATTTCAAGTGGTTTTGATGCTTGTACCAAAATAATTCCTTACTCCCTTGTCCTCGTCCACCATACATCAATCCCCATCTAAGACAGCAGCAGGTTTCTAGGCCTTTCTTAGGGGATGGTTCTGCTCTACTTTCTTCTTCCGAATAGGCATGGCTGTGATTGGGAATTTGTTTGATGGGAAGTCACATGTTTAAGCTTGGTTTTCCAGACTTGTTAAGTGCTTTGTATTATTGTATTTTTAAAAAAAATATAATTCTCAGGTTGTATCTCTTCGACTCCTTGCCTTAGAAATTGAGGCAGTGTAGGACTCATCGCAGACTGACAAACCCAACAATTGGCCATCTTGAGAAACTCTCGGTTGTGGCACCATTCAGGAAGGGATTTCATTTCAGTAGCTCACTGCAGAACAAACTCCCAGCTCCTCAGCAAACAACAATTCACAACCAATGACTTTAGCAAAAGAAGAGCGCATGAGGGAATAATTCCAATTGAATAGGCCTTTGTTCAACTCTTCTCATGAATCTCCTTTCAGGATTCCTTCACATTCTGGGGAGCAGGTAGCAGGATTACATAGAGAAACCATGTCATCAGCATTCTGGGTCAAGATCAGAGGAGTGAATGCCATGACGAGTAGCAAGTCTATTGAGAACCAAGAGTGAAGGCAGGTTACAAATGGCTGAATAATGAATACCACTCTCCATGGGTTTGACAGCATAGGTGTTCTAGTTCTTTGGTATCTTGGTGAAGTAATCAGTTTTAACACACAAGCTACTGTCGGTGGGTTATTTATCTTCAGAAGGCATCAGGTCGTCAAGGAAATCCATACATGGTGAACTTTCGCAGCATTATATGGATTGGTTAAATATGGATCTAGAACATGTTGTTAAACTCTCTGCCGATGTTTCTGAAACTCAGCTGCCTCAGAGGCAAGGATTGAACCTGCCTCATTCCCTCAGACAGAAGGCTCAATTTCACAGTCGGTAATGGACCTGCTAACTCAGCTGATAGTGGAGCCTATATTCTGGGAGAAGAAAAATATCTTACACAAATTATTCAAGGATTCAATCTCCGTCACACCTTGCCTTGATGAGTGCAGGTTGGAATGGTTGGGATATCCAGTCCTGATTTTTGGCTTCATGAATCATAGATGGCAATTTTGGAAATGAGATAAAGCTACCTTCCTATCTGACTCTGTAGGTTTCGTGTCTGGCAAGTTAGGTTAATATCACACCCTCCCATCATCACAATGTCTGACAAAAGGAGGTACTGAGAGAGAGAGAGAGAGAGAGAGAGAGAGAGAGGAGAGAGAGGAGAGAGAAAGTGAAAGAGGGGAGAGAGAGAGAGGAGAGAGAGAGGAGAGAGAGAGAGGAGAGAGAGAAAGGAGAGAGAGAAAGAGAGAGGAGAGAGAGAGAGAGGAGAGAGAGAGAGAGATAAAGTGCACCTGGGTTCGAGAACACTGAGTACATGCCGAGTGAAAAAGACAACCCTCCTGCCTCATTGTGCCTCACTATCAGCAATTAGAACTGGACATTTCTAACTGACTAGAGGGTCTAGTATGTTCAAAGAGAGCTTATAGTTCAGTCCCATTAAAATCACAGTCTCATTAAAATCCTGCCTAGCTAAAAGAAAAAGAGTCTACAATTAAAGGGAGGAAAACAGAGGTCCCAACAAAAAGGAGTGAGAGGAAGGGAGTGAGACTAATTGGATAACATTGTCAAAGTGCTAGAATGGGTATGACGGGCTGCAAAGCCTCCACTGTGCTTTAAAATTTGAAGATTTCTTTATCCCACGGCAGACAGTTGTAAAAGTTCAGCTCACGAGTTAGAGTAACTCAGAAACAATAAGGAAAAAGGCGTTTTAACAAAGTGCCATGTAGCCTGATAAAGAGGGAAAGTGTAAAGCCATCACAATGTTCTGCTATAAAGAACTGGGCATACTGAGATCTGGGGGAGGTTAAACAAAAATATGGGGAACAAAAATGGCATCTTTTTCACTTCAAATGCGATATACTTTTCACTGACATTCTCAAAAAAAGCATTTCGGATAAAGGTCATGTGTAACTCAAATAAGATAAAAATGAATCAATTGTAGGTTCCTAACTGCTGCATCAGCAACATTCTGAATCTCAGAACAAAGCTCCAGCATTCAATCTTTCTTTCAGAATCACCTCTTTATGTTGCTCATTATTGGGAGAGCAGGACAAGGTTGCAATGAATTTGAGGAAATTGGTCTTTAAATGAATGATGTTATACTGTCATACTGCATGGAAACAGACCCTTCGGTCCAACTAATCCATGCCAACAATGCTGCCAAACTAATCTTGCCCCACCTGCCTGCTTTTGGCCCATATCCTTCCAACCTTTTTTTATTCATGAACTTATCCAAATGTCTTTTTAATGTTAGACTGTACCTGCATCTACAATTTCTCTGGCAGTTCATTCTACACACGAACTATCCTGTGTAAAAAAGTTGCCCCTCGTGACCTTTTTAAATCTTCCTCTTCCCACCTTAAAAATATGCCCCAGAGTTTTGAACTCCCCAACCCTAGGGAAAAGATCCTTGCTATTCACCTTATCTCTGCCCCTGATGATTTTATAAATCTCAAGAAGATCACTCCTCAACCTCCTACGCGACAGCTAAAAAAATGTCCCAGCCTTTCCAGTCTATTTTTATATATCAAAACCCACCGTTCCTGACAACATCCTTGTAAATCTTTTCAGACCCCTCTCCCTTTTAATAATATTCTTCCTCTCGCAGGGCAACCAGGAATGGACACAGTACTTCAGAAAAGGCCTCACCAACATCCTATACAAACTCAACATGACATTTTAATTCTTGTATTCAAAAGTCTGAGCAATGAAGGCAAACATCTAAATGCCTTCTTAACCATCCTGTCTACCAATGACACAAATTTTAAAGAATTAGGCAAAGGTCCACAAGGCTTTCATTAGCTGTGCTGGTACACATCCCAGTGCTACCTATCTTATTAATACAGATGAGAGGTTCAATGCTAATCCTAGTCTGATTTCAGTTCAGATAGTTTTCGGTTTTCCAAGCAGCTCCACTTGCTCTCTAGCCATTCCCAAACCCACCTCCACCTCTTTCCTTTCTCAACCTACACATTTTTCTCACCTTTCTTACCCAAATTCCTTATTTGTTGTTTTCTTTTAAAGCATTTTTTTTTTAACATTATATTACTTCTTTGCACAGGATCTCACTATCGACCACACTTACACTCTTGGCCATAGGCTGATGTATTCGACAGCTGAGATCGGCTGAGTGGGTCTCTAATTAACACTATAGTGTTCTCTCCACCTGCCTGAGGAGCCTGATTGAATAAACTGACACATCTCAGCTCCTGACCAACCACAGAAAGCATTCACAAAGACTCAAAGTGTTTGAAAACTCTTCTTACAAAATGTTCTTAATAATGCTTTACTTTTAAAAAGGAAAATAAAATCATCTATTCACTAAGGGGATTGTCCCAAAGAGCTCCACTCATTCAGCCATATGTGTAGTGTCTTGAACAGAGTTTGACCACTTTTCCAACCCCTCCCCCAAAAAGAAAGTGCCTCATCATCAAATATTTCGGTGGTTTAATGCCAAGAGGCTCTGGCTGAGGAATAAAGGGCGGTGAACGATAATTCGGGCATTATCATTCACAGACCTAATATAAAATAGGAGTGAGAGCTTTAACACTTTTGTTTTTGGCAATTTTGTAACTTGGGTTTAAGCATGAAATCATTGAGAAGTCCTGCCTCATGGTTGGCTGCTTTGCATAGTGTCATGTAATGCTCAAAGCTTCCACTTTGTAAAGGCCAAAGTCCATTCCCTTTGTTTGCTTATCCCTTAAAATGTTGACACGCCCCTTTTTGCCACCCGAGTGCTCAATCTGAAGGAACTTTAAGAAAACCCTATGCAGTACACACCTCCAGTCTCTTTTTTTTTGTACCTGTGACAGTTGGAAAAGGGGAGGAGAATGAGTCATTGTAAAGTGCTCCTTCGTGTATAACTCAAGTCAGATTGGCCGCTATGTTGTACTGACAGGTCCAGCAGCACCTCCTGGTGGAACCAGCGACAAAAAAAAAGTGCTTTGGTGTTCGAGACTCTCCAGTCCCCTTGCGGTGTGTCACGGTGCGCCATTAACCACACACTCAGGTTGGGTCCGCAGGATCGCCACCTTGTGAATCGGCTCCATTATACACACGGAAAAAATGAAACAACAAATGAACAAAAATAATGATGATACAAAAAAGAAAATCCTTTCTCTTGAGTTGAAATGCGAGCTGCGTGTGCTACACGAGGTTGTCCGTTCCACTCATAGCTCCTGACTCTTGGTTATTTTGGAGGACAGGTGTATTACAGAGTGGACAAACTTTCCTTACTTCGAGCCACTTGATCAGACACCTATGAAAGAGAGAAGCAGAAAAGAAAATACACTTATTTCTCAGTACACTGGGCTCTGTATTTTTGGTGTAATTTATACTCATGAAAACAAAAGAGATATCAGCCATTGACAGTACAACATCTTATATTCCATTTTGCACAATTAGAAGTTCAGGAAAGTCCCTTCTCCCTCTGTCCCACCAATCTCATATAGCAGTAATAGGGCAGCACACTGGCTCAGTGGTTATCACAACTACCTCACAACACTAGGGACCCAGGTTCGATTCTGCCCTCAGGTGGCTGTCTGTGTGGAGTTTGCATGCTCTCCCTGTGCATGTGTGGGTTTCCTCCCACAGTCCAAAATGTGCAGGTTAGGTGGCTGGGCTAGCCATGGGAAATGCAGGAGAAAGTGAGGGATGGTGATCAGAGTCGAGAGGGTTGATGCTGGAAAAGCACAGCAGGTCAGGCAGCATCTAAGGAGCAGGAGAATCAATGTTTTGGGCATAAGCCCTTCATCAGAAATGCATGGATAGGGTAGGGGAGTGGATCTTGGTGGGATGCTCTTCAGAGGATCAATGCAGACTTGATGGGTCAAATTACCTGCTTCTGCACTGTAGAGATTCTATGACTTTACTGTTAAATTTAGACTAATTTTATAACAATATAAAAGTAAAAGCAGGAGCAAACCTTTAGCCTTTAAGCCTGCTCTGCCAATTCAACAATATCACAGCTGACCTTCTCTGTCAGCTTTCCCTTCCAGCAATATTCCCCAATTCTCCGAGTATCCAAATCTCCGACTATCCTCAGCGATTGGCTACCCAGGGCTCTCTGGGTACATAATTCTAAAGAATTATCATCCTTAAGTGAAGAAATCTATCCGCATTTCAGCCCTGAAAGGCTGATGGCTTATTCCAAGACTGTGACATTAACCAGGCCACTTATTAATGCCCAGAAAGGAATAGGTCAATGTCTCAGCTTCCAGAAGCATTACTTTCTTGGAATCATTGAATTTTAAGGCAATAACGCACCGTAGGGATGTAGAGTCATAGGGTCTTACAGCCCGGAGAGAGGCCTTTTGGCACAAGCTGGTCCATGCTGACCAAAATGTCCATCCACGCTAATGCCATTTCACTGCACTTGGCCCATATCCTTCTAAATCTTTCCTATCCATGTATTTGTCCAAATGCTTTTTAAGCGTTGTTAATATACCCACGTCAACCACCTCCGCTGGCACCTCATTCCATATGCATACCACCCTCTGTATAAAAAAGTTGCCCCTCAGGTTCCCTTTTATTCTTTCCCCTCTAACCTTAAACTGATGCCCTCTTGTCCTCCATTCCCCAACCCTGGGAAAAAGACTGAGTGCATTCACCACAATATGCACCATTCCAGTCTGCTGCACAATTTCCACTGTACTCACTTTCTGTGAAATGCATGTTTACATGGACAGATCCCAAGCTCATCCTTCGGCTTGAACTCCTCCAAGCAGACTGCGCAGATCTGTCAGACACAATAAAACAGTCAGTTAAAAAAAACGACATTTGGAAAGACAACAAAGGCTTACAAAGTAAAGTGGATGATGCAATGACGTTTAACAGAATGTTTGAAGAAAGACTTTGATTATTATAACACTGACCAAGAAATTATTAGGTGTACAACATTCATATGGTAGTTAAACTAAATATAGCATGAGTTTAAAGGAATCAAAACACATAGAAAACTACAATCCCATTAATCCCAACAGCTTTACAGTATTCCCACCAGAGAGACCTGCCTTCTCTATCACACTCATGGGGCTTCTCTGTGGATTCCATTCCCTGTCTGGAGAATCTTACAACCTCTTCCTTGAGTATTCATACAACTGAGCTTAGACCTCTTCAGATTTAAATAACTCTTCCAGATTTTAACCAAACACTTCTGATTTGGAACTTTCAGACTAACTCCTTACACTGAGATAACCCGTTTCAGAACAGTTCTAAAATCTTCTTCAGAAGCAAATGTTTTCGACATCCAGCTTCAGCCAAGACTTCTGCAAAATAGCCCAACTCAAAAGTGCTTTCTTCCAGCCACGCTGTTAACCTAAGCCAAACAAATTTCAGAATCTTCTAAGCTTCACATCACTGCCTATTCTATTCAGACAAAATTCTCCCAGTGTGAACAAAATCCTGTTTCTCTCCAGGAAGTCTCTCTCTCTCTTATTGTTTTTTCAAAGAAATCACCATGGCTACAGAAATAATTACAAGTTAACCATTAAACTTTTGCATAGTCCAAACCCAGATGCTGCTATTTCAAAACCAAACCCTAAGATATTAAAATATATATAAATCACACATCTTACATCACATCATTAATCTCCTAACTTGTGAATGTCCAAACAACACTACTGTTATTATTATAAAATGGAGAACTGTGGATGCTGGAGTTCTGAAACAAAGACAGAAATTGCCAAAGAAACTTGCGAGTCTGGAAGTATCTGTGGACTGAATCTGGTTCTGAAAGGTCTTGAAATGTTAACTCTGTTTTCTCTCCACATATGTTCCCAGATCTGCTGAGCTCCTCCAACAATTTCTGTTTTTGTGATATTTAACTTAATTTGCACTAAGATACTTTGGATGGTCTTCAGAACGTCACAGGATGCAACCCGAACTTACTGAAGCCTACTTTTGGCCATAGTCTTCTCGAAGATGTGGACCTATCCAGATGATATATTTTAAAATTCTTAGCTAATTCAACACGTCACAGCAGATGATTATCAGATGAAAACAGACTTTGTAATGGAATGCTGCATGTTAATGAAAATCCAGCTTCCTTCCATCTACAAAAACTGCTGGGTACGTAGCAAACATTCCACTTCTAGATGGTGTCTTCATGTAGTGGTCCCATGTTGATCAGTGAAGAGGTCATGAGGTGAAGAGGCAGATTCTGACACAAGTGCTGCACACAGAGTTGCTGTGGATTATTGTTCTTAGTACTGGCCATTGTTGGCAAATCACTGGACATCACACTGGTGCACTCCAGGTCTCAGCGAGTGCTCCCTTTTCCCTCTTATGTCAACTGGTGACCAGGCATAAAAGTCAATGTTGAGTGCTGCTGAGTCACATTTGCAAGCCTCCTGGAAGCACAACTTTGGGTGCTGACTGACTGTCTGTCTCCAGCTGATTCCCTATATAGAGAGTCCTTGGGTAGGTGACTGTATTCCATCCTGTGCATGTGGCTGAGCTAGTGAAGCCGCCTCTGTTTGATGAGCTGACAAACTGGGCAGCTCTGCCTTTGAGAGGACTGTCATGTTCCTGATTTGTTTCTGACAGAATATACCCGGAATGCACTGCCGACAGCGAAAATGGAATGGAACAAAAATGCTACAAATGGACAGATTGCCATCACAAGGGTAAAACGAAAATGAGCATTGTTGTGCAGATTTACGCTGATGGCAAACTACCAGGTCAAAAGGTGCAAATATATACACATAAAAAGGGATATACACAAATATATATCGTAACAAAATTGCCTGGATGGAAAAATAGACAATCTCTTTCCAGCTTCCTCTAGTGGTTTGCCCTTTGCAGTGTAATAAGATATAGGTATCTGGCTTAAGCAGGCAGATATTTGTCAAATTTGCTACCTGAGCTGTGTAAGGGAGAGCATTCAGCTAAACTCAGACACTGGCCTAAATGCAACAGAATGGAGAGTGTAACTCCTTCTTATAAGCTCCCCAAAGCACAGGAACATTTGACGGAACGTCACACACGGGTCTCACTGTAAGGTCTGGCATCAAAAGCCTTTGATGCTTTGGTTACCTGACACCCCTTGAAGTGCCATGTGTTTAAGGAGGTCATGTGCTGGACTGGATGCTTTGCCACATAGTCGCAGCTTGGCAGCCATCAACCCTGTAACCACACAATAGGCCTTTGTTCATTACTCAGATTACACAAGAAAGGAAAAGGTGTTTTAATCTCCAGTTTCAATCTCTTATAAATGTTAAACTCCAAAGAGAAATGTGCATACACAAGCCATCTCATACTTTCGGATTTATAAATCGGGCTTCCGGACTGTCTGATGAATGCAAATTTATTGCTACCGAGAGTGATTGCTATAAACAGAGTGGTGCACATTGTTCATGACAGGAACATTTAATCCACATAGTTAGAACTCATTTACTGAACAGCATTATTTCCCTGCCACCTACTCAACTTCAAATATTAAACATAGAAACCAGGAGCAGGCGTAGGGAATTCGTCCCTTCCAACCTGCTCTGCCATTCAATGTGGTCACAGCTGACCATCCATCTCAATGCAACAGTCCCGCTTTCTGCCCAGACCCCTTGGTGCCTTTAAAATGTAACAATTTATCAATCTCTTTCTTTTGAGAGGATTGTCATGTTCCTGATTTGTTTCTGACACGATACACCCGGGATGCACTGCCGACAGTGAAAATGGAATGGACCGAAAATATATTCATTGACTTGGCTTCTATAGCCTTCTGTGGGAGAGAATTCCACAGGTTCGCTATTTACTGAGAGAAGTAATGTTTTCTCATTCCAGTCCGAAATGGCCTCCACTGTATCATGAGACTGTGTCCCCTAGTTCCAGACTCTCCAAACAGGGTAAATATCCTCCTTGCATTCTAATCTGTCCAGTTCTTTTGGAATTCTATGCATTTCAATCAGGTCCCCTTTCATTCTTCTAAACCATAGTGATTATGGGCCCAATTGAAACGACCTCTCCTCATCAGCGTAGTGAATATCCACTGCACTCCCTCTATGGCAAACAAATCCTTTCTCGGATAGGGAAACTAATATGCATCTAATACTGCAGATGTGGTTTCAACAACACCCTATAACTGCAGTAAGAGAGCCTTACGTCTGAGCATAAACACCCTTGCAATGACGGTCAATATAGCATTTTCCCTCCTAAATGCTTGCTGCACCTACCTGCCTACTTTTATTGACTGATGTGGAGGAGCTGGTGTTGGACTGGGGTGGGCAAAGTTAAAAAGCACACAACACCAGGTTATAATCCAACAGGTTTATTTGGAAGCACTAGCTTTCGGAACGCTGCTCCTTCCTCAGGTACTGACTTGACAATCCAGGTTTGTTCAATATATCACTTCAGTTACATGGCACTGTAATCTTTTGCTATAAATTCTGTGTCTTTTGATCTTATACTCCACAACCACCTGGCACAACTTTACTGAGCAGCTTAAGGGAAAAGTCAAGGAGCAGCGTTCCAAAAGCTAGTGCTTCCAAATAAACCTGTTGAACTATAACCTGGTGTTGTGTGATTTTTAACTTGACTGACTGATGTACAAGGGGCACCCAGATCCTTTTGTACATCCACACTTCTTTATCAGCATTTAAATAATACCCTTCCTTTCTTCTTTTCACATTGTACTGCCACAGTGTCCTCAGATCAGGTCAAATCACAGCTACCCTGTCCACCCCTGTAGCCTCAGTGGCAACTATTCCACACTTGACTCTTCCCTTAAACTGCCAGTAAAGTTGTGCCAAGACATGGATCCCATTACACGTAAACAACATGACCATGGCAAGCAAACAAACATTTGAACTGAGAGACTCAAGTGTTGAAAAGCATTTCTTGCAGGGCAGGGGAAGGGCTCTCAGAGGAGAGCTATAGCTCTCTGAATCTCACATGAGCACACTGCTGTCAGAGGTGAACTTACTGAACCAGAAAAGATTTGGATGAGGTTTGACAAGGTAGTTGCTGAGACCATACAACCCCATGTGGGAATCGAGAATTTGAGGTGCAGTTTTATATTAACAAGTTTTCCACTTAACATGGAGATGAGGCAAAACTTTGTCTCTGAGGGCCATTAATGTTTGGAATTCTCTTACTCAGAGAACAGTGGAAGCTGGGTCACTGAATAAACTCAGTATGGAATAAGACAGATTTTTGATCGATAACAGAGTTGAGGGCTGTGGGGTTGTGCAAGGCAAGAGAGTGCCATGGAGTTATGGCCACAATCAGACCAGCTGTGATCTTACGTTGTGATGCTTCTAAAAGACATTCTCAGCAGTGCTATCCTAACATTCTGCTCTCTTCTCAGTGTCTTGATGGCTTCCTGTGTGCGGTGTAGACATGACCTTTCACGCAGACAGCAAACATGTTAAATAAACTATTAGGTTAGTCACATCTCAACTAATACTGCAGAATTAACTACCTAATGAGGAAGTGAAATGTCAGGGTAGGGGAATACAGCGAGAATGATCAACTACAGGATATAGCACACGAGGATTTAGGGAAAGCTGAACATTTGCAAACTGGGGTAATTTTAACCTAACCGATGGGACCATGTATAATGCTGTTTTTAATGCTGTCAAAATGAGGAAATGAAATCTTATCTTTATTAGTCAGTTTAAAGAGAGCACAGTCACTTCCCAGGAACAAAATGTTGCTAATATAAAAAATGCACTAGGAAGTTAACAAAGGTGGGAAGTTAGGTGAAAGTGACGACTGCGGATGCTGGAGATTAGAGTCGAGAGTGTAGTGCTGGAAAAGCACAGCAGGTCAGGCAGCATCCGAGGCGCAGGGAATCGATGTTTCGGACAAAAGCCCATCATCAGAAATGAGGCTGTGAGCCGAGGGGGTGGTGTGATAAATGGGATGGGAGTGGGGATGGGGGGGAGGTAGCTAAGACTGCGTTAGGTAAATGGATGTGGGAAAATAGTGATTAGTCAGAGGGGAGGGTGAAGTGGATAGGTGGGAAGGGAGATTGGCAGGTAGGACAGGTCATGAGGATGGTGCTGAGCTGGAAGGTTGGAACTGGGATAAGGTGCGGGGAGGGGAAATGAGGGAACTGGTGAAGTCCACATTGATGCCTTGGGGTTGGAGGGTCCTGAGGCGGAAGATGAGGCGTTCTTCCTCCAGGCGTCAAGTGGCGAGGATGTGGCGGTGGAGGAGGCCCAGGATCTGCATGTCTTCGGCAGAGTGGGAGGGGGAGTTGAAGTGTTCGGCCACAGGGCGGTTGGGTTAATAGGTGCGGGTGTCCCGGAGACATTCTCTGAAACGCTCTGCGAGGAGGTGTCCAGTCTCCCAAATGTAGAGGAGACCGCATTGGGAGCAACGGATACAGTAAATGACATGTGTGGAAGTGCAGGTAAAACTTTGATGGATGTGGAAGGCTCCTTTGGGGCCTTGGACGGAGGTGAGGGGGGAGGTGTAGTCGCAGGTTTTGCAATTCCTGCGGTGGCAGGGGAAGGTGATAAGAGGGAGGGTGGGTTGGTGGGGAGTGTGGACCTGACAAGGGAGTTGAGGAGGAAATGTTTTTTATGGAAAGTGGATAGCGGTGGGAAGAGAAATATATCTTTGGTGGTGGTGTCCGTTTGTAAGTGGCAGAAATGGCGGAGGATGATGCGGCATATACTGAGGTTTGTGGGATGTAAGGTGAGGACCTTGATGTGGTTGGAGGGGTAGGTTTCGAGGGCAGAGGTGCGGGAAATGGATGAGATGCACTGGAGTGCATCATCAACCATGTAGGAGGAGAAATTGCAGTCTTTAAAGAAGGAGGCCAGCTGGTGTATTCTGTGGTGGAACTGGTCCTCCTGGGAGGTGGAGGAATTGGGAATAAGTGATAGCATTTTTTTTACAGGCGGCAGGGTGGGAGGAGGTTTAGTCCAGGTAGTTGTGAGAGTTGGGTTTGTAGAAAATGTCAGTGTTGAGTTGGTCACCATTGATGGAGATGGAGAGGTCCAGGAAGGGGAGGGAGGTGTCTGAGATGATCCAGGTGAACTCAAGTCGGGGTGGAATGTGTTGGCGAAGTTGATGAACTGTTTAACTTCCTCGCGGGAGCACAAGGTGGCGCCGATGCAGTCATCAATGTAGCGGTGGAAAGGTGGAGAGTGGTGTGTTACCGTTGAAGGAGATGGAGCTGGAGAAGGTGGGAAGTTGCATGTCATTTGGGAATCAGTCTTGATGTGAACCACATCAGTGCTATTCATGGTAATTCAACTTGCTACAACTGCATTTGTCAAATTTAAACCTGTGTAATGGGACAGCTTTTGGTAATAAGGTTTGCAAAGTTTGTATTATTTTGATATACAGTGTGACTGTTCCATATTGTTCTGACCAGTCTCTTGATGAAGTTCTAGAATTTTTTACAGTTCCCGATAATCAAGTTTCTGGGTGAGGAGGGATGAATGGCTTCCCTTTTATACTCACCTACACCCTCAGTGGATCACAGGGAATTGACTCCTTCCCTTAGAGATGCCTTTCTCACAGTCCAAATGAAGTTATGAATAAAAATGAGCCAATTTAACCAGGTTATCTCATGTTAACGAAGACTTCCTAAACACAAGAAGTGTATAATCCAACACTCATTTACATATCTTAGAAATGAAACTAAAATGATAGAAATTAAAACAGATACACAAGTCTAAATTCTGCAAAGAATAGATTACGAAATGTTATGATCAATAATACTTGCAGCAGTGATATTAGTTAGTGAGCAGTCCATTTCAAGTTAAGTAAAATTATTTTGTCCTGTTGCCAGTCCAAAATTGGTGTTTTAGGGAACAAGTAATTTTCTGTATCCTTTTTACCTGCAGTGCTGGGGTGTGTAATGGCTGTCCTCAATCTCTGACTTTACTATATGCTAATTGACTAACACACATAGACTGGGGCTGCAGAGGGTTTTAATCCCAGGAAAGGTGACAACACAAGTCTGTGTCTTAACCGATACCCCCAGTTTGTAACATAACTCATAAGAGACAATTTCCTGTTGAATGGGTGTAATTGGATCAAGTTACATGTGTCTTTTTGAAGTCTCACTCTTTGAAACTTCATTAGCACCTACAAAGGTTCAGACAGGAAATCTCATGCTCCACTGTTACTTCAAACGCCAGAATTGGCTGGCAATGTTTATGAAGAAAGTACGCCTCTTCCAAAGGTTCAAATGACCTTATGTAATTCAAGGTTCCACTTAATAATCGTGACAATACAAGCTGCAGTCTAGTTTGGAGACTACTTCTCAGAAGTACCAGGATGAATGTGGATATCATACATAGTCTAGTGTAACTGAAGGAAGGTTAGGGTTGAAGTACTCCTTGTCTGCCAGTAGTGTCGGACATCATGATGAACTTTTCTCAGATTTTGGAATTTTGGATTGGGGAATCAAACTATTTTTTAAATGAGAGAGCTGTGAACTGCCCATACCTCATGATACGGATGCATTTGTCATCGTTATTATATGAGGATGTTAACTCAATTCTCAACATACAGCAGATATCAAAACCCAAGAAATGAGTCGATGGTGATCTGCATTTGATTGCTACATCACACTCACCCTCCTGCATTTAGAAATCTAATATATGCAAGTGTCTTGCTTGGAATTCCAATTGCATAGTTGCATGAGGTAATCATTCTACAGAGCTGGAGCCAAGAGTTGTAAATCTGTTCTACTCCAAATAGTGTTCAGCTTTCATCTGTACATTCAGAAATTAAGCAGCATTCATTATAAACCTGGCATCATCCCTCTCCCTGGGCCATGCTCTGAAGTTTCTTCTTTTCAATCTCCTGCTCTCTAAACATGGAAAATTATAAGATTTAAGCAGTCAGTATATTTTTTAAAGCCTCCATGCTGGGGAGTTCTGGTTGACAAGTGATGTAGTATGGGTTAGAGAAGCATATCACTAGTGGGTCATATCATTTAGATTTATTAGCATTTCCCCAAGGGCTATTATTTGTCATGATGAATGCGAGGCTGAGTGTCAAAGGCTATAACTATTTTAACAGGGGGATCTGAGCCAGTGAAAGTAACATTTTAAAGGTTTACTTCTATGAGATGATAAGTTGTCTTGGATATGTGGTCTGAACAGAAGTTTGATTATTTATGTAAGAGATTAACCATTTGATGAAAATTAAAAACTTTGAATGGGATTCTTGCATTCACTTTCAAATATTTTTGAGTGAAAAGCTGTATTCATTTTGTTTTCATCTCCATGTGGCTTCTGAGGTTTGCCCATGATGAATATTGGGTGAGTGGCTATGGAAGTGACGTCAGGGTTTAAGGGGCATGAGGGGTGGGTTGGGGTGAATAACATTGGGCATGAAGAGCCATGGAAATGGGGGGAGGCATGAGTTTGAACTGGGGACTAATAGAGGTCATGGGATGGGGGAATTAGGGATTTGCATGGGGTGAGCACTAGAGGGCCTAACTGGTCTAGGATAACTTGAACAAAGTCCCAGGAAACAGTTGCCCTTCTAACAGTCTGCTTAGGGCCACTCTATCCCACCCTGATCTCCCTGCAGTGAAAATTGTCTAGTTTCTCTTTAAAGGAAGGCATAGTTTACTGGGAATTTCTGAGTTGTGTTATCTGCCTCAGTAGACACAATCCGGTCTTAAAATCACAAAACAATTTACAGAATTGGTGGAAGTTAGAGCTGGACATCATCAGCATACACGACTCCATGTCTGTGAGGCACCAGGTGGGAAAAGAAAGAAATAAGGGTGGGATAACATGTACATGGGGGGAGGTGCGGGGAGCAGGCTACTCAGCCCATCGAGCCAATTAATTAGATCATGACTTACTTTGGAGGGATCCTAGTATGGCACTGTGGAGTGAGTACAGAAGTTAGAGACTGTGTTCCATTGAACACATGGGTAAAAATAGGATAAATACTGGTCTTGACAGAGACGGTCATATCATGGGAGTGAATTAATAAAAGGGCAACAGAGCTGAAACATAGAGGAGCAGTGCTGTTAGAGAATAGTGTGGTCAATGCTGCTAAAAAAAAGGCAGTCAAGTAGGAACAGTGCTTCATGTCTACAGGTCTGGGAATGTCATTCAGTACCTTACCTGGGATTGTTTTGGTTCCATGGATATAGAACATTAAAAGGATTAACACAAGTGTTTCAGAGAGATGGGCACTAGATGTGGGAGTAACAACGATGCTCACAGCCTGGAGAGGAACGGGATTTGGCAACAACAAAAGCCTTGAGGAAGACTTTCCTGCAAGGAGGATGGATGGGGTGATGTTGGAGGTTTGGAAATGGAGCTTGACAGCAGGTGAGCAAAGGAAACCCTCCAATGTCAGCTAACCTGGGACCAGGGAAAGAAGCTGGCGATCTGTAGTGTAGTGGGAAATGCGATGCTGGAGCAGGAGACTATTTCATGAAAAAGAAATACACTCATTTAGGGAAAAGGAGAGATGGGAAACGAACAGAGAGCGGGGAAATTCAGAACAGTGCTGAGCACTGGAGCTCAGCTTAGAATTCTATCATGTCACACTGCTGCAGAGAGATTAATAAATTCTTGATCTTGCAAGGAATTAAGGGCTACGGGGAGAGTGCAGGTAAGTGGAATTGGAATACCCATCAGCCATGATTAAATAGCAGAGTATACTCGATGGGCCGAATGGCCTTTCTTCCTATGTTTTATGGTCTTATAGTCTTATAAATGCCTAAATGCATTTGTCTGCTGTTTCAGAGAAAATGCTAAGTTCAAACAGATTAATAAGACTAACTGAAACAGATTAATAAGACTGACTGAAACAGAAATTTGCTGGGTTTCTGGAGCTATGAGCAAAGTGAAGGCTTTAATATTTTGCCCATCCTGTGGTACTGTGTGCACGGCTAACCAGGAATAGCAAACTAGGAATTTCCCACTCTTACTGGCTGCCTTTTCAGTGCACTGGCTGATGAAACAACCTGCTTGCCCAACATGCCTTATTTGTACACCCAAGTCCGGGAACGGGACTCGATCTGTCAGCCTGAGGCTCAGAGACAGGGCATGCTACACCATGTGAAGTTCCTTGCGTAAACCAGCACCCCCCCCCCCCCCGCCCCCCCCCCCCCCCCCGTAAGCTTACAGTTGTACATTTGAAGAACTGTCTCATAACATTGCTCCAAAATAGGCTTTCTTTTTTTAAAAAAAAACTTGCCCTCTACCATCACATTCCACGGATGGAACTCCCGTTAAACAGTAAACTTTTATGTCAATACATTTTCCAAGCAACAACATTGTCACCAGCCACTGTCCTCAAACAGCTCCTTTAACATTCATAACTTAGCGCTCAAAACACTCTGTTCCCTTTGAAACAATGAATCTTTAATCTCTGCATGCTTGAAGCAGAATAGTGTCACCATAACTTGTACATTTTCAACCTTGCATATCCATTGTTCAAAAGACAAATATGTTACCATTTACCCTGAATATGTTCCTATTTGCTGCACTGCATCTCAATAAGAGTATTGCTTGTTCTTCAAAGAAATGAAATGCATTCTTCCTGTTTAAAAAGGTCAGTATCTACTTTTCAAACTTTTTGGATGCAGGGAGAAAATTCCTAAGCAAATACAGGAGGTCATGTTACAGTGGTACAGGACATTCATTGGTTAGGCCAATTTTGGAATACTGCGAGCAATTCTGGTCTCCCTGCTATAGATTAGATTACTTACAGTGTGAAACAGGCCCTTCAGCCCAACAAGTCCACACCGACCCGTCGAAGCACAAATCACCCAGACCCATTCCCTTACATTTACCCCATCACCTAACACTATGGGCAATTTAGCATGGCCAATTCACCTAACCTGCACATTTTTTTTTTGAACTGTGGGAGGAAACCGAAGCACCCAGAGGAAACCCATGCAGACACAGGGAGAATGTGTAAACTTCTGAGGCGGGAATTGAACCCGGGACTCTGGCGCTGTGAGGCAGCAGTGCTAACCACTGAGCCACCTGGAAGGATATGTTGAAATTGAAAGGGTTCAGGAAAGATTTACAGGACATTGCCAGGGTTAGAAGGTCTGACCTATAGGGAGAGGCTGTTTAGGCTGGAGCTATTTTCCCTGGTTTAGGCTGGAGCATTGGAAGCTGAGGTGTGACTTTATAGAGGTTTATAAAAGCATGAGGGGCATGGGTGGGATAAATAGACAAGGTCTTTTTCCCGGGTAAGGGAGTCTAAAACTAAACAGCTAGGTTTGAGATGAGAGGGGAAAGATCTAAAGGGGGCCTAAGGGACAACTTTAGCACACAGAGGGTGGTGCGTGTATGGAATGAGCTGCAAGAGGAAATGGTAGAGGCTGGTACAATTCCAACATTTAAAAGGCACCTGTGTGGGTATATGAATAGAAAGGGTTTAGAGGGATATGGACCAAATGCTGGCAAATGGGACTAGATTTATTTAGGATGTCTCGTTGGCATGGATGAGTTGGACCAAAAAGTCTGTTTCCACGCTATACATCTCTATGACTCTAAATAAGGATACAGTCAGACACTGCTGGAACTAACACATTCCCATGGACAGTGTGTTAACCCTGACTTTCTCTCAGGGATAGCATGCCAAACTTGGCACATCTGTATCAGTCTACTAACATCATAGGTAGATTTCCAGGCATACCCTTGCCGCCGCCCCCCCCCCCCCCCCCCCCGAATTGAGGTAAATTCCAAATACCTCAATTTAGCAAGGTAAAAGAATGTTGTGGAAAATCCTTCATGATAATAACTTTACACAAAATCATCTCGTCTGCCACCCAAAAACTGAATTGTCAAGAATCATAGAGTCATATAGATGTGCAGCATGGAAATAGACCCTTTGGTTCAACTTGTCCATCAGAAGGTAGTGGGAAGGGGATACACAGGACTTTTCATGTTGTTAACAAGGGACACTCCTGAAAGCAAGTCACACCTTGCAGGAAAGTGAACTGGATGATTATCAGATCAGTCATGATCTAACAATGGCAGAGCAAACTCAACGGGCTGAATAGCCTACTTCTGCTCCCATGTCTTAAAGTCTTAACCCCTCCCAACCTCTCAAGCAGCCAACCAATAATTTACTTCCTCTGATCTTTGTACTCTAGGGGAAAGATTAGGAGATCTACTCTAGTCATCCAAATACTGCTAGTGATACAGAATCTCAAAAATCAAAGGAGACCTTCCTGGGATCTCCCAATAAATCTCCATTATTACAACCTGCGATGGCAACCCAAGTAATGAATCAATACTGGTGACCCAGGGAACAGAAAGTTGAGCTGGGAATGCAGCACCAAACTATCAGGTTGTTCACTGAGAGAACAGGAATGACAGATTCACCCTGATCTTCTCAGAAGAAACACATTGAAAGAGAATGGGATTAAAATGGAAGAGGTTTGGCAATCTCTAAATGGAGTTATAGCGAAGGATGACAAACACGAATGAAAGGATTCATCTCTGTTTGCACTTCAGGCCCATTAAAATAGTGGGAGTCCACGTAAAAACTGAGGGGTGTGAGGGGGTTTGACTTTTCAGCAAGTCTCATGAATCACCCATTTGAAAAAGAATGCTGGCGAGACTGCACAAACTAGGTGAAGACAGAAAGCATGTTTGTGTGCCATCTGCACATAAATGACTGCAATCAGTTGGAATTGGAGTCAATCACTTGACTAATGGCTGTGACAGCTGAAGCTGTTTATACTTTGTACAAACACAGGACATCCATGGATTATTCTGTTATCACTGGTATTTAGGATTCCCTGTGATTCTACTAGAACAGGATCAATTGTGGTTTTGAAAATGTAGGCTGATCGAATTTGTTAGGCACAGGCTTTAAAGATTCCAGAGATTGGCCGCGACACATCCCAGCTAAAATCTGAGCAGCAAAACCAGCTTAAAGGGATGAATGGCTCACTCCTATTACTACATCACTCGGTTCCTACATGGCAACTCCAGTCTTCAGATGTTCGGGACAAGGTGGGAGCTCTGTTTTCCAATGAGACATTGAGAACACTTGGCACAAACCAGACTGTCTCTCGGCATCACTGGTGCCTAACTGAAGAGTACTGGTGACTTTCTGTAGCCACCACCTTCACCTCTTTCCCTGAGGTTTGCAGCTATTTTGGTGGATGAGTTCACACCCTTACACACAGGTCTGAAGGGATCACAGCACAAAACAGGCCATTCAACCCCAACTAGTTGACTGCATTGTTTATATTCCAAAACAACTTTCCCCAATCTTTCCTTACTTAACCCCATCAGATAAACGTTCCACTGCTCGTTCCTTGTCTCTATCTATCTTCTTCCAAATGTATGTTATTCATCTCAATGATTCCTATGGCAGCAAGTTCACACAAATCTCTCAGCAAAAATGCTGTTCCTGATTTCCCCAGTCAATTAATGGTAACTAGCTCAATTTGTGATCCAAATTGTCTGTTTATCCTATCCATGCCCCTTATGATTTTACAAACCTCTATAAGGTCACCTCTCAGCCTCCAACACTCCAGGGAAAACAGCCCCAGCCTATTCAGCTCAAACCCTCCAATCCTAGCAACATCCTTGTAAAACGTTTCTGAACCCTTTCAAGTTTCACAACATCCTTTCGATAGGAAGGAGACCAGAATTGCACGCAATATTCCAAAAGCGACCTAACCAATGTCCTGTACAGCTATAACTCCTATACTCAATGCTCTGACCAATAGGATATCTGGTCGGCATGGAGAAGTTTGACCGAAGGGTCTGTTTCCGTGCTGTACATCTCTATGACTCTATAACAGCAATACCTTTTTTTATGTCAGCATCAATATATGTTTTCATGCAATCCTTAATATGGAGAAGTGTCCCAAGGTGTTTCACATTATAAAACAAACACTGAGTCAGATAATGAGATATGTGGTCAGATCATCATTACTTTGGTCGGTTTTATGGAGTATCTTCAAGGAGAAAAGCAAACTAAAGAGATGGAGAGGTGTGTGGCCGGAATCTAGGTAACTGAACGCACAGTCATTTATATAACTGGGAAATCCAGCTACTGTGGAAATTGTGGTACTGAGGGATATTACAGAGATAGAGAGGGCTCAGGGTTATGCAGGATTTGAAAACAAGCTTGAGCATTTTAAAGGGAAAAAGTGAGGACTGCAGATGCTGGAGACCAGAGCTGAAAAATGTGGTGTTGGAAAAACACAGCAGGGCAGGCAGTATCCGAGCAGCAGGAGAATCGACGTTTCGGGCATTTGAGCATTTTAAAGTCAATATATTGGTAGCCACCGCAGACCAGTGATCACAGGAATAATAGAGGAACAGGATTTGCTGTGAATTTAGGTTTTCAGATTTATGACGAGTATAATGTGAAATCCCAGCCAGGAATGCATTGGCATAGTCAGGCCCAGAGACAATAAAGGCAAAAGTAAATGTTTTAGTATTAGATAAGTTAAGATGGAGTAATGCCTACTATGGACAGCCCAGATTCAGGGAGGATGTGATCTCTGGTGGGGAGTCTAGAAAATGAGGTAGACCATTAGGACTAAGGTGAGGAAACATTTCTCCACTCAGACAGTGGTCGACCTATGGAATTCTCGACCACAAAAGGCTGTGGAGGCAGGGTCATTAAGTATATAAGAAAAAAATGGACAACTTTTTATATAATAAAGACACCAAAGGATAAGGACAGAAAGTGGGAAGTTTGATTAGGAACAATGGACACTCTGGAGGGCCACAGAATGTGTTAATTTCACTGTATTGCAAATCTGGTGATAGTGACTGATTTGGTTTGGCTTGTTTTGTCTGTGTTGTAGCATTGAGATAGAGAATCAGCCATGGTCATACTGAATGGTGGAGTAGGCTCAAAGGGCCAAATGGCCTACTCTGGGTCTTATTTTCTATGTTTCTTAATCTTCAAGACCTCGATCAGCTCAACGCTCACATCAGATTCACCAGTAAGAAAAACAAGCAGAATCATTCTCCATGCAATAGACATTCATCTTCTCATCGGGTTGTGTGTAATAATGGCTTTGGCAGCAGTAAAATTAAAATGGCCCCTTTACTCTCCGCACAGGGAGCTCAGATTACTTTGCTATCCATGGGACTAGATTTGACCCCTCTATTGGAGTATTTGAAGGTGGATGGTGGCCTTCCCATCACCTTCTCTCCCATACTGGCCTGGTTCCCACTCTATGGTGGGGAGGGCAGCCTGCTTGACCTTTGGCCTATTGAGGTCTTTAAGTGGACAATTAATGACCACCCAAGAGTTTCATTCTGGCTCTACCATTACTTTTACCTCCAGCGAGGGAAGGTACAGGCTAAGTTAGTACCCCAGCTGTCTTTTCTGCATGGGCTAGTGTTGGGTAAAGGGGCTGAATGGGGAAGGGAGAACGGGAGGTCAGAATGAGATTGGTGTGTGTTTGATTTTAACTTGGTGTCAAGTTGTGGCATATTCGTTTGAAGCAGAAGGCTGTGGGTTCTTGTCCAATGTGAGGTAACTTCCCGTCTCTCAGTTGTACAAATTTCGAACAAGTCTGTTGTAATAATATCTTTGCACAGTTAAGGAACCACAGCCAGCGCCAGCACTGCACAATTTAGATTAGATTAGATTACTTACAGTGTGGAAACAGGCCCTTCGGCCCAACAAGTCCACCCTGACCCGCCGAATCACAACCCACCCATACCCCTATATTTACCCCTTTACCTAACACTACGGGCAATTTAGCATGGCCAATTCACCTGACCTGCACATCTTTGGACTGTGGGAGGAAACCGGAGCACCCGGAGGAAACCCACACAGACACGGGGAGAATGTGCAAACTCCACACAGTCAGTTGCCTGAGTCGGGAATTGAACCCGGGTCTCTGGCGCTGTGAGGCAGCAGTGCTAACCACTGTGCCACCGTGCCGCCCAATTCCAGCTATCATGTTAAGAGAATGTGACCTCTGCATCTTTGGGTCATCCTTTGTTGCTCTTTCACTTCCTCTGTCTTTGTAATACCCCTGGATAGGCTCAGTGGGCTATCTGGCAGCTTCCTGTTGACTGTGAAACACTCAGTGATCCACAGAAAACTTTCCTATATCCTTGACAGATCTTTTTAAATATCCAGAAATGCTATTATAAAACCACCAAGTGCTTATTTCCCTACCACCAAATCATCCTTGATAGTTTTCAGCTATTATCCACCACCCATAATCACTCATGTTCCGAATTAATCAAATCACATGCAATGCCTGGCAAGGGCAAATCCTGAATGAATTAAATCTCCCATTAAGGTTGTCGAATTAAGTCTCATTTGACACCATTCTGGTTAGTCAACCGTTTCAAGGAAGGTGTCACAAGTTCATAAAATTGGGAAAAGGTGAGGAACCCCACTTTGCACAACAATCTAGCAAGGGTTCACAGGCCTCTACTGAATTTACAGACTGTTTTGAAAGGATTCCAGAGTGGGTGCATGTTGTAAAGGTATTCCATCACACAGCAAAGACATTGAGCTGCATTGTATATTGTGTGGGAACAGTGCTGTTTAGGAAGCCTGGATGGCATGGACAAGTTAGGCTGAAAGGTCTGTTTCCATGCTGTATGACTCTATGACCTCAGTTTATAGAGTTTTAACAGGTTGGAAAGAGGCCCTTTGGCCATCATGTTCATCTTTCTATTCTAATCCAATTTTCTAGCACTTGGCCCATACTTGGTATGCAATAATGTTTCAAATATTCACGTACATACTTAAGAGTTTTTTTCCATTGAGAGTTCCTGCCTCTTTTGGTCAGTGAGCTCTAGCTACCATCAAGCTAATTCTTGTTTACCTTAAATCCACTCTAAACCTTTTGCGCCTGTCCTTAAAAAACAGTCCCCCTGGATTTTTAACATCCTACTAAAGGGAAAAATCTGGTGGCTAACTTGCATCCATTTCTTTGGCTTGGCCCAGTTAATATTTTGCATGATTGCCCTTTAGTTAGTCAGAGGTACGGACTTCCTTCCATCTCCAGGAGGAGGCACATTTTAGTCGTACCACTGATCTTCGGCTTATAACAGCGTGTCCTATAACACTATTCAGTAAACTCTGATCATAAGTATAATGTCTTCAAGAGACAACTATTTAAAGGCAGTTTATAAACTAAAACCAAAAACAATAAATTTCACCTTTGTTGTAAATAAAGGAAATGTTGAATTTCCAAAATATTGCCTGGCATGTTAGATTTAAAACCTGTCTCAGACACAGGACACTTCCTTTAGTGGTGAAATCTGCAGAACACGAGCTAAAAATAGGACGGAATCCTAACTCTCAAAGGCCAGCGAGTAAACAAGTTGAGCTGCATCGTCTTCGCTTACCAGACCCTGAATAACAAGGAGAAAACAAATCAAACTCGATCATGGAGAGATTGGTTCTTACAAAAGTGGAAAATAGGAGCAGAAGTAGAGCAGTGAGCCCTTCAAGCCGGCTCCACCATTCAATACGATGATGGCTGACCATCCAACTCTGCGCCCTGTTCCTTCTTTGTCTCCCTGCCTGTGGTACCTGTAGCCCGAGCAGCTTTGTCTAACTGATTCTTGAAGCCATTCAATGTTTTGGCTTCAGCCAGTTTCGGAGGCAGAGAATTCCACTGGCTCCCAACTCTCTGGGTGAGGCAATTTCTCCTCATCTCAGTTGTAAATACCCTACCTTGTATCCTTTGATTGAAACTCCTTGTTCTGAACTCCCCAGACACTGGGAACATCTTTTCTGTGTTTACCCTATCTAATCCTATTAGAATTTTACAGAGTTCGACAAGATAACCCTCTTCATTTTTCTGAACTCCAGTGATCATGGTCCTAACTGATTCTGTCTCTCTTCATATGCCAGTCCAGAAATCAGTGTGGTAGACCAGCAGCAATGTGGTTGACTTTTAGTTGCCTTCTCGGATGGGCAATAAATGTTGGTCTAGCCAGCAACATCCTTTTCGTGTGAATTAATAATTTTAAAAAAATCCTGCACAATGGGACTGAATACCAAGTGGAGTGTAAAATAAGATCTGATCATAGTCTCCCATAGTCTCAGTTTATATAAAGTACAAATCTTCTATTTCAGGTGTAGTACAGAAAAACAGGTTACAACTGGGCTCAGAGTTAAACGGATCAAAGAGTATGGGGAGAAAGTGGGAACAGGATACTGAGTTGGATGATCAGCCCCGAACATAATGAATGGTGGAGCAGACTCGCAAGGCCATATGGCCTCCTCCTGCTCCTACTTTCTATGTTTCTATAGCTACTGAATACAGGAAGGGTCAGGACTGGAAGGGTCAGCAAAGTCAAAAAGGTTCGGTGATACTAAACAGACAACCTAAGTAGGCAGTGGAGGAAGAAGGTGTGGAAAAAAAATTCAAGGAAATGTGAGGAAATGGATCACTGAGATGTATTAAATTTATTCCCGAGTGACTTCAGAGTATTCCCCTTGCCTGTACGTTCCTATATCAGTCAACGATATTTCAACAACATCGAGAGCTGTTCTTATCAACACACAGGAGTTTCTGATTTCCCAACAGAAAGGTGTGGCAGATACATAACTTAAACACTCATTTCATTATCATGTGAACAGTGATGTAGAACATATAATAAAAGGCCAAAACACACTGTCCTTGCTGTATAAACCATAAATACAAGTCACATTTTACTGTAGGCTGTTTTATAATGACCCACTTAGTTACATTAGCATCTTGTGTATAAATAAAACTGCCCAAATAGGTACTGGGCGACAAAATTGACATAATCTCTTTCGCAGATAAGGGACACTCTCCTGAACAATAATACGTTTGCATCTGGTGATTTGTAGGTGAAACCCAAGACGATTGGGTCATATTATAGTTCCGACAGCCTGCCAGAAAATGTCAACCTAACCTATCATGTCATCTGTTGGACACTATCTCACACACTCACAGGCCTGCCGCCCTCACTTAACAACATGCTTTCCTTCCTCAACACACAAAACCAAAACAGACTCTCTGCTCAGCCATTATTTCGGACATGGCCACATTTATTGCCTACCACCAGTTGCCTCAAGAAGATAGTAACAGGTCTTCTAGATTGCCCTTGCTCTTGGCAGGCCACCTCAAAGGGCATTACTGCACAGTGTGGGACAAGAGTAGAATAAATATGAAGGCAGCCCTATTAATAGGGACAACAAAAGAAAGACAGTAGCCATTGTCAGTTGCCAGTGCCAAATTTTATAGAGAGCTTAGTGAAGGATGAAGCTCAGTTACAGGGTATCACATTGTAAAGCAAAATACTACGTTTGCTGCAAATCTCAAATTAGAATAGAAAGTGCAGGAAACACAAAACAGGTTGTGCAGCATCTGTGGGAAGAGAAACTAAGTGAACAGGCTGGACAGGAACTCTGACATAGGGCACATTTTTGGGTGCAGGCCTCATGCTGACATGATTTCTGATGAGCCAGTCGATGAGCAACCAGGAAGCATGCTCACTAGCCAATTAAGGACGGAGAGCATTGGTGAGTGGCGAGGTGGTAAGTGATTTGATACTGGCGTACCCCTCAGGCAGAGTGGCCACTAGGAGGCAGTCCAGCTCTGACAGATTGGCAGCTCCCTGTGCCAGAGGTAAGAGAGAGTACGAGAGGGAGAGAGAGAGGATGGTTCAAGGTGAAGGTGCCCTTAAAGATGATGGGAAAGGTTGGATGAAAACTGGCCACTGCTGCTGGACAGGAACCTTCAGGACACCTGGGTGGCACGGTGGCTCAGTGGTTAGCACTGCTGCCTCACAGCACCAGGAACTTGGGTTCGATCCAGCCTTGGGCAACTGTTTGTGGGGAGTTTGCACATTCTCTCCGTGTCTGCATGGGTTTCCTCCGGGTGCTCCGGTTTCCTCCCACAGTCCAAAGATGTGCAGGTTAGGTGAATTGGCCATGCTAAATTGCCCATAGTGCTCAGGGATGTGTAGGTTAGGTGCATTAGTCAGGCGGTAAATATAGTATAATATAGTAGGGGAATGGGTCTGGTTGGGTTACTCTCCGGAGGGTCGGTGTGGACTTGTTGGGCCGAAGGGCTTGTTTCCATACTGTAGGGATGCCATAAGTATATCAATAGGTTTCAAGTTATTTTGAGACAGTCAGTTACAAGTGCCTAAAAATGGCACTCTAGTAATACTGTATTCTCTTATATGGAGCTGTTTCCTTTATGTTTCCTCTGAGACGCAGAGAGAGCTGGTCAATTGTGTTTTTTACTATGTGTTGTTCCAAATTTTAGGTACTTGTAGGCGTCCTGTTTTGCCGATCAGCTGGCATAAAGAGCAGCTTGCACACCTGAGAGACTGAATCCTGGCACTGATGGGTATCGCTCAGGAGTGAGTCAGGTTACTAAACAACAAGGCTCACATTTCACTACGACAAGTGCCTGCTCCAACAATCCTGGGTTGGCACACAAAGCTTAGCTTTGATTTAAATATCTGAGCACAAAGCTTCAGAGTTCTGGGTGAGAGTTCGACAGGAAGGAGTGACAGCTGAATTGTTGCTGCTGGTGGGCTTTGAAAACTCCTATAAAACACTGAGTTTTAATTGTAGCAGCTTGTGCTCCAAGAACAATTTGTGCAGTGTCAGAGTAACCTCACAAAAACTCTTTGCACTTTTGCTTTGTTATTTTCTGGAGAGGCTACAGCCAGCGCTTTCAGCATGGACCATAGACAGAAGGAAGCTTTCATCTTAGGTCATAGAGATGTGCAGCATGGAAACAGACCCTTCGGTCCAACTCATCCATGCCGACCAGATATCCCAACCCAATCTAGTCCCACCTGCCAGCACCCATTCAGTTAATTATTTTGACCTAGGCAGAAGTCCAGGTGTAAGAGACAGTTTTATTTCTCTCTCTCTTCAGTTTAAAGTTAAGTGTTTCATCGCTGGACAAATTTAGGTCACTGAAAAATCTCTACAGATGATGAGTGTCCTTGAGTTTTCCAAAAGTTTAGAAAAGTTTCCTAAACTTCTGCCACATTTTTCCAGTATTTTTACCTAACTCTAGCTAAGAAGCTGAGTCTGTGGAGTCGAAGATCAAAGATGGGTTCACAATATCAGCACCAAACTTTTCTCAAGAGATTTATCTTCTTAATGTTGATGTTAACGTTAAGCTTCCGTCTGTAGTATTATTCATAGCTGAAAAATGTGTTGCTGGAAAAGCGCAGCAGGTCAGGCAGCATCCAAGGAGCAGGAGAATCGACGTTTCGGGCATAAGCCCTTCTTCAGGAATCTCCTGCTCCTTGGATGCTGCCTGACTTGCTACGCTTTTCCAGCAACACATTTTTCAGCTCTGATCTCCAGCATCTGCAGTCCTCACTTTCTCCTAGTATTATTCAGCTGCCAATGGAGTTTCGAAGCAGGAGATCCATCCCATCAGCAAAGAGATAACTTTCTTTCCTAACTGCCCTCAGCATGTGGATCAATTATAGACTCAGTTTAGTAGCAAATACTCATCCCTGTGGATCACTGTAGGTTCAGTTATTTAACGATAAATGTTTACTTATGATGCCTTAATGATTATGTCCTTTGAGGAAGCCATGTTAAAAAGCTTTCGAGAACCATCCTGCAAGGGAGGCATTGATGCCTTTTACAACAGGGTTTACAATGGAAATATTAAAAAGTTAAAGGTCTCATTGGTGATTAATAGATAAAGAACCACTCCAACGATGACATCAAGAATATGCAAGTTGACTGCTTTGCTGGTGAACTAAAACTGTCCAATTGCTGAATCACATCTAATGTTAGACACGGTGTTGAGAGTTTTGCAAACAAAAGTTGATTGGGTAGATCATGAACCATTGATGTAGGAGCAGAATTAGGCCATTCAGCCCATTGAGTCTGCTCTATCATTCAATGTTTTTCACCCCGATTCTTCTGCCTTCTCCCCATAAACCTTCATCCCCTTACTAACCAAGAATCTATCTATCTCTGTCTTAAAAAGTCAATGACTTGGCCTCTACATCTCTCTGTGGCAACGACTTCCACAGATTCACCACCCTCTCGCTGAAGAAATTGCTCCTCAGCTCCATTCTAAAGGTCATCCCTTCACTCTGAGGCTGTGTCCTCGGATCCGAGCCTCTCCGACTAGTGGGAACATCTTCTCCATGTCCACTATCCAGGCCTCTCAGTATTCTGGTACTTTCAGTCAGGTAGGGTCTGCTTGTTACACTTGAAGGCACTTCCTATTTGATACAATCTGCCGGTCTTTGGGGCTTTTAAGGCATAAGTGTAACATACCTGGCATCATTCAGCAGCCCAAGAGACAGAAAGTAAGGCATGTCTTTATATACACCTCCCACCAATGAGGCTAGTGTCTAATCATTTTATCATCCGAGGCAGGTGGGACAACACTTGACAATGCAAAGACAGAGCAAGCTATAGATGATCTGTATCATTAGAATGGCAGCACAATCATCAGCACAATAAAATTTCAGGAGCTTGTGCTGTTACCAACATTTGAGAGCAGATACATTTATGGCAATTAAATTCTGTTTTGGAACATTACACCTTTTTTTTTTATCAGTTGCACCATACTTGCTGCGCAAATAGAACTTTGAAGGGCCAAAGTGGGTAAAGCTGTCCAAGTTATTCAGAACAAATTCTACCAAGTTAAATTATAAAATCCTTCGCAACATGTTTACTGGGAGGTATCACTATCGACCTCTCTAGACTAGGACAACAAGAAGGTTATCTGGAAATGCAGCCAGATCTTGATCAACTGGGCCACAGGGTTGAGGAATGGCAGATGAAGTTTAACTTAGATAAATGCAATTTGGTAAGGCAAACCAGGGCAGGACTTACACAGTCTACGTAGGTCCCTGGGGAGTGTTATAGAACAAAGAGGTACAGTTTCATAGCTCCTGGAAAATAGGCTCACAAAGTAGACAGGGTGGTGTAGAAGATTTTCAGCATGCTTGCTTTCATTGGTCAGAGCATGGAGTATCGGAGTTGGGATGCCTTTTTGAAGCTGTACAAGACGTTAGTGAGAAAACATCTGGAGTACAGCACGCAGTTCTGGTCACCCTAATATAGAAAGGATATTACTAAACTGGAAAGAGTGAGATCAGGACTTACTTAATGCTATCTGGAGTGGAAGGCTTGAGTTATAAGGAGAGGTTGGATAGGCTGGGAGTTTTCTCCCTGGGGTGGAGGAGACTGAGGTCTATAGAGGTCTATAAAATCATGAGAGGCATAGATAAGGTAAATAGCTGACAGCTTTTCCCCATGGTAGGGAAGTCTAAATCTAGAGGGCATAGGTTTAAGGTGAGAGGCAATTTTTTGACAGTTCAGAAACGTTTAGACAGGTACATGAATGGGATAAGTATGGAAGGATATGGACCAAAGAAAAGCACAGCAGATCAGGCAACATCCGAGGAGCAGGAAAATCAACGTTTTGGGCGTAAGCCCTTCATAAGGAATATCGACTCTCCTGCTCCTCGGATGTTGCCTGACCTGCTGAGCTTTTCCAACACCACACTTTTCAACTCTGATCTCCAGCAGCTGCAGTCCTCACTTTCTCCTTGGGATAGCAACCAAACACTGGCAAATGGGACTGGTTTATATTTTGAAAACTGAGGGACATGGGCAAGTTGGGCCAAAAAACCTGGTTCCATACTGTTAACCTCTAAGATTTTAACTTGGTTAGACCTTTCTCTGTCTCACCACCCTACTAACGCGTGTTTCTTGGCCAATAATTATCTAACCTGTGTTACAATGAGGAACTTAGAAAGTGTTGCTCGGTATGCAATGGGAATTAGTCACACTATATTTACACTAACAAAACCAGCAGAGCAGCTTCCTGTCAGTCAAGTGTAAACTCTGATATGCAAACTATGGAACAGAGCTGAAAAGCTGAGAGTTGATATTATACAGGTACCTGGTGAGATATCATATGGAGTACTGTGCATAGTTCTGGATTCTATCTTATACAAAGGAATGCATGGAAAAATGTGCAATAAAGACTTACAAGAATGATACCAGAAATGAGATGTACAACAAATACTTCCACTTGCAAGGTTCATAAATGTAACATAGTCCCTAATAAATCCACACAACATTCAGGAGCAAAGAGATGAAAGGCCCAGGTAAAGTCTAAGGCTGAGCTATCTACACTGCTGCACTGCCGAGTGCTAATGATTTTAAAGAAGCTTGAAGGAAACAAAATTATAAGGGCAACTAAATCCTCATTAAAAAATACACAAAACATTTTCCTTACCTCATGCAAATTAAGTTCTTTTACTTTCTCTTTCAGTATGACCTGTAAGATAGAAAGAATCGCAATGTGTCAGACTGATATAAATGACCTACATTTAACTGTCACATCGGCACTAATCAACCAAACTCACAAATATTCTACTGTAATACTTGGAAATTACTGATAATGACAAACTAAAACCTTGATGGTTATATCTGACCATTAATGAATTATGTTGCATAAAATGTACAGCACAAACTAAGATCCAACCAGTCAGTGCTGCTGTTGATGCTGCACACCAGTCTTCTCTTATTGGCTAATATCTCTGACTTTTCGCAAATTTTTTTTCTCTCTCTTGTATTTTGTTAGCTTCACTTTGAAACCATCTTAGTTTTTGACCCAACCACCTCCAGGGTAGCACATACCACATTACAGCCACTCTCTGACGAAATACATTTCTCCTGTTGGTCTGACTATTGGCTTTGCAGGATTCATGCGCCCCGATTTGAATTTCCTCACAAGTGGAAACATATTCTCTACATAGATCCTGTCGTCCAGAACTTTTAAACCCATATCATGTCAAATTGAAGGGTAAGGTTTTCACTGTAGGCTTCAGGCTCAAATTGGTAATCATTAAGTGAGGTCTAATAAGGGAAGGAGATGGAAGGAGATGCACAATGAATAGCAGATCCCTAGAGAGTACTGAAAAGCAAAGGGACGTTGAAGCACAATCCATAGATCTTTGAAGGTGACACCAAAGACAGACAAGTTGGTGACGATGGCACATGAGATGTTTGCCTTCAAGAGGCCCAGGGTAGAATATAGGAGCAAAGAAGTCTTGTTACAACTTTATAAAACATTGGTTAGGGCACAGATAGAATACTGTGTACAGTTCTGGTCACCAGGCTATCAGAAGGACGTGATTGCACTGGAGAGGCTGCAGAGGAATTGACCAGGATGTTGTCTGGGATGCAAAGTGCCAGTCATGAGCAGACACTGGATAGGCAGGGTTTGTTTTCACTGGAGCAGAGGATGGTGAGGGATGGAAGAGTGTAGAGAAATCTGATTGCGGTTTACAGAATAATGAGAGGTACAGACAAAATAAATCACGAGCATCTTTTTTCCTCGTGGCAGACAGGTCTAAGACCAGACGGCACATGTTTAAGGTGAGGAGAAAGTGGTTTAGAGTAAATCTGAGAAAAAAATGTTGACCTAGAGGGTGACAGAAATATGGAACTTTCTGCCTGAGAGGATGGTCAAGGCAGATACTCCTCCAATATTTAAGAAGGATCTGGATGAATACTTAAAATGCCAGGATGTAGTAAGCTATGGTCGTAGCAGGTAAATGTAGATTGGTGTTTGTTGGTTAGCATAGACATGTTGGCTGAAGGGCCTGTTTCTATACTGTCTGACTTAATAATTAATAAGGCAAAGGAAGTTCTGGTCTTTATTGCTAAGGAATTCTGTTATAACTGTGCAGGGTATTGCTGAGGCTAAGCCTGGAGTACTGCATACAGTTTCAATCCCTATTTTTAAGAAAGGAGACACTGGCGTTGGAGACAGGTTCAAAGAGATACAGGAGAGTGATTCGTAGGATGAAGGTGCTGTCTTAACCAGAACTGCTAAAAATGTTAGGCTTTTATTCTTTACAGTATCAGAAAAAAGTGTGGATTTTGAGGGGGCTGGACAGGGTAAAATGTTGAGAAGATGTTTCCTTTAGTGGTGGCATCTTGTACCAGGGAAATAGTTACAGGATAAAGGGACACTCATTTGAAATTGAGCTGCAAAGGAATTTCTCCTTTCAGAGGGGGATGAGTGTCTGGAACTCTCTGCCCCAAACAATTCTGGAGGCTAGATCACTGAAACGTTCAAAGAAGACGTCAATGTATGTTTAAATATCAAGAGTTGAGGGCTATCAGGAACTGGCATAAAAGAGATGAGACCCGAAGCATGAGTGATGGTCTGATAGAATGGTGAGGCGCCCTGTCTTCATTCCTGATGAAAGGCCTTTTGCTCCTCAGATGCTGCCTGACCTGCTGTGCTTTTCCAACACCACTCTAATCTAGACTCTGATTTCCAGCATCTGCAGTCCTCACTTTTGCCCTTCCTGACAGAATGGTATGGCAGGCAGGATGAGCCAAATAAATTATTCCTGCTCCTATTGCTTACGTTCGTGTGCAATGTGTTATCAACACCATTTGGTTTTCTCAGGCCAAATTTGTAAAATACTTAATGAATATTAGGAGGGCTCAGCTGCTAAATTAAAAATCGATCAAAAATAAAGGATGAATTGAACAGTCTATTCTTAATCCTAAAGTGTTGGTCAAGTTCTGTAGAGTATGATTGATTCCGAAGAATTTAACAAATGAGCAAGAATTAAGGGTTTTAAAAATTGACCACTTTGTAAAATATGGGTAAATTTTGCAATTAACATTTAACTTTAACCATAATCTGTTTTTTTCACAGTTAGCCTGTAGTAAACAAAGCTGTCTGTTCATGGCTGTTGCACAGTTTGTTAATTAGGTGGCTGGATATAACTGGTAATTATTGTCAGTAGGGGTGGAATTTGGCGATTGAAACTTTTGCAAAAATAAATCCAGGAAGCTTTTGTTAATGCACGACGTGAGAACAGCTGAGGTTTTGAGACATTAATTAAAATCGATAGTCTAAACTAGGTTCGAACTAAAAGGCCCAACAGCTTTTTTTAGATCTAAAAAGCAATGGAGCCCTGCTGCTTGCAATTAGGGCACCATGTAGGAACTTCAGAACATTTTAAAGTCATAGTCACAGAGTCATACAGCATGGTAACAGTACCCTTCGGTCCAAACTCGCCATGCTGACCAGGTTTCCTAAACTGAGGTAGTCTCATTTACCTGTGCTTGACCCATATCCCTCTAAACCTTTCCTAAACATGTATCTGCCCAAATATCTTTAAAATGTTGCAATTGTACTCGCCTCTACCACTTCCTCTGGCAGCTCGTTCCAAACACGCACCACCCTCTGCATGAAAAGGTTGTCTTTCAGGTCTTTTAAATCTTTCCCCTTGCACCTTAAACCTATGCCCTCTAGTTCTGGCTTTGTGGGTCATGACAAACGACAAATAAAAGGAAGATGTGCCTTGTGCAGGTGTGCTCATGCCTGAAAGCAAAAACAAGAGAAAACGAGAAATGTGCAAAGGGAAAGAAGCAAAATGGGAAATAGAGTGACATTGTTAATCTCAGCGCAGAAGCCTGTAAAGCACTTAGTCAAAAGATGAGATGCTATTCTTTGAGCTCACACTGAGATTCAGTGAAACACTATGATAACCAAAGGCAGAAGGGTTAACATGCAAGCAAGGTGGACCTTACATGACTAATTCTCTGTCATTTAATTTCTCCCATCTGCCATGTTATCACTGAAATTCCCATTTGTTCTTTTCCCATTCACTCTTTATCTCCAATTTTTCCCAGTTCTGATGAAAGGTCACTGAGCTGGAATGTTAACCCTGTCTTTCATCCACAGCTACTGTCAGACCTGTCAAATATTTCCTGTCGTCATTTTCTGCTGTCATTTCGGATTCCAGCATCCGCCGTATTTTACTGAGGGAGATTTGGTAGAGAGACTAGGAAAAGCTGTTCCCATTAACTCTCAGAGGAATGACTAGGAGACACAGATTTTGGGCAGGAACATTATCTTTTGGTTGATAATGACCCTGGACTCACTGGCTATGAAAGTGAAGGAGACAAGTGATACATAATTTGAAAAGCAAGGCTGGACAGTTGAGGGAAATAAACTTGCACGGTCAGCTAAGAGAAGGGGAATAAAATTGACTGAATTGACTACAGTGAGCAAGCACAAACATCATGGGCTGAATGGTCTCCTTCTCTGTGGTAATGATTTCATTTCTGTGTGGATAGATTCCAGGTATCAGGTGCTGAATGAATAGAACTCTAGTGTTACAGGAGTTTGAAATGTGCAATCAATCTTACAGATATTATCTCTTTATGGAAATGCTACAGTAACATTTCTGCCTCAGGAACAAATTAGTCATTGGGTTAGCACCCATCAGTAACACACAGCTTTTGAACACAACAGAAAAAAGCCACACTGTAAATTACTAATAGATCACCCTCATAGCCATGAGGTAACTATTGTTTGTGAGTTCTGTGTACAAAGCAGTACTTCAGTTGTTGTGAACGGAACACACTATACTTGTATAACTAGTATTTACTCCTAAATCAGGAATAGTACAATTACATGCAGAATGAAATCACAGTTATTCTCCCAAATAATATGCTTCAATTTAGGGGAACATTCCCTATTTTTGTTTCGAATGCCAACAGGCAGTGGTTAGCACAACTACCTCTCAGTGCCAGGGACCCAGATTTAATTCCAGCCTCGGGCGACTGTCTGTGGGAGTTCTCCCTGTGTTTGCGTGGGTTTCCTCCAGGTGCGCTTCTTTCCTCCCACAGTCAGGTTAGGTGAATTGGCCAAGTTAAATTGCCCATAGTGTTCAGGGATGTGTAGGTTAGGTGCATTAGCCAGGAGAAATGTAGAGTAATAGGGTAGGGTAATGAGTCGGGGTGGGATATTCTTCGGAGGGTTGGTGTGGATTTTTGGGCCCAAGGGCCTGATTCCACACTGCAATAATTCTAATTCTAAAAGGAGGGAATTTGTTGAATTTGCTCACTAATCTAGACCTAAATAAGGGTAATGTTAGGATCAAGGGCAGTCTGTTGTACCCCATAAAACCTCACCAAACTGGGTACTGGCCAGCCAGGTCCTCCTATCACAGCAAGAAGACTGCCCTTGGATGCTTGATGCCCCTCTGAAGCTAAGACCATAAGGAATAGGAACAGGAATAGGCCGTATGGCCCTTCAGCACTGCTCTGCCATTCAACAGGATCATGGCTTATTCTACATTCCTCACGTTTACTCCCCCCCGTAACCTTGTACAGATCAAGAATCTATCTATCCTAACCTTAAATATGCAGAATGAATCTGCTCCCACACCTCTACTGACAACGACTTATAAAGAGCCACAACCCTCTGAGAAGAAATTCCTCTACATCTCAGTAAACTGATGCCTCTTTATTCTGAGACTATGCCCTCTCGTTCTAGACTCTCCCATGAGGCGAAACACCCTCTCAGCATTTACCCTGCCAAGTCTTTAAGAACCCGATGTGTTGCAATGAGATCACCTCCCATTCTTGCTAATGAGCCTTTGTCCTTATGGTGGACCAGACCTCCTATTGGGATGATAGGGCTGTTAGTCAGCATACTCCACTGGTCAATGGCCAATGTAGAAGCTCTGTCTCAATATCAAACTAAAAGAAATGTCCCCGAACTTGGCGTTATTTAATATAAACACAGCCCCTGAGGTATGCCCATGGTGGATGCATGCTCCTATGCAGTGCTCCTATAACATTCTTGTACAACCCTAAGTAGAAAAATCGCATTTTAGAAACATTGCTGAAAGCGTTGGCAAAGTAATCGCATTAGTCAACACATTTTAAAAGTTCGCAGTTTAGAAACAGCGTCCTTAATTCGTCAATTGTGGTTATGAAATGCGGGTTATAACAGAATGACCTGAACTGAGTTTGCATAGAGGGTAAAGAGTTCATGATGGGGGCATGGGTGATTAGAGAATGAGTTGGCATGGAGGATTTAAGAGTTCAATGGGAGGGACAAGGTGGGAACACGCTGGAGAATATTACCTCATATGTTTTCTACCAATTATTAAAACAACAATTGGTGGACAATTATTCAAAATATTCATTTTCATTAATTTATATTTAGATGGCTTTCTGAGGACACCGGTGCTGCTGCAGATCTTTTATGTGCCCTCTGGTGAGGGCTAGAGGGCCTCGAGTCTCACAATATCCAACTGGGAAAAAATCCCAGAGAATTGAGATGGCCTTTTTTAATCTGGCTACCGATGACGATTTACCAGGGTAGTGGGCCCAACTCCATTCCACACCATTCCCTCCTGAGTGGATATCATGCTACTAGGGGGCATCTCTAGCAAGGGGAGGGGGGGGTTAGGCAAATCTGGAAATTCCCTGCCTTGAACTGCCTACTTCAGGATCAAAAAAATCAGGCCAACATGCCATTCTTTATTGGGAGAGGTCCAATGTGTTTCACAACGACTGCAGAACATCGATGTCAATGATGAAATTATGTGAGGGGGTGGAACTGGAGTCTTTCCACATGTTGACTGTGGTTGATGGAGAAAAACAAAGTTTGTGAACACAAGTAAGGAATATCATGTACAGCTTTGCACAGTGACATCACGTGTGAGTTACTTATTGAAAGAATGCCTTTAGGCAACTGGTTGTCTGAATAGGTTAGATTCCATACAGTATGGAAACAGGCCACTTGGTCCAACAAGTCCTCACTGACCCTCCAAAGAGTAACCCACCCAGACCCATTCCCCTATATTTACCCCTGACTAATGCACCTCACACTATGGGCAATTTAGCGTGGCCAATTCACCTGACCCGTACATCTTTGGAGGAAACCGGAGCACCCGGAGGAAAGACACAGGAAGAATGTGGAAACTCCACCCAGACAGTCGCCCGAGGTAGGAACTGAACCCAGGTCTCTGGTGCTGTGAGCCTGATCGGTTTTGTTTTTCAACACTGAAAATAGAATTTTGACAGTTCAGATTACAAGGTGTTTTTTAACAACCTGCAAATTATCTTCATCAAATGATTCTGGATGCATTTATTTCCAAATTCTGACAGGGGATAGGGTCATGGCACAATATTGATCCCAGTTTGACATGTGTTTGGAATTGGACTCAGCTACCTGATGTGGGAAATGGTCACAGATTAGCGAGATATAGTTCACAGCCTTTACTCAAAGCACTCCAGGTGAACTCAAAGCGTTTGATGCTGACCGTGCACATTTGAAGGGTTCCATCACTCAGGGTTCACCTGCCTTAACTTGGTGAGCACATAACTCACACAAAGGAAGGAACTGCCATTTTATTGAGTGGATGTTAGCAGATTTAGGATACCATCACCTGTCTGTTCCATTGAGGGGAGAAATGGTCTTACCTGTTTATATGCATAAAGCTCCTTGTGTGCTTGATGTCGTAACCTGCACAGAAAGGAACGAGAGAGAGAGAGAGAGAAGTTGGTCAGTCCTACAGCTGACAAGTTGTTGCTCTTGTAATTGAATAGTTCATCCCCCAATGTCATTTGTTGCAGAAGTCCACATAGTCAACTAGTGAGAGGCAATGCCCATTGATCATAGTGGATCATTTGTGCTATAACCCTGGTGTCAGAAAGACAATGAATAAATGTCCTGTTGCTGAAACTCAGAAAGGGAGATGAGAACCCGATGTGTCGTCAGCGTGTCTAGATTGTCAGTAAGGCTGTGCATATAAATGTTTGCTCAAAGTTCCACACCACCAAATCTCTATGAGGGTGGCACAGTGGCTTAGGGGTTAGCACTGCTTCCTCACAGCATCAGGGAACAGGGTTTGTTTCCAGCCTCGGGCGACTGTCTGTGTGGAGTTTGCACATTGTCCCCGAGTCTGCATGGGTTTCCTCGGGGTGCTCCTGTTTCCTCCCACAATCCAAAGATGTACAGGTCAGGTGAATTTGCCATGTTAAATTGCCCATTGTGTTCAGGGATGTGTAGGCTAGGTGCATTAGTTGGGTAAATATAAGATTAGAGTGGCGCTGGAAAAGCACAGCGGGTCAGGCAGCATCCGAGAAGGAGAACCGACATTTCGGGCAAAAGAAAGGGCTTTTGGTCAAAACGTCGATTTTCCTGCTCCATGGATGTTGCCTGACCTGCTGTGCTTTTCCAGCACCACTCTAATCTTGACTCTAATCTCCAGCATCTGCAGTACCCACCTCCCGTCCAGGGGTAAGTATAAGGTAGGGGAATGGGTCTGGATGGGTTACTCTTCAGAGTCGATGTGGACTTGTTGGGCCGAAGGGCCTGTTTCCACACTGTAGGAATTCTAATTCTATCACTAACACAGGGCAGTATAGTAGCTAGAAGTGAATCTCACGATTGAGAGGGTTCAGATAAGCTTATAACTGGCTTTGGGCAGTCTCTTCTTAGTTCCCTTATGCACAACTCCATTGAATTCAGCAATGATGTTTAACAGCCTTCACAGATTGAACTCATCCCTGCTGAACAATAAGAAATTACAATTATTCTCTACTCTTAATTATTCAAAATGCAAACTATCACCATAGGAGCTCAGTTATCAATGGTGTGCCGCAAGGATCTGTTTTGGGGCCACTGCTGTTTATCCTTTCATAAGTGATCTGGAGGTGGGCATAGAAGGATGGGTTTGTAAATTTGCTGATGACATTAAGGTAGGCAGAGTTGTGGATAGTGCCGAAGTTGTGGGTGACAGAGGGACATAGATAAGACACAGAGCTGGGCTCAGAATTGGCAAATGGAGTTTAATGCAGAAGTGTGTGAGGTAGTTCACTTCGAAAGAAATAACAGGAATGCAGAGTACTGGGCGAATGGTAAAATTCTTGGCAGTGTAGATGAACAGAGAGGTCATGGTGTCCAGGTGCATAAATCCCTGAAAGTTGCCACCCAGGTTGATAAGGTTGTTAAGAAGGCATATGGTGTGTTGGCGTTTATTGGTAGGGGATTGAGTTTCAGAGCCATGAGGTCATGCTTCAGCTGTACAAGACACTGGTAAGGCCGCACCTGGAGTATTGCATGCAGTCTGGTCACCGCATTATCGGAAGGATGTAGAAGCTTTGGAAAAGGTTCAGAGGAGATTGCCTGATATGGAAGGGAGGTCTTACGAGGACAGGCTGAGGGAACTGAGGCTGTTTTCATTGGAGAGAAGAAGGTTGAGAGCTGACTTAATCGAGACGTATGAGATAATCAGAGAGTTAGATAGGGTGCACAGTGAGAGCCTTTTTCCTTGGATGGTGAAGGCTAACACAAGGGGACATAGCTTTAAATTGAGGGGTGATAGATTTAGGATAGATATCAGGGGTACTTTCTTTACTCAGAGAGTAGTAGTGGTGTGGAACGGCCTGCCTGCAACAGTTGTAGACTCAGTAACGTTAAGGGCATTTAAATGGGCGTTGAACATAAATATGGATAATAATGGATCGGTGTAAGTTAGGTAGGCATCAGATTAACTTTGCAGGTTGGTGCAACATTGTGGGCTGAAGGGCCTGTACTGCGCTGTAACGTTCTGTCAGGTCGAAGAACACAATTATAACTTTCGTTAGTGCAGTTCTTTTGAGACAGGATAAGCAGCCTATTTTAGTCCCAGGGTGGTGTGTGGGAGGAAGCACTATGATCGATTCTGACACTATCCTTATCCAAAAGCACATTTCACCATAGGGTAACAATCAGAACCAGCTCCCGTTGCCCCTTACTTCCATCAGCTACCACCTTCTACTTCACGTTCATTCCTATTTCCACAGGCTGAGCTAAGTTTGTCCAACATGGAGCAGTGTGATGGATTTCAGGTGTGGATGTCTGTCTTCCATTATTGCTGGGCTGTGATTTTACCCTCACACATCCTAGGCGGATCTGAGACCAGGACGGCTTGAAAGTACATTGTTGTTCTTCCATATGGCCTGTATTTTTTCCCAGATATAGAATGAGAATGGTGAGCAGTATCATTAGCAGCACTTCCTAATGCTGTGACCTCTGCCACCGGGAAGGAATTCAGCTGCAGCGTATGAACATCATCATTCCCAAGACCCTCCCTGAGGTGCACACGATCCTGCCATTGTTCCTTCATCATCGACTGGCCTTACATCCCGGAATTCAGTCCCCGACAGCATTGTGGAAACACTTTCACCACATAAACCAGAGCTGTTCAAGAAAGTGGGCCATCCACCACGTTCTCAAGTGTCACTAGGTTTGGGCAGTAAGCACTGGTCTTTCCAACAGCATTCACATCCAAACAAGAACGTGATATATAACACATGGGTTGTCATGTGATGCCTCACCAGCGATGTTTTTGCTGATAATAAAAACCCTGTACTTCAGATTATTTGTTTAACAAGATTGAAGGATATGACCTCAAAGACACAACTGTCAGGGCAGAGTCCCACGTGCCCGATAATCCGAATCAGAATATTATCCACAGTGGCCCGTTAATATACAGAGCACTTTGTGAATGATTAATTAAGTTTTAATTCCTTCACTTCAGAAAATGCCTTTTGGTGAGGGGTTTCCTGTTCACTGACAGCAGCTATTGAGGACAGGTGCTTACCAACTGTCTGAAATCACTTGAAGAGCCGACACTTAGCTCACTGGAACTGTTCTCTGCACTGACTCTGCCCACTCCTGTGGCCCATTCAAAGGCAGGATTATCACTGATGCAGCGAATACAATACGAATTCTGTCAATTCACTGGGTCAGAAGAGAGGCACCCTTTGGCTCAATGGTTACCCTCAGAGGCAGGAAGTGCAGGTTTTGAGTCATGTTGCAGACAGTTCTGGTACATGGATGTCCTGAATTCTGGTTTGGTGCACTTGCGTTGATTGGTCTGGACAGTCTCAAATCCCCCTTTCATCTGAGAGGTTATGGGAGCTCATCAAACTACTCTGCTGATTGGATGTAACCACTCACTGGGTTAGACTGTGGCTTGTCAAATGTGTTCAACAGCCTCTCAATCCTTCCATCACTCCCCGCAGCAACATGCGAAAAAAATTATTAAAAAAAAAAAATTACTTTCCTCAGGAATGCTAGCAGCCCTTTGGCACCAAACCCAATGACTGTCAACGCTTTGGTTTGTAGCTATTCCACAGTGTTGATATCACAACCCAGCCTGATCCTGCCCTTGGTGCTCACATTTACAAATTATCCAGCTTGAGTTATGATTCCTCCCTTTCCAGTGGAGAAGATACCGGAGACAATTAGACTGCTCACACTGCTAACTTATGACATCTAACTAACCAAAAGGCCTTTTGAGTATCAAATACACTATCAGCAATAAACTAGTAATCTCCTATCAAGCCATCAACACCCACCCTGTCTCATTGAGAATATATTCTGTTTCAAATTTCTGGTCACTGTGTAGAGTAAATCAGTAAAAGTTCATGAGTACTTGTGATGATGACAACCCCTAGAAGGTGCATGGGGAATCACTAACTAATCCCCCTATGGAGTTGCTTGAGTATTAGCTCCCTTGGTAACAACAGTGGCCTGCCAGTTGGAACTCATTACCTGAACCTTTTAGAAAGCAGACCCAGATCTGAAATACTCAATTAGGAGGCTGCATGTCTAAAGGTCCTGATTCAATTCAGGGTTTTGACAGATTAGGCACGTAGCTTTCCGTTTCAGTATTCCTTCAAAGGGACTCTCCTATGGTGCAGTGTAGTGTCCCTACACCTGGACTGTGAGGCCCAGGTTCAAGGCCCATCTGCTCCAGAGGTATGTAATAACACCTTTAAACAGGCTGATTAGAAAAACAGGTCAAATAAAAAGATTATAAAGCAAACCCAAGGATGGGACTACAGAGCTGTCTCTCCCTAGGTGGGACGAACCTATGTTTGGATGTGAACATAAGAGGTACAGTTAGTAAGTTTGCAGATGACACCAAAATTGGAGGTGTAGTGGACAGCGAAAAGGGTTACCTCAGATTACAACAGGATCTTGACCAGATAGGCCAATGGGCTGAGATGTGGCAGAATTAGTTAGAAGGAGTTTAATTCAGACAAATGCGAGGTGCTGCAGTTCGGGAAAGCAAATCTTATCAGGACTTATACATTTAATGGTAAGGTCCTAGGGAGTGTTGCTGAACAAAGAGACCTTGGAGTGCAAGTTCATAGCTCCTTGAAAGTGGAGTCGCAGGTAGATAGGATAGTGAAGAAGGCGTTTGGTAGGCTTTCCTTTATTGGTCAGAATATTGAGTACAGGAGTTGGGAGGTCATGTTGTGGCTGTACAGTACATTGGTTAGGCCACTGTTGGAATACTGCGTGCAATTCTGGTCTCCTTCCTATCGGAAGGATGTTGTGAAACTTGAAAGGGTTCAGAGAAGATTTACAAGGATGTTGCCAGGGTTAGAGGATTTGAGCTATAGTGAGAGGCTGAACAGGCTGGGGCTGTTTTCCCTGGAGCGTCGAAGGCTGAGGGGTGACCTTATAGAAGTTTACAAAATTATGAGGGGCATGGAATGGGTAAATAGGCAAAGTCTTTTCCCTGGGGTCAGGGAGTCCAGAACTAGAGGGCATAGGTTTAGGGTGAGAGGGGAAAGATATAAAAGAGACCTAAGGGGCAACGTTTTCACGCAAAAAGGTGTATGGAATGAGCTGCCAGAGGATGTGGTGGAGGCTGGTACAATTGCAACATTTAAGACCCATTTGAATGGGTATATGAATAGGAAGGGTTTGGAGCGATATGGGCCGGGTGCTGGCAGGTGGGGCTAGATTGGGTTGGGATATCTGGTTGGCATGGACAGGTTGGACCGAAGGGTCTGTTTCCGTGCTGTACATCTCTATGACTCTATGTATGCAGTATTTTGGCAATGAATAATAAATGATGTTCCTTTCCAATAGGGCTTCCTGGGTTATTATAAGCATTAGGAGAAAGTGAGGACTGCAGATGCTGGAGATCAGAGCTGAAAAATGTTTTGCTGGAAAAGCGCAGCAGGTCAGGCAGCATCAAAGGAGCAGGAGAATCGACGTTTCGGGCATAAGCCCTTCTTCAGGAATTAGGAACCTGAAGAAGGGCTTATGCCCGAAACGTCGATTCTCCTACTCCTTTGATGCTGCCTGACCTGCTGCGCTTTTCCAGCAACACATTTTTCAGCTTATTATAAGCATTTACAGGAAACACCATTATATGGAAACCTATTTATGTATATTAGACCAAATACTATCTGAATGAGGGAACTTTGATACAATTTTGGTATTTTCTTCTCAATGCCAATCAGGGACATTGTATTCTGGAAGAGATGGCAAGCAATGTTCACAGGTGGGCACGAAAGATTCAACAGTATTACTGGGGCAAGACAGGTCATGGCAAATAGTGACCCTTTGAGCAGTACCACTGAAAAACTGCTGCTTGTTGGACTTTGACAGGCACAGGTTGGCTTTGGTATGTGGCTTTATTCCTGATGAAGGGCTTTTGCCCGAAACGTCGATTTTGCTGAAGCTCCTCGATGCTGCCTGAACTGCTGTGCTCTTCCAGCGCCATTGATCCAGAATCTGGTTTCCAGCATCTGCAGTCATTGTTTTTACCTATGGTATGTGTATGTGTGTGTGAGACCCACCCTCCCTACGTCTGTAAGGGAGTCTGCCAGCATTTACTGTGTTGCGTTCCACATTGTGGAGGCTCTCTCTTGTTTAGTCTGTTGGTGAAAGTGCTATCCTCAACCATGACTGCATCGCAGGGAGACAGGAAGCACAGTCCAAACTCCCCTCACCTTTACCTCACCTCTAATTTTGCAACAGCATCTCCCCAACCCAGCCAAATCACAGCCCACTGCCAAAACTCACACTGCATGTTAAAATGTACTGTGTCATCAGGAAGTTTCAAAGTATTTCATAACCAATTAATAACTCTTGAAGTAAAGACACTTTTGTTCCTGTAGACAAATGCAGCAACCAATGGGTGCACTACAAGATTCTAAGAATAGCAAATGAGATGAAACAAAAGTGGATCTGTCCTTGTGCTGTTGATAAACTGAGGCGCATTAGCCAGGCTTGGAGAAACCTCTGTGATTAGGTGCTATCTGATAGCTCTGGCTATCTGAACTACTTGAACAACTGCTTAGTTTAATTTTTTAAAAAATCATTCTAGGCCTGTATTTATTGCCCATTTCTAATTGTCCTTAAGTAGGTGATGATGAGCTGTCTACTCGAACTGCTGCAGTTCTTACGGTGTAGTTGTACAACCATTCCACTGGGGAGGGAATTCCACATTAATGATCCAGTGACAATGAAGGAATGTCCAAGTCAGGATGGTGGTATTCCCATATTTCTGCTACTGAGTGAAAGTAATGAAAGGCTGAATGTTGTGGATGTGGTTCTACTTAAAGAGACTGCTTTGCCAAGAAATGTTGGAGCTGCACTTATCCAGACAAGTGGGGCTTTCCATTTGAGGCGTCAGGAATTACTTCAGTATTCCTAGGCTCTGACCTGCTGCTATAGCCACTGTATTTATATGACTAGTTCAGCTCAGTTTCTGGTCAATGGCAAATCCCAGATAATGGTCCACCAGTGGCAGACGTCTCTTCACTAGCTAAAACTCTAAGCTCCAAAATTACATCATTAAATTCCCCTGTTTCTCTAGCTCTTCTTTGTAGCTGTTCATAGAATCCCTACAGTGTGGAAACAGGCCCTTCGGCCCAGCCAGTCCATACCAACCCTCCGAAGAGTAACTGACCCAGACCCATTCTCCTCAGACTAATGCCCTAACCTACTCATCCTTGAACACTAGAGTAACTTAGCTTGGCCAATTCACCTAACCTTCACATCTTTGCGATTTTGGGAGGAAACCAGAACACTTGGAGGGGAGAATGCACAAACCCCACATAGACAGTCGCCCGAGGCTGGAATCAAACCCAGGTGCCTGCTACTGTGAGGCAGCAGTACCAATCACTGAGCCACCCAATTCTTTGATTAATCATTTGATCTTCTTCCCTGATATCTCCTGTGACTTACTGTCAAATTTAACATCAACTCCTATATTTATATTACACTCTTTTGTAATAAAATCCCAAGGTGAGTGATCGAGGCATGATGAAACAACATCAGTCTCATGCCTCGTGATCCAATCTGAGTTGGGGAGGAGGTGGCAGTGATGAAGAGGTTGTGGGTGAAATACACCCCTATACAGATTCAGTGTGAACGACCCTGCCTGGAATGGTCAGTGCCAACAGCACATTGACAGCAACCCAGCAACGATAGAAACTAAGACCCATTTCAATGTCAGACACATGAGAGTTTGGTGGAGAAAAGTGCAACTGAATGGATTCCTTTCGGGTCATTATGCTTGTTATGAGTCTCCGACCATCCGATCAACGCATTGTTCTATTCCTTCCTGCTTCACAGATTTATCGAGACCCCTAAATCTATCTGTATTGACTCTCACAACATGCCATAGTGGACTTGCACTCACTAGACACGCCAAGCAGAACATTATGGCCTCTGCTCCCCACACACTGAGGAGAAATTAGCAGCACCACATCTGAGAATGGGCTAAGGGTTACAACCTTAATCAGAACAATACTGTTTAACTTTTATCCAGCATGGGATGCTTTATTACACAAGCCTCAATAAAACACCCGTCCAGCTGACCTTATCCAAGCAGTAATAAGAGAAACAGTCAAGGTCAAAGAGCGAGGATGATGCACAGGGGTAGGGTGGGTTAGTTTGACTGACGCTGACAAACTGAAACCTGTTTTTCAAACTGCGACACGAACAGACCTATAAAATCAAACAGTGTCATCTGAGAGTGTCATTTATAACAAGGCCTGTGAGTATAATGTGTCAAATCAATTAAAGCGTTTGAGGAGAAGGAGTCAAAGAGTCACAGAGATATACAGCATGGAAACAGACCCTTCGGTCCAAATCATCCATGCCGACCAGATATCCTAAATTAATTTTGTCCCATTTGCCAGCATTTGCTCCACATCCCTCTAAACCCTTCCTATTCATATACCCATTCAGATGCCTTTTAAATGTTGCAATTGTACCAGCCTCCACCACTTCCTCGGCAGCTCATTCCATACACATACCACCCTCTGCGTAAAAACATTACCTCTTAGGTCCCTTTTATAACTTTCCCCTCTCACATTAAACCTATGCCCTCTAGTTTTGGACTCCTCCACCCTTGGGAAAAGACCTTGTTTATTTCCCGATCCATGCTCATGATTTTATAAATCTCTTTAAGGTCACCTCTCAGCCTCTGACCCTCCACAGAAAACAGCCTGACCCTGTTCAGCCTCTCCCGATAGCTCAAATCCTCCAACCCTGGCAACATCCTTGTAAATCTTTTCTGGACCCCTTCAAGTTTCACCAACATCCTTCCTATAGTAGAGTGACCAGAATTGCACGCAATATTTTAAAAGTGGCCTAACCAATGTACTGTACAGCTGCAACAAGGCCTCCCAACTCCTATACTCAACGCTCATACCAAATGCCTTCTTGACTATCCTATCAACCTGTGACTCTACTTTCAAAGAACTATGAACCTGCACTCCAAGGTGATTCTGGTCACCAACACTCCCCAGGACCTTACCATTAAGTGTATAAGTCCTGCTCTGATTTACCTTTCCAAAGTGCAGCACTTCACATTTATCTAAATTAAACTTGATTTGCCACTCCTCAGCCCATTGGCCCATCTGATCAAGATCCCGTTGTACTCTGATGTAACCTTCCTCATGTCCACTGCACCTCCAATTTTGGTGACATCTGCAAACTTACTAACCATACCTCCTATGCTCACATCCAAATCATTTATATAAATGATGAAAAGCCGTGGACCCAGCACTGACCCTTGTAGCACACTACTGGTCATTGGCCTTCAGTCTGAAAACAATCCTCCCACACCACCCTCTGTCTTTGACCTGGTCAATGCAAGGTTTGTTGAGACCCTAAATTTTACAGCACAGTCAACTGTGCTCACAGCTCTAGGCTTCACAAAGCCTCTTTCCACCCTTCTCATAGAGCTCGATCATCATTTGTTTCAATTTTTTCATCAAATGCTGTCAAAGCCAATATCCCCTCCCCGTCCGCAACTGCCCTTGACAAATTAGTGTAGGGGCAGTCACAGTGGTGCTGGGAACGGAATGCCAGGATTTTGTTCCAGTCATATATTTCCCAGTCAGGATGGTGAGCTGCTTGGGAGCGATCTGTGGGTGATGGTGTTGCCACGTACCCCTGCTGCCCATGTCCATTTCGATGGTCGAGTTTGGGGTTTGGTTGGAACTGCCTGAGGAGTCTTGGTGAGATGCTGCAGTGCATTTTTTCTTTATATTCTGTGATGGGGTGTGGGCATCCTTGCGAGGCCATTGTGGGATGTCAATCCTTAATTATTTTTGTATTGAGGGCATTGACGGAGGGGAATTAAGTCTCAACTATATTGCTGTGGATGCACTTGTAGGTCAGACCAGATAAAGACTGTGGATTTACTTCCCTAAAAGGATCTGTGAACCAAATGTGCTTCTACGACAATCAATGATACCTTCATGGGTCCATCACTGAGGCCAGCTTCAAGGATATTGTTACTCAACCTGCTTAGATACTTTATGACACATCTCTGGGGCAGGTGGGTCTTGAACCCGGGACTCTTGGCTGAGAGGTAGGAACTCTACCACTGCACCACAAGAACCCTTGAGACTAGCTTTTTATCCAGATTTCCGAATTGATTTTAAATTATACACCAAAGGCTGTGCTGGAATTAATCCATCCCCAGAGCATTAGTCTGGATAGCTGCATTGCTCATCTGATGACATCACTACTAGGTCACCTTCCGCCCAATAAACGGTTCGCATTACTGACACTGTGGGTTGGTAGTGGAGGGTTGCAGGTCAAGTGGGTTCCTTTGTCCTGGGGTGGCTCAGTGGTTAGCACTGCTGCCTCACAGCACCTGGGTTTGATTTCAGCCTCAGGTGCCTGGAGTTTGCACATTCTCCCTGTGTCTGCGTAGGTTTCCTCCAGGTGCTCCAGTTTCCTCCCACAGTCCAAAGATATGCAGGTCAGGTGAATTAGCCATGCTAAATTGCCCATAGTGTTAGGTGCATTAGTCAAGGGTAAATATAGGTTAGGGAGATGGATCTGGGTGGGTTACTCTTCAGAGGGCTGGTGTGGACTTGTTGGGCTGAATGGCCTGTTTCCACATTGTAGGGATTCTAATTCTAATCAAGCATTGAACTTTGGGAAGGTTGCTGGAGCGGCACATCCAGGCAAGTCAAGAGAAGTCAGGCCCAAGCCTACATGTTGTCCAGATCTTAAACATTGGATCATATAAACAGGAGTAGGCCATTCAAGTGTTCCAACATTCAATGAGATTGTGCTTGATCTGTGGCTGAATTCCATAAACCTGCTTTTGGCTCATATATCCCTTAATACTTTTGAGTAACAAAAATTAATCTGTCTCAGATTTAAAATTAACAACTGATCCAGCAAACTGTGCTGTTTGTGCAAGGGAGTTCCAAACATCAGCCACCTTTTGTGTATAGATGTTCTTTCTAAAATCTCTCCTGAACTGAGTCTGACCTAATTCTCAGACTATACCCTCTAGTTGTAGAATCCCCAATCAATGGAAACAATTTATTTTTATCTACCTTGACTTTTCCTGTTAATATTCTGAAGACTTCAATCAGATCACTCCCTAACCTTCTAAATTCCAAAGAACACAGGCCTAATTTGTATTGTCTTCTCAAAACCTCTGAAGTACAGGTACAGTTCTTGCAAACCTATGTTGTATGCCCTCCAAGGCCAATATATCTTAATGAAGGTATGGTACCTTGATCTGCTTACAATACTCCAAGTGGGGTCTAACCAGGGTTTTGTATAACTACAGTAAAACATCTGCATCCTCGTACTCTCGTCCTAAAGATATAAAGGCCAGCATTCCATTAGCTTTCTTGATTACTTTCTGCACCTGTTTGTGATATTTTAGAAATGTGTTCCTGAATCTCCCATTCTCTTTGCACTGTATTTAACTTCATACCGTCTAGAAAGTGCCTCGAAATATCCTTTCTCGACTTAAAATATGTAACCTCAAACTTGATCACATTGGAGTCTATCTGTGGAGTCATGAATATAAGTTAGCTCGCTGAGCTGGAAGGTTTGTTTTCAGACATTTCATCACCATGATTAGGTAACATCATCAGTGAGAGTCTCCGGTGAAGTGCTGGTTACCTGGTATGGTAGTGAAACATCTGAAAACAAACCTTCCAGCTCAGCGAGCTAACTTACTTACTTATCATCAATCTGAGCTGCCAATCTTCTCAAAAATCACTATTTAATGAATATTGCTGAAGGTTGTGTTAATATCCCCATTTCTGACGTTGAACCGAGCGCAGGCGGCTCGGTTCAAAATATCTCCTGCCTGCTCTCCATATTCTTTGATCTCCTTAATAATCATGAACCTGTCTCTGATTTAAATACACTCAATGACTTGGCCTCCATAGCCCTCTGTGGCAATGAATTCTCCAGTTCCACCTTCTGGCTTAAGAAATTCCTCCTCATCTCAGTTCTTGAGGGTCATCCTTTCATTCTGAAGCTGTGCCTTCAGGTCCTCGTCTCTCCTAACTGGTGGAAACATCTTCTCCATGTCCACACTATTAAGGTCTCTCAGTATTCCTTCAATCAGCTCCTCAATTGGGTCAGCACTGGGCAAAAACAACCACATAACAAGTCCAATTTTGCCAGCTCTTGGCCCAAAGCCTTGTATGCCTTGCCAACTTAGCATATTATACCAGTGATATATCGGGGGAAATGTTTGAGATGCTTCATGAATGCCAGTGTCATGGCAGCACTAGAGCAACATTTGTAGAACACTGCTAGTTCTGAAATATAGACCTTCAGTACTATAGGTGAGATGGGGCAGGGCCTCTGTTAAAGCCTCTCAACCACAGCATTTACAGTATTCAGATCTTTGAGTATTTCTTCATATCACGTAGAGTGATTTGAATTAGCTGAAGAGTAACATCTGCAATGTTGGGAAACTCAGGATGAAGAGAAGGTTAAGTCGTAGTCATATCACTGTCTGGTCATCTATGGCCCAGGCTAATGTTCTAGGGAGATCCTACCTCAGCAGCTGATGGCATTGGATAAACAAATCTGGAAATAAAAATCCAGTTTACCCATGGCGAACATGATACTATCATCGAGTGTAGAGAAAAAAATCTACTGTCCTTCCCTGATGTGGGGAACAAATTATTCTAGACTCATGGCAATGTGATTGGCTCTTAACTGCTCCCTCAATTGACCAAGCAAACCACCCAATGGCAATTAGGGTTGGGTTGACTCCTCATTTTTCATGACGCCTGGTACTGCTCCTGGCAGGCCCTCCTGTACTGTTCATTAAATCAGAGTTTAGGATAATGGTAGAATGGGGGATATGCTGGTCCATGACGTACAGCTTGTGACTCAATGCAGTTTTGGGTTGCTAGATCTGATCAAAATCTATCCTCACTGTGAAGACCGAACTTAACTTCCTTAAGGACCATTGTCATGTCATTCCTATTGATACTGTGTTGAATTGAACATTGCTAAAAGGGACACAAAGTTGAAGCTTTTCATTTTGTACTTATCAGGAGTTTAACATCAGAAAGCAAAATTTGAAAGGGTACATCAATACAACATATGAAGAAAGTACTGATACTCTCATGAGCAGATGCATCTGCGACAGGTAGGTGGGTGAGGGAAAGGCCTAGCACGTCTTTCCCTCTTGTTGGTTACTTTAACACCTGATGCTGAGCCAATCTAGCAGCAATGCAGCTTGGCCTGTCGTGCTGCTACCAATACTCTTGTGGTGGACATAGAAACCCCTGCCCAGAGTACGTTGATTATCCTTGCCAAGCTAAGCGCTTCTCTGAATTAGTGATCAAAAGGAGGAGCATTGATTCATCAACAATGGGGTTGAGGACAGGTTGTAACCAACAAGAAGTTTAATTTTCACGTTCAATGTGGAAATCAAATGGATACTCTGTTTTTCTCTTCAGGCCTGAGCTCCATTTTTATTTCAGATTTCTCGCATCTGCAGTATTTTGCTTTTACTAAAATAACTGATTGTATCATGTTTTGCTGGTGCACAGCAGGTCTTTCCTGCAAAATCTTTCACACCCACCAGAACAGCCAGCAAGGGCCTTTGTTTAATGCCTCTTGACCAAAAGAAACCATTGTCAGCAAAGAAGTGTTCCTGGCGACCCAGGAAATTCTGGGACCCAGGTTCAGATCCCACCGTGGCAGATGGTAGAATTTGAATTCAGTAAAGAATCAGCAATTAAGGGTCTAATAATGGCCGTGAATATGTTGTTGATTATCGGAAAAATCCGTCTGGTTCACTAATGTCCTTTAGGGAAGGAAACTGCCATCCTTACCTGGTCTGGCTTACATGTAACTCCAGACCCACAGAAATGTGGTTGACTCTTAACAATGTAGGATGGGCAATAAATGCTGGCCTAGCCAGCGTTGTCATCATCCTGTGAATAAATTTTTAAAAAAGTACTGCCTCATGATTTCATTTACAATGGGTCAAAGTCACCAATAACATGAAGGACACACACCAAAGCTAAAAAAAATCTTGTTTACTGGCATTTGCAGTTAGATAAATTAAATCCACTTTTATAACCTGCAATTATAAATACAAATTAAACCGTAGTTTGCTGAAGTAATTAGCAGAACCTTGATTAAGATAAAACAAACATGTGGCACACCACTTGTGTATTTTGCCAACCTGAAACAAGCCAATTTACGGCTTGTGGGCGGCACGGTGCCACAGTGGTTAGCACTGCTGCCTCACAGCACCAGAGACCCGGGCTCAATTCCCGCCTCAGGCGACTGTCTGTGGAGTTTGCACATTCTTCCCGTGTCTGCGTGGGTTTCCTCCGGGTGCTCCGGTTTCCTCCCACAGTCCAAAAATGTGTAGGTTAGGTGAATTGGCCATGCTAAATTGCCCGTAATGTTAGGTGAAGGGGTAAATGTAGGGGAATGGGTCTGGGTGGGTTGCACTTCAGCGAGTCGGTGTGGACTTGTTGGGCTGAAGGGCCTGTTTCCACACTGTAAGTAATCTAATCTAATGCCTATTCTCTGATTCCTGTTAGTCAGACAATTCTATCCATGCCAAAATGTTACCCTGTATAGCCTGAGCTTTAATATTCCACAATAACCTTTGATGTGGCACTGTTCATGAGAACTTCAAACTAGTTAGAGGGGAGGCAGTGTCTGGGAGAGGGGAATTGTAGGTTTATAAAGCAAGTGGATATGGCAGAATTACAGAGCTGCTATTTGGATAATGATATCCAGAGTGGGCACAGGAAGGGACAAGTCTACAAACATAGATAAACCATGAGTAACAAGGTCAAAGGGCAAAATTTGCCTAAAAGGAGAAATGAATGGTTCTTTACTTGAATGTAGTATTTAGAATAAAATAGAGGATTTAATCACACAGATACAGCTTACTGAATGATTTTATAACCATTACGGAGCTATGGTTTCAAGGATTTCAAAGCTAAGAACTAAATATTTGGAAGTATGTGTCTTTTGAAAGGAGAGACAGAAAAGAAAGTGTGATGGGGTAGCATTGTTGGTATAGGATGGAATAAGGTTTATAGCAAAAAAATGATCTTGTATCAGGAGACATTAGTAGGAGTACTCTATAGGTCCCCTAAAAGTAGTTACACTGTATGACAAAGAATACATCAGGGCATAATGAAGACATGTAACAAAGGCAGTACATTAATCATGGGTGACTTTAATCTTCATGTTGATTGGGATTGTCAAATGAGGAAGAATTCACAGAGAATATTCTGGACAGTTTTCTAGAATAATATGTTGTGGATCCAATCAGGCATCAGGCTATTTTGAATCTGGCAACGTGTAATGAGGCAGATTTAATAAAGTACATCAAAATAAAAGATCCCCTTGGAAACAGTGACAATAACCCGGTGGAATGCAGTATTCAGTTTGAGAGGGAGGTATTTGCTAAACTTAACTAAAGGTAATTACAAAGGATTGAGGGCAGATCTGACTCGAGTAGACTGGGAAAGGAGTTTAGCAGCAAAGATGGTTGAGAAAGAACGGCAGATGTTTAAGAAAATAGTTCATGGATCACCGTGAAGATACATTCCAGTTAGGAAGAATCGTGTTCCTGTCCTTCCTAAATACCCTGCACCCATCAAGATTCAGGGCCTCCTCAATGTCACTGTAATGGCTACCAGATCATATATACCACTCATTTATATGTGTTCTCAGGTCAGAGAGAGGGATTTTGTTTTTATCACTTTACTGGCTTTGTAAATAGTCTTCCTTGTTGACTGACTTTTAGATTGATACTCTACACCCTTTCCTGACATGGTCTGTTTATCATTTCGCACATTAATATCATTCTCTTTGGCCTTGAGTCTATGCTTTGATTTGCTACGTATCTCCTGATTTGATCCTTTGCCCCCAGTACTCAGCTTGAAATTCTCTCTACTTCCCAAGTTATGTGGTTGGGAAGAGCACCGGCCCCAGCACAGTTCACAAGGAGAATGGTTCACTGGTACAGAACCCACTTTCCCCAGTTCTAGTGCCAGGGTCCGACAAACTGAACCCACTTTTCCCACACCGTTTTTGAGCTACACATTCATCTCTCTCTAATTTGATTTGTCCAATGCCAAGTTGTACTTGGTTCTGATAAGGACACACAGATTAAGACTTTTCAGGTTCTTCTTCTTAATTTGACACCTAGGTCCTCACACTGACAATGTAGAACCTCGTTCTTTGTCCTTCCAAACATCACTGTGGACTACATTTACCCTTCCACTGCAAGCTCCTCTACAGCTCTGAAGAGACGTCCTGAACCCTGGCACTGCCCAATTAATACAGCCATCTGGAGTCACACGCTGTGCTGCAGACAACACAGCCAATCCCCCTCACCATATAACCACTACATTTCTTCTCTTTCTCCTCATTTCCTATGCCATGGTGTCAAGGTCAGTTCGTTGATCCTCTCTGTAGTCCTCACTCTCATCAAGAGAAGCTGCAAGAACCTCAAACCATTGAGTAATTGCAAAGGCTGTGATTCCTGAACTGCTACCCACTGGGTCCCCTTGTCCGCCCCACTCACACTCACAGTCTCCTGTTCCTGAACACTGATCACATCAGATGACACAAACCTCAGAGGTAGGACACCTTCTTGGTACAAAGATTCCAGGTAACCTGCTCCATCTTGTGGGGCTTGTCTGAAACTTTGCTTCCCGTGCCTGATCGCATATTAAGAACCTCCTATTTATCATTGTGGAACTACCTGGGCTCCTGGTCCAGCAAAATCTCAAACTGAGAATGTTTCTTTTTGTTCTCAAATCCTTTCCTGGCTTCATGTGTTGCCGGCTTCAGGATCTCTTCATTCTTCCAGTTCTGACCTCATGCGCACCCTCACTTTTAATTGGTCCAACATTGGCATCATTATAAACGCTGACTAGGTTCTGAGATCTGGAATTCCCTTCCTGAGCATTTCGGTCTCTCCACTGCCTGAGAGTGTGGTGGAGGCAGGTTCAATCGAAGTATTCAAAAGGAAATTAGATGGTTGTTTGAAAAGGAACAATGAGCATGGCGAGGGAGTGAAAGCAGTCGAAACCGCATGGGCTAAGATGCTCATTTGGAGAGTCAGGGCAGAGAGAATGGGCTGAATGGCCTCCTTCTGTGCAGTGACAAGTCTGTGATTAAAACCGACTGGTGTTATTCAGTTTTTGGTCACCAGTTCTAATGTCTCCTTGTGAGGCTCTGTGTTCAATTTTGTCTGATATCATACTTGGGCTGTTTTACTACATGTTATTTAAAGGCAGGCTGCGCTTTTTTCTATTAGCTATTGCCGTAAAAATTACAATCTACTTTTGCTGAGTTGACTTGAAGCCATCCCTTACCTGATTAAGTAACAGCAGAACAGTAAACTGAGGATGAAGACAAAGATTGCTGTCCCAAAAACCACAATGTAGATATTGAGCGGAAGGTTCTGGAACCCTATGTTTGGCATCCTGAAGTTGTACTGCCGGAAATCAGTGCTCATGGATAGCCTGCAAAAGTGGGAGGAGAAAGAGAGAGCTGCTGGTTAATATTTGTCACCAATGACGTTGCTTGCACTGCAGCGTGTCCCACTGTAATTTCAATGATTGACAATGGACAGAAAAATTAAACAGTTGTCCCCCTAAAGATTGCACAGTGTACAAAGTACAGGTTGCTCCAGAGCTCCGGAATTGATTGAGTGGATTGCCCACAGTGTACTGTTCCAGTCACGAGTATGGTGTTTACACTAGTACACTGTCTCAACCATGCTAGGCATATCTCAACACTGTCTAGACTGTATTGGTCTCCATTCCTGAAATGGTGTACTCCCAGCACCTCATCCATTGTACTTGTTATGGCTTACCCTGCATACCATTATTGACTGCACTCATTTCTACCTGGTGCTGCTCTTGCGGTATTACCTTGACCTATCCACTGTGTTTAATAATTACATAAGGCCCACAGTTGAATAGGTAGTGCCAGTTTGGAAAGCTGCACTTACTAATGAACAAGTGTGAGAGCATTCAGATAGAAGCACTGAAACCGATTCCAGGTAATGCCTGCCAAAGCTGCTCTGACACAACCAAACAACTGAATACGCATTCCCTTGCTGAGAGACACAAAAAAAGCCTAGTCTACACTTCACCAACAAACTCTGGGATCCCCCAACCTCTCGTCACCTTCTCTTGCCACAGTCACATGGATGTAAATCTGTGATGGAATTAAGGAGGAAAGGCATTACTCTACAAATCTAGAACTAGGGGGTCACTGGTTAAAAATCACTGGCCAACCGTTTAAAATTGAGAGGAGGCGAAACATTTTCTTTCGGAGGGCAGTGGGCTTTTGGTACTCTTCCTGAAACATTGGAAGCAGAGTCCGTCAATACTTTTATACCAGAGATAGACAGACTCTTGTGAAACAAGATGGTGAAAGTCTATCAGGGGAGGCAGGAATGTGGACTGAATTTATAATCAGATCAGCCATGGGATCATTAATGATACAGCGAGCTTGAGGGGCTCAATGGCCCACTTCTGCTCCTGTGTACACAAGGATATAGGATAAACAGATACAAGACAGCCCAATCCCTACTTTACAAGGCCCACTCCCGCTCCTGTGTGCACTAGGATATAGGATAAACAGATACAAGACAGCCCAATCCCTACTTTACAAGGCCCACTCCCGCTCCTGTGTGCACTAGGATATAGGATAAACAGATACAAGACAGCCCAATCCCTACTTTACAAGGCCCAATCCCGCTCCTGTGTGCACAAGGATATAGGATAAACAGATATAAGACAACCCAATCCCTACTTTACAAGGCCCACTCCCGCTCCTGTGTGCACTAGGATATAGGATAAACAGATACAAGACAGCCCAATCCCTACTTTACAAGGCCCACCCCTGCTCCTGTGTGCACTCGGATATAGGGTAAACAGATACAAGACAGCCCAATCCCTACTTTACAAGGCCCACTCCCGCTCCTGTGTGCACTAGGATATAGGATAAACAGATACAAGACAGCCCAATCCCTACTTTACAAGGCCCACTCCTTCTCTTGTGTGCAATAGGATATAGGATAAATAGATACAAGACAGCCCAATCCCTAATTTACAAGGCCCACTCCCGCTCCTGTGTGCACTAGGATATAGGATAAACAGATACAAGACAGCCCAATCCCTACTTTACAAGGCCCACTCCTTCTCTTGTGTGCAATAGGATATAGGATAACAACAGATACAAGACAGCCCAATCCCTACTTTACAAGGTCCACTCCTGCTCCTGTGTGTACTCGGATATAGGATAAACAGATACAAGACAGCCCAATCCCCACTTTACAAGGCCCACTCCTTCTCTTGTGTGCAATAGGATATAGGATAAAAACAGATACAAGACAGCCCAATGCCTACTTTACAAGGCCCACTCCTGCTCCTGTGTGTACTCGAATATAGGATAAACAGATACAAGACAGCCCAATCCCTACTTTACAAGGTCCACTCCTGCTCCTGTGTGTACTCGGATATAGGATAAACAGATACAAGACAGCCCAATCCCTACTTTACAAGGCCCATTCCCGCTCCTGTGTACACGAGGATATAGGATAAACAGATACAAGACAGCCCAATCCCTACTTTACAATGCCCACTCCCGCTCCTGATTGCACTAGGATATAGGATAAACAGATACAAGACAGCCCAATCCCTACTTTACAAGGCCCACTCCCGCTCCTGATTGCACTAGGATATAGGATAAACAGATACAAGACAGCCCAATCCCTACTTTACAATGCCCACTCCCGCTCCTGATTGCACTAGGATATAGGATAAACAGATACAAGACAGCCCAATCCCTACTTTACAAGGCCCACTCCCGCTCCTGATTGCACTAGGATATAGGATAAACAGATACAAGACAGCCCAATCCCTACTTTACAATGCCCACTCCCGCTCCTGATTGCACTAGGATATAGGATAAACAGATACAAGACAGCCCAATCCCTACTTTACAAGGCCCACTCCCGCTCCTGATTGCACTAGGATATAGGATAAACAGATACAAGACAGCCCAATCCCTACTTTACAATGCCCACTCCCGCTCCTGATTGCACTAGGATATAGGATAAACAGATACAAGACAGCCCAATCCCTACTTTACAATGCCCACTCCCGCTCCTGATTGCACTAGGATATAGGATAAACAGATACAAGACAGCCCAATCCCTACTTTACAATGCCCACTCCCGCTCCTGTGTGCACCTGGATACAGGATAAACGGATACAAGGCAGCCAAATCCCTACTTTACAAGGCCCACTCCCACTAATGTGTGCACTAGGATATAGGATAAACAGATACAAGACAGCCCAATCCCTACTTTACAAGGCCCACTCCCGCTCCTGATTGCACTAGGATATAGGATAAACAGATACAAGACAGCCCAATCCCTACTTTACAAGGTCTACTCCTGCTCCTGTGTGCTCTAGGATATACGATAAACAGATACAAGACAGCCCAATCCTCACTTTACAAGGTCCACTCCCGCTCCTATGCGCACTAGGATATAGGATAAACAGATACATGACAGCCCAATCCCTACTTTACAAGGCCCACTCCAGCACCTGTGCGAACCAGGATATAGGATAAACAGATACAAGACAGCCCAATCCCTACTTTACAAGGCCCATTCCAACACCCGTGAGCACTAGGATATATGATAAACAGATACAAGACGGCCCAATGCCTACTTTACAAGGCCCCCTCCAGCACCTGTACGCACCAGGATATAGGATAAACAGATACAAGACAGCCCAATCCCTACTTTACAAGGCCCACTCCTGCTCCTGTGTGCACTAGGATATAGAGTAAACAGATACAAGACAACCCAATCCCTACTTTACAAGGCCCACTCCCGCTCCTGTGTACACGAGGATATTGGATATACAGATACAAGACAGCCCAATCCCTACTTTACAAGGCCCACTCCTGCTCCTGTGTACACGAGGATATGGGATAAACAGATACAAGACAGCCCAATCCCTACTTTACAAGGCCCACTCCTGCTCCTGTGTACACGAGGATATTGGATAAACAGATACAAGACAGCCAAATCCCTACTTTACAAGGCTCACTCCCACTCCTGTGTACACTAGCATATAGGATAAACAGATACAAGACAGCCCAATCCCTACTTTACAAGGCCCACTCCCGCTCCTGTGCACACGAGAATATGGGATAAACAGATACAAGACAGCCCAATCCCTACTTTACAAGGCCCACTCCCACTCTTGTGTGCACTAGGATACAGGATAAATAGAATTAAGACAGCCCAATCCCTACTTTACAAGGCCCACTCCTGCTCCTGTGCGCACTACTATATAGGATAAACAGATACAAGACAGCCCAATCCCTACTTTCCAAGGCTCACTCCCACTCCTGTGTACACGAGGATATTGGATAAACAGATACAAGACAGCACAATTCCTACTTTACAAGCCTCACTTTAGGATAGATGTACTTTCACACAAAATGCAATGTGCTGTAAACATTTTTTTTCTATTCTGTAAATGACGCAGTCTGAATTGCTCAATCCTTTTTTTTGTATTTTATTTTAATTATTGTATATAACTATGTTCACTTATGTACATATTTGATTTGTATCATAATCGTTTACACAATTTGGCCCCAGGCACCCTGATGGTTTAACAAATCAATTACCTTTGATTGAGTTTTTTGTCTATCTACCTATCCTTCCATCTGTATATGTCCCTTCTGGCCTTTCCATCTATCCTGGCCTGCCAGTCAACTGCTGCTAACTTCACATACCAGTGCTACTGTCTGAATTATGTGATGTTGTTACCTCAAGTTACATAGGATCAGTTGGTGTGGAATTTACTCACAGGTGAGATTCCCTGGGCTCTCTTCCCACCGTAAAAATTTACTTGTACGCTGAACTTGTCACTGGACCCCCTACGCCAGGTACTGTTTGTCCTGGGTACTTTGCTGTTTTGCACTACCTCTCCAGCTGTGCTCAGCCAGGCCCTAACTCAAAAAGACACATGGGGTATGGAGTTACACAGCATTCAAAAGCACAGGACACGAAGTGTGTGACTGAATACATGTTGTGGACCTGTTTGATAAGGTACAGAGATAAAGTCAGTGGCAGGTTTTTGGTGTTTTGGGTTTCACAACATCTAATAGTGGGTTTGTATTTATAAAACATCATATACCACAAATACTCATTAAAACCTTTTAAAAATATGTACACCTAACCTTTAAGATAAAGTCATTGGTGTAGGAGATCCTGTGGCAGCCGATTCCCTTTTGTTTACAGGTTGGTTTGTGCAGTTGTGTGCAAGGGCAGCTTTTTTTTAGCTTTCTTGGAGTGTGGACATTACTGGCAAGGCCAACCTTTCTAGCCCATCCCTAACTGCCCCTGAATTGAGTGGCTTGTTGGGGCAATTTCAGACTCAACCACCCTGCTCTCGAGTCACACAGAGACTGGGTCAAGAAAGATGACAGATTTCCCTTCCGTTAAGGAGAGAAGTGATTGAGGCAGGTCCATGTAACAATCAGTGACAGTTTCACAGTCACCGTCACTAATTTTCAATTCCAGTTTCATTATTAAATGTAAAGCCCACAATGCTACTGTGTTGGGGATTTGAATCCTTGCCCTCAGGGCATTCGAACAGAGAACAAAGAAGAACAAAGATAATTTACAGCCCAGGAACAGGCCCTTTGGCCCTCCAAGCCTGAGCCGATCCAAATCCACTGTTTAAACCTATCACCCAATTCCTAAGCATCTGTATCCCTCTGCTCCCCACCTACACATGCATCTGTCCAGACGCATCTTAAATGAATCTACTGTGCCTGCCTTTACCACCTCTGCTGGCAATACGTTCCAGACACATACCACCCTCTATGTAAAGTACTTGCCGTGTGTATCCCCCTTAAACTTTTCATCTCTCACCTTGAAAGCGTGACCTCTCGTTATTGAATCCTTCACCCTGGGAAAAAGCTTTTCGCTATCTACCCTGTCTATACCCTTCATGCTTTTGTAGACCTCAATCAGGTCCCCCCTCAATCTCTTTTTTTCTAATGAAAACAAACTTAATCTACTAAATGATATATTGGATAACTCTTTCAGTCACATTACCACAGGGCCACCATTTCCTCTCATTAGGAGCAGAGCTGTTTCTGTTGTTTAACTCCACAACACAAGGTTGGGAAGCAGGGTAATGTCTTCTTACAGAAAGCACAGAACAACTGAGCCTGTAAGGTCAGAGATGTCCCACTGTGTGGCAAGCACAACACTGGAAACTAATGTAATAAAGAGAGAACAAAAATAAAACCAGCATTGCTTTTTTTAACAATCAAGTAATGTCCCTAGCTCCCCTGTAACAATCAACATGTATCAATGCTGAGTGTGTCAGGACATTTAGCTCTGACAGAATTTGTCTGAACAAATAACGATGATGCATGCAAGAATGAAGTGAAACTAATGTAAAGAGAAACATTTACAAGTGAATTTTAAATTTGAAAAACACGTGCCACTTCTGTGCTCCCAATAAACCTCATGTTAATGGCAATGGAGTTAAGTAAGAAAGTTGTGGCCATCAATCTGATCCTTCCTATTTGTCCAGGAAGATCCTTTCTATCTGTATGATAGCCATCTCCTGTGAGTGTTGCCGGCACTTTCAATTTTAACTGGAATTACATGGAAAAATGTAGGAATGTGGAAATCTCTGATTACGCCGTTGTGAAAGACACACTATTGATAACCCCGACCCTGGAACACGCTGTCTGACTTGGGTTAAAGGGTTCCAAAGACGATAGAGTGTAACTGAGGTCAGAAAGATTTTGTGAATTGTATTGTGAGGTTGAACTTGAATTGTAGCTCGTTGGTGTTACTCAACAGTCAATTGAGAAACATAGTTTCTTTAATTTCCTTGTCTTCTCCCACTGATCGGAACAGCTTCTTATTTTGTTTGTACAGACTGAAGAAGGGACCACTCCCATTCATCCTCAAAACCAAATGTCAAACAATGCTTGGGTTTACAATTCAATGTGCATTAATTACTGGCTCACATCTAATCCAGTGTCTGTCACTACCTGGATTATATTCCAGTGTCTGTCACTCACTGGATTATAATAGATTAGATTACTTACATTGTGGAAACAGGCTCTTCGGCCCAACAAGTCCACACCGACCCGCTGAAGCATAACCCACCCAGACCCATTCCCCTACATTTTACCCCTTCACCTAACACTACAGGCAATTTAGCATGGCCAATTCACCTAACCTGCACATTTTTGGACTGTGGGAGGAAACCGGAGCACCCAGAGGAAACTCACACAGACACGGGGAGAATGTGCAAACTCCACACAGTCAGTTGCCTGAGACAGGAATTGAACCCAGGTCTCTGGCGCTGTGAGGCAACAGTGCTAACCACTGTGCCACCGTGCCACCCACTAATAGTGCCTGTCATTCCTGTCATTGTAGAGTCATAGAGGTCTATAGCACAGAAAAAGGCCCTTTGGTCCATTGAGTCTATGTTGATCAAAGCAGCCCCCGAACTATTTTAATTCCATTTTCCAGCACTTGGTCACAGCCATGTATGTCATGGCATTGCAAGTACACATCTATCTATTTCTAAAATGTTATGAGGGTTTTTGTTTCTTTCACCCTTACAGACAGTGAGTCTAGATTCCCATCAGCCTCTGAGCGAATTTCTTTTTCTTCATTCAGAGGATGAGGCTGTCACTGGCTGGGCCAGCCTTTATTGCCTAACCCTAATTGCCCAGAGGGCAGTTCAGAGTCAACCACATTGCTGTGAATCTGAAGTTACTTGTAGTCCAGGCCAGGTAAGGACAACAGTTTCCTTTCCTTAAGGACATTAGTGAACCAGATGGGCTTTTTCCTGACAATTGACAATGGGTTCATGGTCACTAGTACTCTTAATTCCAGGAATTTATTGAGTTCAAATTCCATTATCCGTCATGATAATATCCAAGCCTGGGCTCCTAGAACATTAGCCAAGTCTTTGGATTAATAATCTAGCATTAATACCAATAGGCCATTGCCTCCCCTATATTTCTGCACATGGCCTCTAAACCTCTTGCCCCTTACCTCTATTTCCCTGGTCATTAAACACTCCATCAAGGAGAAAAAAATCCTTCCTGTTTACCTAGTCTAGGCCTGTCATAATTTGATACATCTTAATTATTTCCCTCCTCAGTTGCCTCTGCTCAAAGGAAAATAACCCCATCGTCTATACTTCCCACTGCCTTGGGAAAGCAGTCAATATAATCAAAGACGCCTCCCACCCCAGTTATACTCTCTCCCACCCTCTTCCAGAAGATACAAATGTTTGAAAACTCATACCAACAGATTCAAGAACAGCTTCTTCCCCGCTATTATTAGACTTATGAACAGACCTTTCATATATTAGAGTACACCTTTCTCTACATCTTCTCTATAGCTATGACACTATATTCTACATTCTATTACCCTGATGTACTTATGTAAGGCAGCTCCTTTGAGCTTACCCACCCCTCTCGTCCTATACCTATGTCCTCTAGTAACTGACATTTCCAGTTTGGGAAAAAGACTCTTGATGATCCATGCTATCCATGCCTCTCATAATTTTATACACTTCTTTCAGGTCACATCTCAGTCTCTAACGAAAACAATCCAAGTTTGTCCAACCTCTCCTTATAGGTAACACCTTTCAATCCAGGCAACATCCTGTTAAGTCTCTTCGACACCCTCTCCAAAGTCTCCACATCCTTCCTTTAGTGCAGCGACCAGAAGTGCACACAATACTCCAAATCTGACTTGTCTGGTTAGCACGCAAAACAATACTTTTTACTGTATCTCGTTACATGTGACAATAATAAATTGAATTGAATTAAATAATAATTAAAACCCTCCAGCTCAGGCAAAACCTGGTAAATCTCTTTTAGAACAAAAGCATAGAACATAGAACAGTATAGCACAGGAACAGACCCTTCATTTACCATGTACGTACCAACCATGAAGTTTGATCACATGCACCAACTGGTTCAGGACAGCTTCCTCCCTGTCGTTATTAGTCTGATAAATGGACTCTTTAACTTCAAATAATGCTGATCTTGTTAATGTTGATCTTGCCGCGTGCATGCCCTGTGCAGTGTAATCTGTATACTTCTGTCCAAGTTTCTTTTTTCTCACCTTATGGTCTGTACATTCTTGCTTACTATGATCTGCCTGTTCTACTCATAAACAAAACTTCTCACTGTCCTTAGGTGCATGTAACAATAAATAATCAAATGATGCCATTCTAAACTAATTCCATCTGTGTCCACATGGTCTGTAATCTTCTATTCCCCGTCTGATCATATATTGGTCTAAATGCCTCTTAAGCGTTGCTATTGTATCTGCTTCTATCACCTCCCTTGGCTGTGCCCTCCAGGGACCTACCACCCTCTCCAAAGCCTCCACATCCTTCCTATTGTGCAGTGACCAGAAGTGACACAATACTCCAAATGTGGTCTGACCAAAGTCTGATACAATTGCGACATGACTTGTATCCCAAAATCCCTCTGTATTTCTGTTGGTACGTAAAGGTCTGGCCATTAACAGTATACTTTCCTCTCGTATTTGACCCCCCAAAATATATCACCTCACATTTGTCTGGACTAAACTCTATCGGCCATTTCTCTGCCCAACATTGCTGTTGATCTACATCCTTCTGCACCCTTCCTTACTATCCACAACTCTACCAATTTTCGTGTCATCCGCAAACTTACTAATCTGACCATTGGCATTTTCATCCAAATCATTTTTATACATTACAAACAACAAAGATCCCAGCACTGATCCACGGAGCAACACAGGTCGCAAAACTCCAGTCATAAAAACACCCCTCCATAACGACCCTCCATCTTCTATAATCTTTGAGGTCCAACTTTTCAACTTACTTCTGAATTCCATACAGTCTGTTTTTAGGACCATCTCTTATTTTACCTGTATCATTTGTACCAACATGTACCATGACCACTGGCTGTTCACTCTCCCCCTCCAATAAGTCCTGTAACTGCCCTGAGACGCCCTTGACACTAGGGTGGCAACATACCATTGTGGAGTCTCATTTGCAACCATAGAAACACCTGTGTATTCTCCTTACAGCTAAATCTTGTTTGACTATTTCATTCCAACACATTTTAATCTTTCCCTGTGCAGCAGAGCCAATTTCCTCTGCAGTTAAATCACTCCTGTAATGTGGATTTCAGAACTGCATGCAATATCCTCGCTGTGGCCTAACCAACCTTATATATCGCTCCAGCATAACCTGCATGCCCTTAAACCAAAAAGAGAAAAGCAATTATCCCATGTTCCTTCTTAACCACTTTATCTACCTGTCCTATTACATTAAGGGGCCAGTGGAGATGCACAACAAGGTCTTATGATCCTCAGTACTTCCCAGCGTCCCACTGTTCATCATGTTGTATAATCTAGTGTCTGTTGTGCCCTGGTATATAATCCAGTGTCTACTGGTCACTAGTTTATATTCCAGTGTCTGTAAGTTACTGGTTTATAATGTAATGTCCATAATGTGCAAATTTGGAAATGATATAAAATTTTTGGGAAAAGCATTTACAGCAGATTATTGCAGGTGTGAAGGTTAAAAGACCATGTCTGGAATGTTCTGTTTTTGCTTTAAGTGTGGGTCAGGTGTTTTTAAGGATGAGTAACTTCCTGCCCTCATCAACGAGAAAGCACATGGATGACGAGCCGAACAGGCACTGAAGTGTGACCGGCTCCCCAATCGATCAGGTGCCCTGGCCGAGAAGTCCTACCCTGCCTGATTCTGGCAAATTGGATGTTGGCAGCTAGTGAAGATGCAGAGAATTACTGGAGGCTGAAGTTGCTCACAGTGCAGATTGGCACTGGAGAGAAGCCAAGTGGTACATAAGGATCTCAGTCAGGTGTTTAATAAGGTTCCCCATGGTAGGCTATTGCACAAAATATGGAGGCATGGGATTGTGGATCATTTAGCGGTTTGGATCAGAAATTGACTAGTTGTAAGAAGACAGAGGGTGGTGGTTGATGGGAAATGTTCATCCTGGAGTTCAGTTACTAGTGGTGTATCGCAAGGATCTGTTTTGGGGCCCCTGCTGTTTGTCATTTTGATAAATGACCTGGATGAGGGTGTAGAAGGGTGGGTCAGTAAATTTGCGGATGACACTAAGGTTGGTGGATAATGATGATAGTGACGAAGGATGTTGTAGGTTACAGAGAGACATAGATAAGCTGCAGAGCTGGGCTGAGAGGTAGCAAATGGAGTTTAATGCGGAAAAGTGTGAGGTGATTCACTTTGGAAGGAGCAACAGGAATAAAGAGCACTGGGCTAATGGTAAGATTCTTGGTAGTGTAGAAGAGCAGAGAGATCTCTGTGTCCATGAACATAGATCCCTGAAAGTTGCCATCCAGGTTGATAGGGTGTTAAGATAGTGTGTTAGCTTTTATTAATAGAGGGATTAAGGTTCGGAGCCATAAGGTACAGCTGTACAAAACTCTGGTGCGGCCACATTTGGAGTATTGTGTACAGTTCTGGTCACTTCATTATAAGAAGGATATGGAAGCTTTGGAAAGGGTTCAGAGGAGATTTACTAGGATGTTGCCTGGTATGGAGGGAAGGTCTTATGAGGAAAGGCTGAGGGACATCAGGCTGTTTTTGTTAGAGAGAAGAAGATTGAGAGGTGACTTAATTGATACACAGAAGACAATCAGAGGGTTAGATGGGGTGGACATTGAGAGCCTTTTTCCTCTGATGGTGATGGCTAGCATGAGGGGACATAGCTTTAAATTGAGGGGTGACAGATATAAGACAGATGTCAGAGGTAGTTTCTTTACTCAGGGAGTAGTAGGGGTGTAGAATGCACTGTCGGTAACAGCAGTAGACTCGCCAAGTTTAAGGGCATTAAATGGTCATTGGTTAAACATATGGATGAAAATGGAATAGCGTAGGATAGATGGACTTCAGTTTGGTTCCGCAAGTCAGTACAACATCGAGGGCCGAAGGACCTGTACTGCGCTGAAACTACGTTCTAAGTAGTTCTTAAAGGGTTGGTGGGATTGCAGGGTGAGATGGTGAGAAGGGAATGGGGTGTTTAGTGGCAACGGCAGTCAAAGTGGCTTTCAGTAGCCAATCCGTTGCCCACACCATCTGTGTTGCCCAACCTCTCTCCCCCATCTTGGGAAAAATGTGGATGACCCTCCCCAACCTGCGAGCAGTCATGTTAACAGTAATGTATCTTACCACAGTCCATGTGCGGCAGTGACTTCCAGAACGAGACACCAATGCATTGGCATGGCGATGAGCAGGTGAGGAACCTCCGAGGGAACACTGCCTTGGCAGGGAGGTCACCATGGTTTCTCTGTCGGGAAATCAGACACTTTTCTCACCCATCGGGATGGCGAGTCACTGGGCTGGTGTCCAGTAGAGGCCTATCCGTGGTTGTGAACCGACCACTGAAAGGCCTTAATTGGTGGCGAGTCGGCAAAGGCCATTATGGACCTTCCCATCCAGAATGTAATTCTGGACGCAGTAGGAATGGCGCAGGTACCTCTCCTGAGCTACCTGAATATGTGATCTTTCTGTCATCTTCCCTGTGGCCACTTGTCAAGTGGGAAGGGTTCCTGTCACACGGACTTCAGTAAGGCATTCGACAAGGTTCCCCATGGGAGACTGATTAGCAAGGTTAGATCTCATGGAATACAGGGAGAACTAGCCATTTGGATACAGAACTTGCTCAAAGGTAGAAGACAGAGGGTGGTGGTGGAGGGTTGTTTTTCAGACTGGAGGCCTGTGACCAGTGGAGTGCCACAAGGATCGGTGCTGGGTCCTCTACTTTTTGTAATTTACATAAATGATTTGGATGCGAGCATAAGAGGTACAGTTAGTAAGTTTGCAGATGACACCAAAATTGGAAGTGTAGTGGACAGTGAAGAGGGTTACCTCAGATTACAACAGGATCTGGACCAGATGGGCCAATGGGCTGAGAAGTGGCAGATGGAGTTTAATTCAGATATATGCGAGGTGCTACATTTTGGGAAAGCAAATCTTAGCAGGACTTATACACTTAATGGTAAGGTCCTAGGGAGTGTTGCTGAACAGAGAGACCTTGGAGTGCAGGTTCATAGCTCCTTGAAAGTGGAGTCGCAGGTAGATAGGATAGTGAAGAAGGCGTTTGGTATGCTTTCCTTTATTGGTCAGAGTATTGAGTACAGGAGTTGGGAGGTCATGTTGCGACTGTACAGGATATTGGTAAGGCCACTGTTGGAATATTGCGTGCAATTCTGGTCTCCTTCCTATCGGAAAGATGTTGTGAAACTTGAAAGGATTCAGAAAAGATTTACAAGGATATTGCCAGGTTTGGAGAATTTGAGCTATAAGGAGAGGCTGAACAGGCTGGGGCTGTTTTCCCTGGAGCGTCAGAGGCTGAGGGGTGACCTTACAGAGGTTTACAAAATTATGAGGGGCATGGATAGGATAAATAGGCAAAGTCTTTTCCCTGGGGTCAGGGAGTCCAGAACTAGAGGGCATAGGTTTAGGGAGAGAGGGAAAAGATATAAAAAAGACCTAAGGGGCAACTTTTTCACACAGAGGGTGGTACGTGTATGGAATGAGCTGCCAGAGGATGTGGTGGAGGCTGGTACAATTGCAACATTTAAGAGGCATTTGGATGGGTATATGAATAAGAAGGGTTTGGAGGGATATGGGCTGGGTGCTGGCAGGTGGGACTCGATTGGGTTGGGATATCTGGTTGGCATGGACGGGTTGGACCGAAGGGTCTGTTTCCATGCTGTACATCTCCACAACTGTATGTGAGTGCCCCAATTCGAAATACTTACGATTGAGCTGCTGTAGTTTGAGGTTGTTAGTTGAGCTTTGCAGTTTGAAGGAAGGAGAGGAAGCATCTGCTTTGCTTCTTTCCTGTTCACTGAGCCCTCTCTTGGTGATAGAGGCAGAGAATGTTCTTCAACTGAGAAACCTGGCATTATATTGTTCAATTCCTCCACAGGAAAGCAGGCTTTACAGCAAATAATACGTATTAGCTTATTATCATGTTTCAAGCAAAGAGGCCAGGCATTCAGCATAACTGGACAATTCCAGGGTTTATTTTCCACAAATGTTTTAATTCTTTCATGGGATGTGGGTGTCGGTGTCGAGGCCAGCATTGATGGCCTGCGCCTTGAACAGAGGCTAGCTAATGGTTAACCATGTTCCTGTGAGTCTAGAGTGACACACAGGTCAGGCTGGGTAAAGACGGCAGATTTTCATCCCTATTGTACATTAATGAACCGGGTGGTTTTTATGACAATTGACATGGTCACTATTCAAGTAGCTTTTAATTCCAGATTTTATTGAATTCCAATCTCACGATCTACCTTAATGTAACTTGAAACCATATTCCCTCGACTATTAGCCCAGTGACATTTATCCTATGCCACGGTCTCTCCTAAACCCCATGTGCCCTGACCTCTCACCAGAGTATTTGTTGCCTTACATTGGTTCCCTGTCTGTCTGATTTCTTGGAGCACACAGGAAGGTGGAGTTGAGACCACAATGAGACCAGCCCATGCTGTTACTGAATAGCAGAATTGGCACGAGGGGCTGAATGGCCCACACATTATTTAAGTTCAATGTTGATATGTTCCAAGGGTAGTGTCTTTTCTAAAATTCTATCCCTTGTATCCAGATCTCTCTGCGGCATTCCCTGTTCTACCATTTCCAGCCAGCTCCGAGACCCTGACCTCCCTCAATTCCAGCCTCCTGCACATTTCTGCCCCACCAGTGCTGACCATACCTGGAGCTGCCTAGGCCCAAAATGCTGTGTTAGGTCTCATGGCCAGTTTGTCAGCGAGCCTTTAAAAGAAGCACTCGTATTATCATCACCGCATGGTAATATGTAAGAAGAGAGTATAAAACCATCTCATACTCCATTTTAACTCAGATTGCTTGAAGCATCACAGTCTACTGGAAGTAGGTTCCTCCATTGCAACTAATTGCTTATGCTCAGCCAAGACAGTTAAGTGTCTGAGGAAAGCAGTGTATATAACTACTAGTTAGTTATAATAAATGTCTGTTGCTTCTTCAAACAGCATTATTCACAGTTGTTTATGCAATGGGAGATAAAGTAAGCATCAGCTGCATCAGATAAAACACCTGGATGGAGGCAGACTCACAGCACCTTATTTCTCAGAAAGTAACAAGGAAGGAGGCTGAATGTGCAAAGGTCACAGGAGTGCAGAAATATAGAGCAGTTTCTGAAACGGTTGGCATACACCCCTCCCGTGAAAAACTGGTTATTAACCAGGATAAGAGGTTGGGTCAATCTGAACTTTACAAAGTGCTTTTAAAATGCACCCTGTTGCCAACAGTCTGATGGAATCTTATGTAAGACAACATGCATGCCAGGAAATATGTTGAACCTGTCAATCTGGTCATGGAGACAATTTAGAATGCTAAGTTACAAGTCTGGTACATGAGACACTTTTTACAATGAATTATTTCAAACTCAGTGCAGAAAGAGGCCATTTGGCCCAACAGGACTGTAGCAGCATTTACATTTCCTCCTCTCCGAATTCGCCTCCCCTATCAATGTATCCACTACTTCTTTCTCCCTTGGACAAGGGTGGAACAACAGTATTCAGCTTTCACAGTTAAAAAAAAGCCTCAAAAGTGATATCAATCAAAACACTACAATGAGCCACATCATGCACTGTTGCGGCATTAGTCACAAGCTGGCTCAGAGAACTACTAACCTAGTTGGGCCTGTGGCCTTCACCAAAGCATTGATCCGCTCACATCCTCCGAGATTGTGAGGCCAAGGAAAAGAAGTACATTTCAAGATAACACAGTCAGCAAGGTTTCACTCAAGCCATTTGGAAGTCAAAGCAGAACACAAAAGACTACAGCAGTAGTTTATACTTTTCTGTTGAAGAGGAATAATATGCAAGAGAGAAAACAGATAGGGGTGGAGGAAGGCAGAGACCGCAGTGTGACTTTGAATCATCGAATTGTAACAAAGGAGGCCATTGGAACCATCATGTCTGTACCAGCTCCCAAAATAGCATGGGGAAGTAACTTCAATACAATCACCAAACAATCTCTTTAACAGTTACCAAATACAAGTCAACCAAGCCAGGAAACAAGCAAAAGCTAAAGTACAACTTCAAAAATGTCACCACAAATAACTTATCGCTGACACGCAAAAACCATTGTTGGCATGGACGAGTTGCACCAAAGGATCTGTTTCCTGCTGTACATCTCTTGACATATAAAGGTTTCAACTAATGCTGAGGTACTCCAATTTTTCTGGAAATCAAACTCACAGACAGGAAGTCCTGAAGGGTCATCGCATAAAATCAGAGGTTAAATTACAAGGACAGATGTTACATATTGGGCCTGTTTTTTCTAGAATTTAGAAAGTTAGGAGTGATCTGATCTAAATCTTCAAAATATTAACAAGAAAAGACAGGGTAGATAAAGATGAACTATTTCCACTGCTTGAAACTAAGTACTGCAGATGCTGGAGATTACAGTCAAGAATGTGGTGCTGGAAAAGCACAGCAGGTCAGGCAGCATCCGAGGAGCAGGAAAATCAACATTTCGGGCAAAAGTCCTTCATCAGGAATGAGGCTGGGAGCCTTGGAGGTGGAGAGATAAACGGGAAGGGGTGGGGCTGAGGGGGAAGGTAGCTGAGAGTACAATAGGTAGATGGACGAAGGGGTAAAGGTGATAGGTCAGAGGGTAGGGTGGAGCGGATAGGTGGGAAGGAAGATGGACAGATGGGACGAGTCATGACAATAGACAATAGACAATAGGTGTGGGAGTAGGCTGCCCCACCATTCATTATGATCATGGCTGATCATCCTTAATCAGTATCCTGTTCCTGCCTTATCTCCATAACCCTTGACTCCACTATCCTTGAGAGCTCTATCCAACTCTTTCTTAAACGAATCCAGAGACTGGGCCTCCACTGCCCTCTGGGGCAGAGCATTCTACACACCCACCACTCTCTGGGTGAAGAAGTTTCTCCTCATCTCTGTCCTAAATGGCCTAACTCTTATTTTTAAGCTGTGCCCTCTGGTTCGGGAGGACAGTGGTGAGGACAGTGCTGAGCTGGAAGGTTGGAAAAGATTCTATAACTAGGGGGCCTAGTCTGAGAATTCGGGTCTGACCATTCAGGAGAAGTATTAGGAAACACTTTGACACACAAAGGGTGGGAGAAGTTTGGAACTCTCTTCCACAAACAGCTGGATCAACTGTCAATTCTAAATCTGAGATAAATACATTTTTGTTAAGCAAAGATATTAAGGAATCTGGGCCAAAGGCATCTATATGGAGTTAGGCCACAGATCAGTGATGGTTTCACTGAATGGTGCAACATACTTGAGGGGCTGAATGGCGTACTCCTGTTCCTATGCTCCTAAAGGTTGGGTGGGAGGCTGAACAGTGAGGAGGATGCAAAGATGCTTCAATGTGATTTGGACAAGTTGGGTGAGTGGACGAATGCATGGCATATGAATTATAAAGTGCATAAATGTGAGGTTATCCATTTTGTTAGCAAAATCAGGAAGTCAGATTATTATCTGAATGCTGACAGATTGGGAAAGAGGAGAGGTGCAACAAGACCTGGATGTCATAGAGTCATAGAGACGTACAGTGCAGTAATAGACTCTTTGGTCCAACTCATCCATGCCGACCAGATACCCTTAATTAATCTAGTCCCATTCGCCAGCACTTAGCCCATGTCCAAGTAAATCATTTGTCCTTGTAAACCAGTCTCTGAAAGTGAGCAAGTGGTGGTGACTTTCATAGCGAGAGGATTCAAGTGCAGGGGTAGGGATGTCTTGCTACAATTGTACAGGGCTTTGGTGAGACCACATTGAGTCACAGAGATTGACTGCACAGAGAAAGGCCCTTCAGCCCATCAGTCTGCACCAGCCAAAAACAACCACCTACCTATTCTAATCTCATTATCCAGCATGTGGCCCACAGCCTTGTAATTGCTCTCATAATTTTACACATATCATGTCCCCTTCAATCTCTTCTGCTCCGAGGAAAACCCAATCTCTCCTCATAACTGAAACTCTCCAGCCCAGGCAACATCCTGGTGAATCTCCTTTGCACCTTCTGCAGTGCCAGCTCATCCCTATCACATCGTACCTGCAGTATTGTGTGCTGCTTTGGTCACCTTACCTGAGAAAGGATACTCTGGCTATGGACAGACTGCAATAAAAAGTTTACCAGACTGATAGCCAGTGTATAAAAAGAAACTGGATTGGTTAGGACAATATTCACTAGAATTTTGAAGAACGAGGGGGGAATCTCATAGAAACTTATAAAATTCTAACAGGCAGGGTACAGAAGAAGCATGTTCCTGATGATGGGGGGAGTCCAGAATTAGGAGTCACAATGTAAGGATAAAGGGTAGGCCACCTACCACTCAGATAGGGAGAAATATCTTCACCCAGAGAGTGATGGGCCTGTGGAATTTACTGTTCGAGAAAGTGGTTGAGGTCAAAACGCTGAAAGTTTTCTCAAAAGAGATAGATACAGCTCTTATAGCTAAAGGGATCAAAGGATATGTGGAGAAAGTGGAAACAATTTACCCTGGATGGTCAGACATAATCATAGTGAATGATGGAGCAAGATTAAAGGGCCCAATGGCCTTTCCTCTTCCTATTTTCAGTGTTTAATTGGTGATGATTTTTCATAGTTCAAGGTGGTAGGGAAATGGGCCCGAGGATATACTCAGCTGTAAATTGGGATTTGTATTTAGAATCCAAATTGAAAAAAAGAGAAAGAATGAGAAAAGAATGTTACCCTTGATCTCACACAAAACCAGGTTATAGATACTTTGGAGTGCTTCCAAATAAACCTATTCAACTATAACCTGGTATTGTGTGATTTTTAACTTTGTCTACCCCAGTTCAACACTGGCATCTCCAAAACATCCCTGCACCCCCCCATATTAAATTGCTTTCAATGGCAGTATCAAAGGTATTGAAAATTAACAAGTCGCCCTTGACAAAATTAAACGAGGCAGTCTTATTTCTCAAAGAAAGAGCCATGTAAATAGGACATTATTTTTAACTCTGATCTTTGTTGCTGCTGTTCTTTACCACAGAGGATGGTGTTGACAGTGAGACACTCTTGACATCTGCCTTTGACAGCACACTAGATAACACAGAAAGGCCCTTATAAAAGCTCCAAATATCCTGCCCCATGGTTTCCAAAGTTACCAGACAAATCTGTGGAATGCACACAGGCACTTTCAAAACTAACACTGACTAACGGTAACACTTTCTGTTTGCTCATTTGATAGAGGACTCTCCTGGAAAAACAGGAACAAGTTGGTCAGGGCTCCGCCAACAGCAGACAACTAAGGCCCGGTTGGCGACTCTCAAAAAGAGAATGACACAATGGCTGGTACAGCAATACTTGGTTCCTCAGCCCAGAAGATAAGAACGTGTTTATCAATACTCACCTGTGCATCTTGCTCACTTGGAACTTCATTACCTTGTGCGCAATGAAATGTGGGCAAAATTATGCCTTAGAGTCTGATGCATACAAACACCGGAATTCAGTACATGAAGCAGATCTCTGTGTTCGATTTGGATTTAGCTCCGCCCTCTTCAGCCACAAACTCAGCCACGAAGTTTGAATGTCAATGTCATTTAACTCTTTCAGTGTGGGCTTTGTATGTCAGTGCAACAACGATTTCTGCTGTTCTCAGCAGGAACATTGCAAAGTTTGGTTGGAGGTATCCCTGGAAATTTCACAACTTGGTCTTGTCTCCTACTGCCTGGCCAAAAGTGAGGACTGCAGATGCTGGAGATCAGAGTCTAGATTAGAGTGATGTTGGAAAAGCACAGCAGGTCAGGCAGCATCCGAGGAGCAGGAAAACCAATTTTTCGGGCAAAAGCCCTTCATCAGGAATGGAGGCAGAGAGCCTCCGGGGTGGAGAGATAAATGGGAGAGGGGTGGGGGTGGGGAGAAGCCAGCAAAGAGTACAATAGGTGAATGGGGGTGGGGGTTGAAGGTGTTAGGTCGGAGAGTAGGGTGGAGTGGATAGGTGGAAAGGAAGATTGGCAGGTAGGACAGGTCATGAGGACAGTGCTGAGCTGGAAGTTTGGAACTGCGGTAAGGTGGGGGGAGGGGAAATGAGGAAACTGTTGAAGTCCACATTGATGCCCTGGGGTTGAAATGTTCCGAGGTGGAAGATGAGGCGTTCTTCCTCCAGGCGTCAGGTGGTGAGGGAGTGGCGGTGAAGGAGGCCCAGGACCTGCATGTCCTAGGCAGAGTGGGAGGAGGAGTTGAAATGTTGGGCCACGGGGCGGTGGGGTTGATTGGTGTGGGTGTCCTGGAGATGTTCCCTAATGCGCTCTGCTAGGAGGCGTCCAGTCTCCCTAATGTAGAGGAGACCACATCGGGAGCAACGGATACAATAAATGAAATTGGTGGGTGTATAGGTGAAACTTTGATTGATATGGAAGGCTGCTCTGGGGCCTTGGATGGAGGTGAGGGAGGAGGTGTGGGCGCAGGTTTTGCAATTCCTGCGGTGGCAGGGGAAGGTGCCAGGGCGGGAAGGTGGGTTGTTGGGGGGGCGTGGACCTGACCAGGTAGTCACGGAGGGAATGGTCTTTGCGGAAAGAGGTGGGGAGGGAAATATATCCCTGGTGGTGGGGTCTATTTGGAGGTGGCGGAAATGTCGGCGGATGATGCAGTTTATGCGAAGGTTGGTAGGGTGGAAGGTGAGCACCAGGGACGTTCTGTCCTTGTTACGGTTGGAGGGGTGGATTCGGAGGACGGAGGTGCGGTATGTGGACGAGATGCGTTGGAGGGCATCTTTAACCACGTGGGAAGGGAAATTGCGGTCTCTAAAGAAGGAGGCCATCTGTTGTGTTCTGTGATGGAACTGGTCCTCCTGGGATCAGATGCGGTGGAGGCGGAGGAATTGGAAATAGGGGATAGCATTTTTGCAGGAGGTACGGTGGGAAGAGGTGTAATCCAGGTAGCTGTGGGAGTCAGTGGGTTTGTAAAAATTGTCAGTGTCAAGTCGGTCATCATTGCTGGAGAGGGAGAGGTCCAGGAAGGGGAGGGAGGTGTCACAGATGGTCCAGGTGAATTTAAGGTCAGGGTGGAATGTGTTGGTGAAGTTGATGAATTGCTCAACCTCCTCGCGGGAGCACGAGGTGGCGCCAATGCAGTCATCAATGTAGCGGAGGAAGAGGTGGGAAGTGGTGCCGGTGTAATTACGGAAGATCAACTGTTCTACGTAGCCAACAAAGAGACAGGCATAGCTGGGGCCCATACGTGTGCCCATGGCTACCCCTTTGGTCTGGAGGAAGTGGGAGGATTCAAAGGAGAAATTGTTAAGGGTGAGGACCAGTTCAGCCAAACAAATGAGTGTCAGTGGAAGGGTACTGTTGGGGACGTCGGGAGAGGAAGAAACAGACGGCTTGGAGGCCCTGGTTATGGCAGATAGAGGTGTAGAGGGATTGGATGTCCGTGGTGTAGATGAGGCATTGGGGGCTGGGGAAACGGGAGTCTTGGAGGAGGTGGAGGGCATGGATGGTGTCTCGAATGTATGTGGGGAGCTCCTGGACTAGGGGGATAGGACAGTATCGAGGTAGGTGGAGATGAGTTTGGTGGGGCAGGAGCAGGCTGAGACAATGGGTCGGCCGGGGTGGTCAGGCTTGTGGATCTTGGGAAGGAGGTAGAATCAGGCGGTGCGGGGTTCCCGGACTACGAGGTTGGAAGCTGTGGGTGGGAAATCTCCTGACATGATGAGGTTCTGTATGGTTTGGGAGATGATGGTTTGGTGATGGGGGATGGGGTCATGGTCGAGGGGGCGGTCCTATTGCCTGGCCCATCGTTCTTTCACCAGTGCCAACATTTTGCTTTCTGACTAATAACAACAGATTGTTCAGACAAATTGAGACCATATCCGTATTCCCTCAGCTACGCCGGAGAGATTGATCTCTAATTCTTTCAAATCCAGGAATCCTATCCATTAGACATCTCCCAGAGACTGACAGTACTCCAGATTCCACGGATGGATTGTGGGCTGGGGAAAGGTCTTGCAGTCAGACCAACAGCACAGTAAGACTGGTTTCAAAGGGTGATAACACTTGGGAGTAGTGTCTAATGGAGACTGTGTTGGGATAGTCCAAAGGAAAACTGGTCTAGTTTAGCTTCACACTGCATAGCCATGACTGACAAATCACGGGTTTGGATAGCTACCATCGGTTCTGAGGAAGGGTCACTCGACCTGAAACGTAAACTCTGATTTCTCTCCACAGACACTGCCAGACCAGCTGAGCTTTTCCAACATTTTCTATTTTTGTCTACGGTTTGGGTAAACCTATCTAGTATATTCACAAATGACAAGGGGAGGTGGTGGGATAGTGGTAATGTGACTGCAGTAATAATCCAGAGGCCCAGAGTAATGCTGAGGGATGTGTCAATTTTGAAAAGGAGCCATGAAACAATCATTGGTTATCATCAAAACTCATCTGGCTCACTGAAGTCCTTCAGAGACCGTAATCTGACCTGTTCTAGGCTACACATGACTCCAGATGGATAGCAATGTGGTTGACTCTTTACTGCCCTCTGGCAAGACATCATACAGGGTCAATTAGGGATGTGCAGTGTGACACCACTGTGCCTGGCCCACCAGGGTCTCATTGTCTCACACCAATTACTCAGAATTTGCAGACAGTTGTTCAGATAAAATTTGGCCCTGAGTTACAGAATGACCAGAAGGCCTGGTCAGCTGCCTTGCTCCTATACAAACAGATATTTTGGACCAACCTACCAGATCTGAACAAGTAATGATTTCACAATCCAACCCAAAAACAGCACCTCTAACAGTGGAGCACACACAAAAAGAAAAACTAACACATACAGTCATAGAGATGTACAGCATAGAAACAGACCCTTCGGTCCAACCCGTCCATGCCGACCAGCTATCCCAACCCAATCTAGTCCCACCTGCCAGCACCCGGCCCATATCCCTCCAAACCTTCCTATTCATATACCCATCCAAATGCCTCTTAAATGTTGCAATTGTATCAGCCTCCATCACTTCCTCTGGCAGCTCACTCCATAAACGTCCTTACCATTCTTCAATGGCACCACATTAGCCAACCTCCAGTCTTCCGGCACCTCACCTGTGACTATTGATGATACAAATATCTCAGCAAAAGGCCCAGCAATCACTTCTCTCGCTTCTCACACAGTTCTCGGGTACACCTGAGCAGGTCCTGGAGATTTATCCATCTTTAGCGTTTCAAGACATCCAGCACTTCTTCTTCTGTAATCAGGACATTTTGCAAGGTGTCACCATCTATTTCCCTACAGTCTATATCTTCTATATCCTTTTCCACAGTAAATACTGATGCAAAATACTTGTTTAGTATCTCCCCCATTTTCTGCCGTTCTACACAAAGGGCACCTTGCTGATCTTTGAGGGGCCCTATTCTCTCCCTCATTACCCTTTTGTCCTTAATGTATTTGTAAAAACTCTTTGATTCTCCTTAATTCTATTTGCCAAAGCTATCTCATGTCCCCTTTTGCCCTCCTGATTTCCTTCTTAAGTATACTCCTACTGCCTTTATATTCTTCTAAGGATTCACTCAATCTATCCTAGCACCATTGATCCAGAAACTCAATTTCATTAGTCATCCAGCATTCCCTATCCCTACCAGCCTTTCCTTTCAGATTGGAATAAAAACAAGATGTACTGGAGAAACCCAAAAGCTCTGCCAGCAACTGTGGAGACAGAGAGAAACTGAGTCAATTCTTCTTTAGAACAATCATATCTTTTCTCAAAATCTTAACTATGTTTCTCTCCCCTGTGAAGTTTCTCTCATATTTCCTGCTTTCCTTTTAGATTTCTGACACCTGCAGTGTTGGCTTTTATATGACACATGCTGTATTAGTGAGTGAGTGAGAGATATTGCATTGAACTGTCAGCTTAATTCCCTGGGTTTAGAACTAGAATTTAAACTATATAGTCAGAGAGTCATACAGCACAGAAACAGACCCTTCGGTCGAACCTTCGGAACCATCTCCTAATGGTTCCATTGGAGAGGTACGATCCAAAGTGGAGCTGAAATTGACAAAGGGGGTGAAATTACATTGTGCAATACTAATAGGATCATCAGAACTAGGAGCAGGTATCAGCTCCTCAGTCAGTAATATCGGAGCTGATATTATTATGGCTTTAACACTAATTTCTTGTCCATCCTCACAGTCTTGACCCTTGCAGAACAAAGGTTTGCATAATACAGCCTTGAATACATTCAATGCTATGGCCTTCATTGCTTTTTCTAAAGATTAATGACCCTCTGAGTGTTTGCAAGAAGGAGCTAATTATAGCTCTTTAGAGCTAAAAAGATCAAAAGGACGTGAGGAGAAAGTGGGAACAAGACACAATGTTGGATGATCAGACATGATCAGGGTGAATGAGGAAACAGATTCGAAAGGCTGATGGCCTATTCCTCCTCCTATTTTCAGTGATTAATTGGTAACAAATGTTTACAGTTGTGGGTAATAGGGAGAAGGTTCTGAGGACATGCTCAGTTGTGAATCGGGAATTGTATTTGGAATCCAAATTGAGAAAAAAGACAAAGAGCGAGCGATGAATGTTATCCCTGAGCTCCTCATATTAAATTGCTTTCGATGGCAGGTACTAAAGGTATTGAAAACCAGCCTCGATACTCTCAAGCCGCCTCAGATTCCATACCTTCCGACAGATCATCATGAATAAGTACTGAATGAGTTAACTTCAAACTCAGTATTGCCTTTGTTAAAATAACAGAACTTGGAAATCATTAATATACAGTCACATCCATGAGTAATGTAGCAGAGTGCAATTTTAACCCTAACCCCTGTCCTGATTCAACACTAAATCATGAGCACCTGACTCCATCATCAGATTTTAACAAAACAAAATAAATCCTTACAAAGAATTAGAGAAAAGTGCGTGGCCAATTGCAAACATTATTCATGCCCTCAGCAGCTTTCTGCCTTGCTGTTAAATGTTTCCATATTAACAGCCTCTCTGGGTAATACATTGCATACAAATGTTCATGAAGTTATGCAGTGAGTAGTTAAATCTGACCTGTGCACCATCTCTACTGTCAAAACATGAGCCTTTCATTCCCCACTTACAGATCTTAGCACAATCTTCAACATATTATTATACTTGCCAGTGAGACCAACAGTTTTTTAAAAAGATGCATTTCCGAATGATTGTTGGTAAAGTTAAAGGTAAAGATTTCATGTTCTGGCACTTATATTCAATCAAACTAAACACAATTTGGACCAAACATCACTTAACAACAAAACAATGCACTAAAGAGAGGGAAGATTCACATTAACCAATTAACATAATTGGTTACGGTTCACTTCACAAACACAAACAATTGTAAGAACATCCAATAAATACGTACAACATTACACAGATGGGTCCTCTGTGATTCCCAGTTCTCTGCCAGCGTTACTTCTTCCTGCCACACTCAGTCTAAAATTTCTAGTGTCCTTCAAAATCTGATCCACACTGCCTGAGTCATCCAGTTCCAATTTTCCCGAGTAAGGCCCAACTAGGTGACTCTTTGTTCCTTAAATCTCATAAAGTCCTGTCTGTTCTTTCCCTTTTTCTTCTGAACACATAACAAACTCTCTCCAAGCAGCCTGCTTAGCTTCTCCACAGCTGCCGTCGTTTTGTCTCACACAATCTCTCTCACTCTTTCTACCTCAGAACGGTAGCTGTTCCTTTTCTGTGAGGTGCTGTGTAAACATCTGAAAACCTTTGCTTTATATCCCAAAGGGCTTCTGTTATTTGTTTCGCCCCCATGGCAATCTGATCACATGGGTTCTGAAGAAGTCATATGGACTTAAAACATTAACTCTTAGAGTCATAGAGATGTACAGCACGGAAACAGACCCTTCGGTCCAACTTGTCCATGCCAAACAGATATCCCAATCCAATCCAGTCCCATTTGCCAGCACTTGGCTCATATTCTTCTAATACCTTCCTTTTAAATGTTGTAATTATATCAGCCTCCACCACTTCCTCGGACAGCTCATTCCATACACGCACCACCCTCTGTGTGAAAAAATTGCCTCTTAGATCCCTTTTGTATCTTACCCCTCTCAGCTTAAACCTATGCCCTCTAGTTCTGGACTCACCCACCCCAGGGAAAGACTTCTCTATTTATCCTATCCATGTTCCTTAAGCTTTTATAAATCTCTTTCAGGTCACCTATCAGTGTCTGACCTCCAGGGAAAACAGACTCAGCTTATTGAGCCTCTCTCTATAGCTCAAATCCTCCAACCCTGGTGACATCCTTGTAAATCTTTTCTCAACCCTTTCAAGATGCTGCCAGACCTGCAGAATTTCTCCAGAATTCTTGGAATTTGTTTCACAAAGGCATGTCTCTGAATTCATGTCTTTCTGAATTCCTCAGTTTTACCTTAAATTGAAGAGAGACGTTTAAAATAAAACTGCCTCTAACTTCATAACAGTACTGAACACGAAGACAGTTACCTCAGAGTACAACGGGATCTTGATCAGAGTGACAGATGGAGTTTAATTTAGATTTGGAAAGGTAAATTAGAGCAGGACTTATACACTTAATCAAAAGGTCCTGGGGAATGTTACTGAACAGAGACCTTGGAGTTCAGGTTCATAGTTCCTTAAAAGTGCAGTCACAAGTCGACAGGATAGTAAAGAAGGTGTTTGGTCTGCTTGCCTTTATTGGTCAGTGTGTTGAGTATAGGAGTTGGGAGATCATGTCGTGGTTCTATAGGACATTGGTTAGGCCACTTTTGGAATACTGCATGCAATTCTAGTCTCCCTGCCACAATAATGATGTTGTGAAACTTGAAAGTGTTCAGAGAAGATTTACAAAGATGTTGCCAGGGTTGGAGAATTTGAGCTGTAGGGACAGGCTGAATAGGCTGGGTCTGTTTTCCCTGGAGCATCGGAGGCTGAGGGGTGACCTTATAGAGGTCTATAAAATCATGAGGTGCCTGGATAAGGTCATGGTCTTTTCCCCAGAGTAGGGTAGTCCAGAACTGGAGGGCATGGGTTTAAGATGAGAGAAGAAAGATTTAAAAGACACCTAAGGGGCAACTTATTGATGCAGAGAGTGGTACCTGTATGGAATGAACTGCCAGAGGAAGTGGTGGAGGCTGGTACAATTACAACATTAAAAAGGCATCTGGATGGGTATGTGAATTGGAAGGCGTTAGAGGGATATGGACGAAATGCTGGCAAATTAGGCTAAATTAATTTAGGATATCTGGTCGGCATGGACAAGTTGAACCGAAGGGTCTTTTTCTGTGCTGTACATCTCTATCACTCTAATATTTTTAAGATGTAATTTATCAATTCTTTTAAGTAACTTGAATCATCTCCATCTGTTCTTCTTGGGAGAAAACAACTCCCGGTTTTTGCAAACAGTTAATTCAGATAATGTTGGTGTTTATGCTGCATACAAATTCATTCCATTTTAATTCATTTACATTGTTCAGTATAACCTTCTATTCCTTTCATCTTCATGTATTTAACTGCTGCTTAAATGGACCTAAAACCATTTGCCTCTGTTATTCGGTACAGTGACCTGAGCCACATTCTAACAATATTAGATCAAGCAGTTTCTCCCATACTCCTTACTGGAGTTACTAGTGACTGCCTTGTATTTATCACCCAGAGTTTGAAACCGTCACAAATGAACACCTCTGATCTACATTTGCCTTATCAAATCCCTTCAGAATTCTGAAGAACTCTGTTGGGTTCCCCCATTATTAGTCTTCTCTTTTCTTAAGAAAAGAGTGTCAGCTGGTTCAATCTTTCCTGGTTGTTATAACTTCTGAATCCTGATACCATTCCTGTAAATCTCTCTTGCACTTTCTCTAGTGTCTCTACACCCTTTCTACAATGGAGGTGAGACCTCAGGGTTCTTAAATTGCTGGATCAATACTCAGACATTTTGTACATCAACCTGTTGCCATATGGAACGGAAGGATTTCTGCAGAAAAACAATGACCATGAACAAAGAACTGGAGAAAACAAGGATATTAACAAATCACAGTCAGCTGAAAGATCTGACTGATTAAAAGTGATAGGCATGCAGAAGAAGTTACAAGCGCTTTCACAACTGTAATATCTTTCTGCTATCTACTTTCCAACTGTGGTTGAAGACTTGAGACATTAAGTGTGAAAAAACAGAAGTGTCTCTTATTAATACAATAACCAAGATGGAAAAAGGAGCAAAAACCAAGGTTTACTGGAACATCCTGCTACGGGGTAAATCCTTTTACATAGTCCTCACCTATTGTGGAAATGAAACTTTATTTTGCCAATTAGCTGCTGATTTCCTCCTTAAATATCCGACCTCCAGATTACTCTGTTTTGAAGTAAATGATAATATTGAATTTGTTGGACTGCCAATCAGGCAATGCCAGAGGCAACCGGTTTGAGTTGTCATGGTCAGTTAAATGTTTAAACAGATTAACGAACCTAGTTTATAAGCTACTTGGGCTCTGCATTCATAGATTAGAATTTTACTTCAGTCTTTCACCTGTCCTAGCGCAGAGAGTCAGATGACCTCCTATGTCTGAAGACATGAGGCACACAAAGAATACTCTTGAATCCAACAAGACATTTTTTTAGGAATTGTTCCAGATGTCCAAAATCCAAGGTATTTTACTTTCTTCCAGGTTGAACAGTGACATGTCGCAGAGGAGTTATACATGAGTATACCTGATAACAAAATACATTTTGTTGAAGCTATTCTAGATTTAGATTAGATTCCCTACAGTGTGGAAACAGGTCCTTCAGCTCAACAAGTCCACACTGACCCTCCGAAGAGTAACCCACCCAGACCCATTTCCCTCTGACACCTAACACTATGGGCAATTTAGCATGGCCAATTCACCTGGCCTGCCCATCTTTGGACTGTGGGAGGAAACCAGAGCACCCGGAGGAAACCCACGCAGACACAGGGCGAATGTGCAAACTCCACACAGTCAGTCGCTCGAGGCCAGAATCGAACCTGGGACCCTGGTGCTGTGAGGCAGCAGTGCTAACCACTGAGCAACCGTGCCGCCCCATGAGGGCATTTTGCTAGAATACCAATTCAAGGGCAAAACCAGTATTTATACTGCATATGAGATGAGTGCTGATTCCACGTGACAACCAATCACCATTTCCTCTCATGCAAAATGAATGTTCTTTCCACTAACAGTGGTTTCTTGCAAAATATCCTGATGGATGCAAGACAAAAAGCTTCAACAAACCATGCCCTTATTCAGTAATACTCGAGCTCTATTACCAAAAGATTAAGAGTAATATCTCACAGAAATATCAATATATAATCCAGGAGAATAGCCATACAATAATTAAAGGTGGTTGGAGGAAGAATGGTTAAAAAGAAATTAATGTGTATGAATTCCCTTTTTGAAGACGGAAATTATAGCGTTACTATATCGCAAATTGAAGCTGCAAACATTTGAGTTCATTTAATGTCATCATGCTCATTCCTACTGGTTGTCTAGCAACTACTGGAACCAAGCTTATGGTAGTTCCTGTTGACGAAATGGAATTTGAGTTATTTTTCTTTCTGACGGTTCCATTGAAATAGGTTTATGGTAGAGGCCGAGCACAGTATTTAAATGGAATGTATGTGGCGTTAACGTGCGGGTGGTCTAAGCTTACACAGTCCATCAAACCTTTGGTGTGTGACAACGGCGAGAGGCTGGATCAATGTCAAGTTCAAACAGAGCTAGGCGTCCCTTTCATGTTGGTTAGTGGGCTGCTGTTCTTTGTGTCTCCACATTTAATTAAAACACTTTGACAGCTTTCTGAAGATTAATTTCTATCGGGTAAGGGTTAAAAAGATTTAGGTGCAGCACGTACCAACTACTTCAATGAATGTGCATTACATAAGTATTTTAACAGCGAGGGCAGTCAACCTCAGAGAGCTCTAACTAGCTCACTGGAGCTCTTCGTAAACAATTACAGATAGTGCAGCTGCTTAAGAGTTGGCGGTATTTTGCCAAGTTTAGAGAGGAAGGGTATAACCGTGGCTTGAACTCTGCTGATTTCCTGTGGATTTTCATAATCACAAAATTAAACTTAAGTAACTTTGGTTTCTCATGCCTACACTGGCTCACCATCTGGCAACACATGAGAACATCATCAGCTGCAAGTTCTCCTCCAAGCGGCTCACCATTGTGACTTGGAAATGTATTGTTGTTCCTTCAATTGTCGCCGAATCAAAATCCTGGAACTACCCCCACCTCAGGTCATTATGGGTCAACCTACAGCACGTGGACTGCAGTGGGTAAAGAAAGCAGCTCACCACTATCTGCTCAAGGACAACTAGGGACAGGCAATAAATGCTGGCCCAGCCAGCATCTCAGGAATGAATGAAAGAAATGCTCTCCTGGATTTTTCTGAGGTTTCACTTTTCCCTGGCTCTGTAACCTCCTCCCACCCCAGAACCCTCAGAGTTCCCAAACTTCCTTCAGATCCTGCTGACTGAGCATTCCAGGTTTCAATCTCTCCACAGCAATTCAGGCAGCATCCGAGGACAGGCAAAATCGACGTTTCGGGCAAAAGCCTGATGAAGGGCTTTTGCCCGAAACGTCGATTTTGCCTGTCCTCGGATGCTGCCTGAATTGCTGTGCTCTTCCAGCACCACTGATCCAGAATCTGGTTTCCAGCATCTGCAGTCATTGTTTTTACCTCTTCAATCTCTCCACCACAGGCCTTCAGCTGTTAAGGTCCTCAATTCTGGAATCCCCGCCTAAAACCTGGCTTCCTCTATCTCTCTCCACCACGTACTATGTTTTCAAACCCTCTTCTTTGAGTAAGCTTTCGGTCTCATATCCTATAATCGCTGTCAAATATTGTCTGCACAACTGATCAAATATTTTCAAAGTGTAATCACTTGTGTCAAGTGGAAAACAAAGTAGACAAATTTCATGCTACAAGCTGCCTCAAAAATTAACAGGATAAAGAGCTATTAACCTGTTCTTTTTCTGAAATTTGTAAGAGCAGAATTACAAGCATGAGTAGACTATTCAGCCCCTTGAAGTTGCAGTGCTATTTGATAAGGGCTGATGTGAATGTGGTACTTACTTCCTGTCTAACCCCTTCCTGATAAGTCAAGAAACTATCATACTCAGCCTTGAACACACAAAATGACTCTGCCTCTTCACTGCTCTCTGAGCTGCAGCTGAATGGTGGGTAATCAATGGCCAAAGATAACTCGCTTTAGCTTCTTCAAAAGCGCATCAAAGGGTATTTTACATCTGCATGGGAGGACAGACTGGACCCTGATTCCATGTTTAAATAGAACATGAGTTGGCACTCATGACACCATCGCACTCCTTCAGTACTACACTGGAGAGTGTTATTGTACACTGTTGCCCTGAAGACCTGAAATGAGACTTGACCCACCATCTTCTACTCACAGGAGACTGAGTGCCAACTGAACTACTTTCAAGGCTGAATTTTTGGTTCCCAGTAAGGTGCTGATGAATTGGAATGTTTGCTTTGAACAAGGTTGGCCACTTGTGACCTCCTGTGTCTGCCAAGGATATATTGTGTGGTGGGGCAGGGAGTCCGGAGTTGAGAATATTAGTTAGTAAGGCACTGCCTCACACGCAATCAGCACCATTTTAACATTCATTGCTTAATCATTCATAGGCAGTCCCTCACAGGTGAGTATGACTCTCTCCCACTGTCAGGGTGAGTCTGTAGGTGGCTGTACAGACCAATATGGCTACCACAGGCTCTGTTATACTCAGGCAGAAGGTGGTCACAGGAAGGGGTGAGTGAGGCTTGGCTATGGCAGCACGCTCCTTTTCATTTTAACATAAACACATTCTGAGCAACATGTGTAATGTTGAACTGACATTCAAAGGCCCAGCCAGGTACAATCTAAGGGTCTTTGCTAGTCCTGTACATTTTCAGCCAATCGCAGTGCTTTAAAAATTAAATGGGACAAGTTTTATTTAACGCTTTCATAGGATGTGAGCATCATTGCTAAGGCCAATATTTGGTGCTCATCCCTAGTTGCCCTTGTACAGGTGGTTTGCTAAGTTATTTCACGCGGAAGAAAGGAATCAATCACATAGGCACAGACCGAGAGTCATATTTTGGCCAGACCTAGTAAGGGTGGCCTTGTGAACCTGAGTGAACTTGTTTTTTTTAAACCTGTCTTTTGAACCAACCTGCTTAGAGATGTTATTATGCATCTCTGGAGCAGGTAGGACTTGAACCAAGAACTCTTGATCCAGGGGTAGAGACATGAACAGTGTGCCTCAGAAGACCCCTATTACTGCAACATAAGGGGGCCCTCCAGATGGGTTTTATGTTAATTGGCAATAGCTGCATTGTCACCATTACTAAGAAAACCTTCAATTACAACTGGATTTAAACTTTGCAGCTACCAGAGCAAGATTTGAACTTGTTTCTGTGAAACTTTAACCTAGCTTTCTAGATGACATGTCCAGTAGCATTAGCACTATGTCATTGCCTTCGCTGGCTTAATGCTCCTTAACTCTCTGCTGCCTGTGATAGAAATAGCTTATTTGTCCTATACAGCACTCTACCCTCCCGTCAGTATAATCGAATCAAAGAATCTTCCAACACAGCAGGTGGCCATTCTACCCAACTGTGTCTGTGCTAGCTCTTTGAAGGAGCTCTCCAATTTGTTCCACCATCCTGTGTGTTCCCCATGGCTGTGCAAATCCATTTAAAACAACTTCCCTTTTACCATGAATCTGTTTCTACCACCCTCTCAGGCCGCATGGTACAGATTAAAACAACTTGCTGAATTTAAAAGTCTCTCATCTGCCTTGGATTTGGATACTAATTATATACAATCTGTGTCCTCTGGTTATTGACTCTCCTGCCTCTTGAAACAGTTCCTCCCTGTTTAATAGAGTCGAATCCTGATGTAACTTTGAACACATTCATTACTTTCAGGAGTAAAGTCCTGGATTCTATGATCAATTCACAGAACTGAAGTCCCTTACCTCTGGGACTATTCCAGCAAGTCTCTTCTGAGCCCTACTCAAGGATTTGACATCCTTCCCTGATGTGTGGTGCCCGGAACTGAACACAGTCCTCCAGCTGCCTGAATATCTATTTCTTTCATTTTGAATAGCTTCAACTTTCTGCCAGACTTGCAGAGAGCAAGCTTGCACTGGGTATTGGCAGGGGGGGAAGGTGGAAGGCGACAGCCTCCACGGCTTCCCCTTCCCCTTCCTTCCACACTCTTTCCCATACACACACCATTCTCAGCCTTTTAGGCTGGACCTGAGCAGGAGAGAAAAATTATCTTGAGCTTGCTCATGGCAGGATGCCAGACTAGTGACTCAGGGCACATCCAGGGCAATGCCAACATGTTGTCAGCTCTCTCTCTCGCTTTCTCTCTCCCTCTCTAACTGCCACACACTCTGCATGGAGGGATTGGGTCAAAAGCAGGATGCTTTGAAAATGCACCACTGAAGTCCTTCCAAAGATGGAAATTACAAAAGTCACGTCTGTTTGAGATGGCTGATTAATGTGTGGCAAGGAACAAATGTTTATTAGCTTCAAATCCCAGGGGCTCTTGCAGACTGAAATGCTGACCTTTGCTCTCAATCATATCAGATCAAGGGGATCTCCCAAAGGTTTGTTTAGTTCAGTCAGAAATATGGAAGGTCCTCCTGTAACCTCACTCACAGCCCTCGACAGGACACATGGACAAAGCCCGTCTGGTGTGGAAATACAGGAAAGCTATATTGACCTCGGAGGGGATAATGCAGAGTTATCAGAATGAATCGTGTAATGATCCAGTCTGTGCTAGCTCTCTGAAAGACCTCTACCCACTGAGCCACACTCTCCTACTCTTTCCCCACAGGCCAGCAAATTTCCAGTCGGAGTACTCATCCAATTCGTTTTTGTGAGTTATTCCTCAAGCTGTTTCCATTCTCCTTTCCGGCAGTGTGTACAAAACTCACTGCATAATGCCGTCTCCAGTTCCTTTGCCAATTGCATTTGGATTCTTTGACTCCCAAAGCCCTTTGCCACTAGAAACCACTTCTCCCTATTTACTCTATCAAAGTTTTTTTTAAGAGGTTGAATATCTCTATGAAACCCTGCAAGTACCTAAAAACATTCAATTATGAGGACTGGTTCCACATTGCATTCATGTTTAAATGGCAGAGGCACAAAGGCATTTAAAAATATTAGGAATTCAACAGAAATGATTTCCTCTAGTGGGGAGAGTCCAGGTCAAAGTGACACCAACTGGGTCTGAAATCAGAAAGTGACTACTTTCCACAAAGGGGTATGGGGAAATCTGGAATCTTTCATCCAACAAGTTGCGGACGTTGTATCAATTGACATATTTCAGGAGAATTGGCAGATTTAGTTGGCCAAGAATCAACAAAAATATATGGAAGAAAATTTGGTAAATGGTTTGAAGCTTAAATCTGTTATAGTCTAATTGAAAGGGACAGCAGTTTGGAAGGAGTGAATGGTCTCCTCTTCTTTCCGATGAAGAACAACAAACTCACCTTTTCTCCTGTATTCCTCGCAGCATTTGGTTGATGCACCTAAAATCTTACTTTCCCATAACCCACTGACTCCAATTTAGCTGAAAGGTTCAGACCTTCCTTAATACATTATCAGTGCTCACCTCAAAAACAAGCACAAACATTCATTCTAATCCTGCCAGAACTATCACTGGGCCTTGTGCAGCTGTGGTTCAGTGGGTAGCTTTTAAATCTGAGAGCCAAGTCCAGTTACATGAAATCGTGGTGTGGCGCTGAGGGAGCCCAGCACTGTCAGAAATACCAATTTTAGATACACATCCCTGTTTGCCCTCTCAGCTAGATATTAAAAAAGAACCTCAGGTTGCAAAACAAAAACAAAACTGAAACTGGTGAGGATGATGGAAGAAAAGTCAGCTTGTATTTTCCCACACTGGGTTAATTACTTTGACTGGCTGTTCTGACTCATAATTAAGAAAATATAAACACACAGTTTAATCTTCACAGAGTATGTATATTCCTGTTATAACTTTAGTTTCAGTTTCAGTTTCCTGTCCAGGGTGAGCTGCCCTCCCTCAGACTAATCACTGTGCACTGTGGATGACCTTTACATACAATGGTCTAAAGAGAGGATTTCAGGCATTGTTTAGCACCCATTTGATTTTGAAAGTAAGCACAGCAAAATCCAGAAAGGCATTGATTAATAGCGCAAACATCACCAAGGGGCACTCTGTTCTAATTCTCTGCGACCAGCTCACCAAAGGATGTCAGATTAATGTTACATTTTCACTCAGTGAACCTGGGATGCACATACCCAAAATCCTCGAACTATTTGGTCCATAGTTTCTCTCCCCCTCTTTGAAAGTAGTACCACTCCCTTGGTTCTTGCCATGTAGCTCTGCAGTTCTTCCAGCTGGTCAATTTGATTTTCTTTTGCTAAGTTTCTATTACCAGCCATAGACAAGTTAGCACAGGAGGAATTCAATCTGTGCCCAATTTAGGTTCACTCTGCATCGATGTGTGTCAATCCTATTTCCCTCTATCTTCAATATCTTTCATTATTGTTTTGCCCAATTCATTCACAGTCAGGCTTTCAGCAGCTACCTAAGTACACTAATAAATCCTTGTATCAGAAAATTCTTCCAAACTTTTATTTCAAGCTCCCACAAAGCAATCTAGCTTTGGGATCTTTTAAAATGCTGGCTGCCTGTGAGAATTTAAAGGAGAAAGCGAGGACTGCAGATGCTGGAGATAAGAGTCAAAAAGTGTGGCACTGGAAAAGCACAGCAGGTCAGACAGCATCCGAGGAGCAGGGGACTCAACATTTCGAGCAGAAGCTCTTCTTCAGGAAGCATCCTGATGACGAGCTTATACTCGAAACGTCGACTCTCCTGCTCATCGGATGCTCATCAGCGATTAGGCACTTTGCTGGCATCCCTAATCCTGGTAGCTTGACTCAGTGCAAGTACATTAACTGTGGAAACAAAGCAAAGCAGAGTCATGTTCACAAAGGTATCTGAACTGAAAGGCCTGTGCAGTAGCAAGAAGGTACTGCATTGTCAGATGCCTTCACAGAATCCCTACAGTGTAGTTGAAGGCCCATTGACTCTACACAACCCTCTGTAAAGCATCCCATCCAGACTACCCCCAATCCCTGTAACTCTGCATTTCCCATGGCTAATCCACCTAACTTGCACATCTTTGGACTGTGGGAGCAAATCCCCGCACACATGGGGAGAATATGTAAACTCCAAACACAGTCGACCGAGGTTGGAATTGAACCCATGTCCCTGGAATTGTGAGGCAGCAGTGCTAACCACTGAGCCACCATGCTGCCTTCTTTACTAAACATTTTAAACTCATTCTTTCATGAGTGAGAACATTGCGACACTATTAACTCCATCCAGAACTCTCCTGGTTTTAAATATTGCTAAAAGTTCTCTCTCAGCCTCTTTCTCTCAAAGAAGAAAAGTTCTAACTTCACCAACCTTAATAGAAATTCCTCACCCCTGGAACCATTCTCTCCAAAGTCTAATGCGCTCTCCACAATTCCTTCAATCCTTCTGAAAGTGCAGTGCCCTGAACTGGACATGACGTTCCAGCTGAGGTTGAACTGCTCAACATTACATCCTATCTTTTATGCTCTCTGCCCCTACTTCAAAACCCTCCGTTCATGCATGCTTTATTAAACGCTCTTTTAGTTGGTCTTCAAAGACATTTTCTGAAACCTCCTTAATCTTACTTCTGAATGGTATGCGTTCAATATCAGAGCTCAGGTGGTGAGGCAAAATACTGATTAAAATGTGATACCAGTGACAATGCGAATCTTTTACAACTGAAAGATGATCTCATTGAAGATAGCATAAGCTAAATAAAATCTTGCTGTGAAAGCACATTCTTTTTTTTGTTCATTCACGGGATGAAGGCAGCATTAGCTAGATCAGCATTTAATGTCCATCGCCTCATTGCCCAGAAGTCAGTTAAGAGTCAACCACATTGTTGTGGGTCTGGAGTCACACGTAGGCCAGAACTGGTAAGGATGGCAGTTTCCTTCCGTAAAGGGCATTAGTGAACCAGATGGACTTTTCCCCAATTGGCAATGGATTCATGGTAACCACTAGACACCTAATTCCAGATGTTTATCGATTCAAATTTCACTATCTGCCATCGTAGGATCAGAACCCAGGACATTACCTGGGTCTCAGGGAGAGTAGTCTAGTAATAATCCCAGTAGGCCATTGCCTCCCCATCTGCTGAGAGAAGAGAAATTTACACTGAAGAAAACAATTAGCCTGTACAAAAACTTACAGGTAATTCATCATCAGCTATGTGTATTAATGGGAGAATGGATGAAGCTTTGCATTATCCTGAGAGTCAGTCTAAGCCAAACAAGAACAATATAACCTGAGGGAAACCTAAATTGTAAGGAAAGACCAGCTATTAACAGGGAGTAGCAAAACTGTGTGGTAGACTAAAAGACAGCAGAAACAAAGCTGAGCATCGAGTATTTCCCTTGGAGTCTGCTAAATTGTGATTCTGATACAGAACTCCCATCTACACTGCAGGAAAAAATATTTTGCTACCAGAAAATCCATGGTCTTTTGAAATGGCTATCAGACCATGTGACTCTGACTGATTGGGCCAGCATTTATTGCCCATCCCTAATTGGCCTTAAGAAGATGATGATAAGTTGTCTTCCTGACCTGCTGGTGTCTACGTGCTATAGATAGACCTACAAAGCCATTTCCAGGAGGTAATTCCAGGATTTTGATTCAGCAACACTGAGGGAACAGCAATGTATCCCCAAGTTAGGATGGTCAGTATCTTGGGGAGGTACTTGCAAGTGGTGGTATTCCCATGACCTTGCTTCCTTCATCCTTCTCAATGGTAATGATGGGGATTTGGAAGGTACTGGCTGAGGAGCCTTGGGGAATTTCAGCAGTGTATCTTGCTACTGAACACCAGTGGTGGAGGGATTGGATGCTTGTGGATGTGGTGCCAATCATGCATGTTAATTTGTTTTGGATAGTTTCAAGCTTCTTGAGCGTTGTTAGAGCAGCCAGGCAAATGGATGATATTCCATAAAACTCCTGAGTGGTATCTTAGTGGACAGGTTTGGCAATTCAGGGGATGAATTGCTCATAGAATCATACAGCACAGAAACAGACCCTTCAGTCGAACTCGTCCATGTTCCCAACCTAAACTTTTTGCACATGCCTGTGTTCGGCCCATATCCCTCCAAACCCTTCCTGTTCATGTACTTGTCCAAATGTCTTTTAAATGTTGTAATTATGCCTGTTTTCACCACTTCCTCTGGCAGTTCATTCACGCACAAATCACTCTGTATGTAAAAAAGTTGCCCCTCATGTCCTTCTTAAATCTTTCTCCTCTCACCTTAAAAATATGCCCCCTACCTTTGAATTCCCCACCCAAGGGAAAAGACCCTTGAAATTCACCTGATCTATGCCCATGATTTTATAAACCTCAATAAGGTCACTCTCCACTCTCCTATATTCCAGAGAAAAATGTGCCAGCCAATTTTATAACTCAAATCCTCCATTCCCGACAACAACCTGGCAAATGTCTTCTGAACCCTCTCCAATTTAATAATATCCTTCCTATAGCAGGGCGACCAGAACTGTACACAGTTCTCCAGAAGTAGCCTTACCAATGTCCTGTACCACCTCAACATGATGTCCCAGCTCCTATACTCAAAAGCAATGAAGGCAAGCATGCTAAACGCCTTCTTAACCATCCTGTCTATATGTGAGACAAATTTCAAGAATTATGCACCTGAATCCTAGGTCTCTCTGTTCTACAGCACTACGCAGTGCCCTAACATTAACAGTATAAATCCTGTTCTTACTTGTTTTACCAAAATGCAATATCTCGATTTATCCAAACTAAATGCCAACTGCCACACTCCTCAGCCCATTGACCCAAATGACCAAAATCTATTTGTAATCTTAGATTACTTTCTTTACTGTCCACATTACCACCACTTTTGTTGTCATCTGCAAACTTACTAACCATACCCCTCATATTCTGATCCAAATAAAAATGACAAACAAAAATGGACCCAGAATTGATCCCTGTGGAACACCACTGGTCACAGGGCTCCAATCCAAAAAACAACGCTCCATCACCACTCTCTGTCACCTGTCATCAATTTTGTATCCATTTGGCAAACTCTCCCTGAATCCCATGTCACCTAACTTTACTAATTAGTCTACCATGCAGAACATAGAACAATACAGTGCAGAACAGGCCCTTCGGCCCTCAATGTTGCGCTGACCTGTGAACTATTCTCAGCTCGTCCCCTTATACTATCCCAGCATCATCCATGTGCTAATCCAAGGATTGTTTAAATCTCCCTAATGTGCCTGAGTTAACTACATTGGCAGGTAGGGCATTCCACGCCCTTACCACTCTCTGAGTAAAGAACCTGCCTCTGACATCTGTCTTAAATCTATCACTCCTCAATTTGTAGTTATGCCCTCTTGTACAAGCTGTCGTCATCATCCTAGGAAAAGGACTTTCTCTGTCTACCCTATCTAATCCTCTGATCATCTTGTGTGTCTCTATCAAATCTCCTCTTAGCCTTCTTCATTCCAATGAGAACAGAACTAAAGGCGATGTAAACAACGTCCACTGCTCTGCCTTCATCTATCCTTTTGGTTACTTCCTCAAACAAAATCAAGTTTGTGAACGATGATTTCCCTTGCATAAAATTATGGTATCCATAATCATTCCTTGCCTCTCCAAATAGATATAAATCCTATCTTTCAGAATCACCTCCAAAAAGCTACTGACCACTGGTGTTAGGCTCACAGGTCTATCGTACTCAGGCTTCTCCTTAAAGTTTTTTTTTAATGGCCTATGTGCTGCAAGATTCTTAGTCTCTGACCTGATCTGGTAGTCACTGTATTTAAATGGCTAGTCCTCTTCAGTTTCTTGTTAATGGTAAACCCCAGCATGTTGGTAACGGGGCTCAATTATAGTAATGCAACTGAATATCAAGGGAATGTGGTTCGATCATGTCTCATTGCAAATGGTCATTGCCTGGCATTTCTGTGCCATGCAAGTTTCTTGACACTTGTCAGCCTAAGCCTGGATACAATTGAGATTTTGTTGCATTTGCACACGGACTGCTTCAGTATCTGAGGAGTCACGAATGGTGCTGAACATTATGTAATAATGGGCGAACATCCCCACTTCTGACCTTATGGTGGAAGGAAGGTCACTGATGAAGCAGCTGAAGATGCTTGGGTCTTGGATACTGGGGACTCTTGCAGAGATATCCTGGAGCTGAGATGACTGAGTTCCCAACAAATACAATCATATTTCTGTGTGTCAGGTATGCCTCTAACCAGTGGAGAGTTTGCCCCCTAATACCCATTGACTCCAGCTTTGCTAGTAATCCTTCATGCCACATTCAGTCAAGTGTGGCTTTACATCACCTCACCTCTGGAATACAGCTCTTTTGTCCATGTTTGAACCAAGGCTGTAATGAGGTCAGGAGCTGAGTAGCTCTGGCGGAATCCAAACTTGGCGTCACTGAGCAGGTTGTTGCTGAGCAGGTGCTGCTTGATGGCACTGTTGATGACCCCTTTCCATCACTTTACTGATGATCGAGAGTAGACTGATGGAGAGATAATTGGCTGGGTTGGATTTGTGCTGCTTTTTTGTGTACAGGACTTACCCGGGCAATTTTCCACATTGTTGGGTAGATGCCAGTGTAGTAACTGTACGGAAACAGCTTGGCTAGCAGAGTGACAAGTTCTGAAGCACAAGTCTTCAGTACTACTGCTGGAATATTGTCATGGCCTAGAGCCTTTGCAGTATCCAGTGCCTCCAACCATTTCTTGATATCACGTGGAGTGAATCGAATTGGCTAAGATTGGTAACTGTGATGCTGCGGACCACTGGAAGAGCCTAAGATGGATCATCCACTCAGTACTTCTGGCTGAAGATTGTTGCGAATGCTTCAGTCATATCTTAATGACATCCCTAGTGAATGTAATTTACATATCATGTGCCTTACAAAGAAATTCACCTTTTAAAAAAGGGGCAACAAAAACAAGTGAGTTGACGATCTCCCTTTACTTAAAGTAATAAGCACTGTGTGAAACAATAATCAATCAATACACTTGGCAATTTTTTATGAAGCTTTCAGAGAGATTCTGGACAGATTTGCTTGAAGAGGCAAGGGAGTTCATGTCGTGAATACCAGTCTGTACAGCTGAAGGCACAACCCTTCATCTGGGCTCAGGGGTGGGATCAATGAGAGGATTGGGAGATTGGAAGATACCCTGTCTAAATTGCCATCTTGTGTGCACTCCGACTGCATCGAAATAGTGGTGGCACAGTATCGGTTTGTCATGGAAATCTTATCCTGCTGGAAAATATAAACAAAACAGGTACAAGCACATCAGACCACGAGACCTCTTAAGCAGCTCCTCAATACTCGGAAATCCACCCACTGTGTGTAACTTGAGGTTGCTGCACACACTTCTATGGTAACTGAAGCCTCATCCTCTTTGATTCGCAAATCAGGCAGCTTTATTTTCATCCAGGCTTTAACTTAATTAAAGGAACTTATTTTCGTGTTTGGAATAATTTATTTGCTGCTTATTTACTGGCAATACAGGACTTTTCAGACACATTTGTCAATCTGATTTCGAGTCATAGAGATTTACAGCATGGAAACAGACCCTTCAGTCCAACTCATCCGTGCCAACCAGATATCCCAACCCAATCTAGTCCCACCTACCAGCATCTGGCCCATATCCCTCCAAACCCTTCCTATTCATATACCCATCCAGATGCCTTTTAAATACTGTAATTGTACAAGCTTCCACCACTTCCTCTGGCAGCTCATTCCATATACGTACCACCCTCTGTTTGAAAAGGTTGCGGCTTAGGTTAGGTCTCTTTTATATCTTTCCCCCCTCACCCTAAACCTATACCCTCTAGGACTCCACCACTCCAGGGAAAAGAACTTGTCTGTTTATCCTATCCATGCCCCTCATGATTTTATAAACCTCTATAAGGTCACCCTTCAGCCTTCGCTGCTCCAGGAAACACAGTCCCAGCCAATTCAACCTCTCCCAACAGGTCCTTCCAACCCTGGCAACATCCTTGTAAATGTTTTCTGAATGCTTTCAAGTTTACAGCATCCTTCCGATAGGAAGGAGAGCAGAATTGCACGCAATATTCCAAATGTGTCCTAGCCAATGTCTTGTACAGCCGCAACATGATCTCCTAACTCCTACACTCAATGCTCTGACTAATAAAGGAAAGCATACCAAACACATTTTTCACTATCCTATCTACCTGCAACTCCACTTTCAAGGAGTTATGAACCTGCACTCCAAGGTCTCTTTGTTCAGCAACACTCTCTAGGACCTTACCATTAAGTGTATACATCCTGCTAAGATTTGCTATCCCAAAATGCAGCACCTCGCATTTATCTGAATTAAACTCCATCTGCCACTTCTCAACCCATTGGCACATCCGAACAAGATCCTGTTGTAATCTGAGGTAACCTTCTTTGCTGTCCACTACACCTCCAATTTTGGTGTCATCTGCAAACTTACTAACTGTACCTCTTATGCTCTCATCCAAATCATTTATGTAAATGACAAAAAGTAGAGGGCCCAGCACCGATCCTTGTGGCACTCCATTGGTCATAGGCCTCCAGTCTGAAAAACAACCCTCCACCACCACACTCTGTCTTCTACCTTTGAGCCAGTTCTGTATCCAAATGGCTAGTTCTCCCTGTATTCCGTGAGGTCTAACCTTGCTAACTAGTCTCCCAAGAGGAACCTGGTCAAATGCCTTACGGAAGTCCATATGGATCATGTCTACTGCTCTGCTCTCATTAATCCTCTTTGTTACTTCTTCACTCAATCAATTTGTGAGACATGACCTCCAATGCACCAAGCCATGCTGACTACACCCAATCAGTCCTTGCCTTTCCAAAGACATGTAAATCAGGATTCCCTTCAACAACTTGCCCACCACTTTTCCTTACCACCCTTCTTAAATAGTAGCTCCATCTTAGCCAACCTCCAGTCTTCCGGCACCTCACCTGCGATTATCGATGATACAAATATCTCAGCAAGGGGCCCAGCAATCACGTCCCTAGCTTCCCACAGAGTCCTAGGGTATACCTGATCAGGTCCTGGGTATTTATCCACTTTTATGCATTTCAAGACATCCAGCACCTCCTCCTCTGTAATATGGACATTTTTCAAGATGTCATCATCTATTTCCCCACATTCTATACCTCCCACGTCCTTCTCCACAGTAAACACTGATGCAAAATACTAATTTAGTATCTCCCCCACCTCCTGGGGCTCCACACATAGGTTGCCTTACTGATCTTTGAGGGGCCCTATTTTCTCTGATTTGAGTCATAGTTTTGATGGCTACTCTTCATAAAGGTGCCATCCTTTTACAACATTAACCACTATGCAAAGCTTTCTCAAAAGCTGAGTGGAGGACATAGAATCCAAGTTAGATTTAATGCCTTATTTCCTTTAGAGAGTTCAACGAAAGGTCAGAACTCTGGATGCTACAAGGTTCTTTACTGCTAGTAAATGGAAGTGTTATGCAGTGTTCAGTGACCAGCCATCACTGGGATTTCTTATCGTCTTTCCTTAAACTGGGGGCTCCCTTTCCAGAACACAAGAAGAAGATAAAACAAAACCTAGTTCCCTGCACAATCCTCTCTCTCTCTCAAAGAGCCTACAACTATGATTCAGATCGCCTGTGGAACAGATTGTCTGAAGCACTTTCAATGGCTTAACACAGAAATGCTGCCATCTTAACAATGTTTTCCTGCCTGGTATTCACCTGATAGTTATCTTTAACTTGTAAAAGATAATTCTTCTGTTGCACTCTCTCACTCAGACAGGCACTTCCTGAGGGTGTGCTTTTCCAGCCACTGAGTAGTCAGAAAATGTTGGAGATATTCTGGATGATGGAGTCAGATCTCCAGCACACCTGTGTGAAATGTATGCAATTTTTAAAGTAAAAGTATGTAAAAGAACAGCCAGAGAAATGGGAGGATATGGAAAACAATTTGTATTCTTCACTTTCTCTCCAATCATGTTCACTACAGCCTTTGTGCCCTAATATAAGTCAATGATTATCAATATCTGTTCTTCCCATCAGTTTCCAGTGGGAGATAGGTCTCAAGTGGGCACAACCTTCTCACTCACTGAGGCTGAGGTGGAAGGCAGCAGATTCAATTGCAGCTTCTGACATGAACTGGATCATTATTTGATGATAAAGAATTTCTAGAGCTATGAGAAATGAAATGTCACTATCCCCCTGCAACTACTTCCTCAATGTTGGTGATTTTCTCAAATAGAGGGTTGGGGTAGACATGATGGGACAAAGTGGCCTCTCTCTGGGTTGTAACTATTCTAGTGAGGGGGAGAGGCAGGAGGGTGGCCATTATTGTGAATTTCCTGAGGGAAACTTTGTTGTAGCATTTGTCCTGGAAATCCCAGGAAAGCCCTGGGATTTTCCCATTCCTCATGACCCTTCTGTGTGGGAGATATCCACCGAATCATCAAGTGGAGGACAGGAAAACCCCTGATATTTTTAAACTCAGACTCACTTTAGAAGCAAATTCCCGCTTGTCTGTGCACGCGTCTGATTGTGCAAGAATATGTGTTTGTGTGCCTCTGTATGTGTGAGGGTGTGAATGTGTATGCGTGTGTATGCCCGTGTGATGGTTTGTGTGTGTGTGCGTGTGTGTGAGTCTGTGTGAGAGCATGTGTGTGTGTGTCCCATCATTCTCCTTTACTGATAGGATTATGTTGCTGTTAAGCTCTGGCCCAGATAACTGGCCTCTTCACTGCACCTAAATATTTTAAGTCTGGCCTCAACCCCATAACATTTTGAAAAAACACAATTACAAAATAAATAGATAATTTCAACAATTAAGTATTCCAATAAATTCTTCCCTTTTTGTCAGAAAGAGTGTGGGGAGAAAGGTTTTTACAATAGTTAAGCGAATCGGTCTTCCTCAAGTTGGTTAATATTTAGGGAGTCTAGTAATGGTCAATGAGGGAATTGTAATTGTCCCTGACATTGACAATAGTGAAAGTGAATTGCTGATATCCTCCCATGAATAAATGTCATACTAAACTGGCAAACAATTGCAACAATTGAATTGTCAACACGGACCATACTGGCAAAAAGCCCGGTCAACCATGAGCGGGCCACCACTTACATAGCTGCTGTCAATGGCTTGAAGTGCAGCACAGCTCGCAATTTCTTTCTTGCAAGGTGGGAATGTTGGAAAAACCTCATCAACTTAAAATCAAGCAGTCAACAGGGAAAGGGTTTTGTGGATTTACTGTAACACTTTAAAGGAGTGTAAAGGAGTCAGAGGTCTTTCAAAAAGGGAAAGGATTTAAACACAGCCTGGGAAAGTCAGCTGTCTCTGAAGACCAAAAGGCATGAAACCCAATGCAGCTGCAAGGTGACTGACTTGAAGCCTGAAACTATCTAATACTCACAAGCCAAGTAACAGTGAGCCATCAGAACCTGGCCACTGGAAGTATGAGAATACAGAATGTTTCCCTGTATAAAGTAGAAAGGAAAACAAATGCATCCTGTTTATCAGTGTCTCTAAAATCAGTTGCACATTTTAAGCTGGACTTTCGTTTTTTTACTCCTTAGAGCATCGACCCTTTGACTTGGAACTAAATCACTCTTTGTTTCACTGTCACTAGGTCAAAACCCTGAAATTCCCTCTGTCACAGGACTAAGGATATCCCGACAGCTACAGTTCAAGAAGGATTAGATTAGATTCCCTACATCATGGAAACAGGCCATTTGGCCCAACAAGTCCATGCCGACCCTCCAAAGAGTAACCCACCCAGAGCCATTTCCCCACCCCTGACTAATACACCTAACACTATGGGGCAATTTAGCATGGCCAATTCACCTGACCTGCATATCTTTGGGACTGTGGGAGGAAACCCACGCAGACACTGGGAAGATGTGCAAACTCCACACAGACAGGCAGGAATCAAACCTGGGTCCAAAGGTGCTGTGAGGCAGCAGTGCTAACCACTGAGCCACTGGGCCGATCCTCAACGTCACCTTCCCAAAGGCAACTAGGACTCAGTGACAAATACTGTATTTCTCAGAGATACTGTCATCGCATAAGCAAATAAAAAATGCATAAAATGTGAATTTAATTTCTTCTCTTTTTATCTCTATTTATACCAGTCTTTTCTCATAAACACTTGGTTACTCTTATATACATTATTAACTCCCTCTTCAATTTCTGTTTTTGGCTTGGCTCTCTGTTGTATTTTTGACATGACACTATCATGTGCACACTTTTTCTTCTTCACCTTATTCTCTATCTTCCTTTTCTCATCAGGGAGCTCTGGGTTTGTTTGCCCTATATTTTCCTATTGTGGGAAAGTAACTCAACTGTGATCAAATCATCTCCTTGTTGAAGGCAGTCCATTATTCACCTATGGTTTTTCCCATCAGTTCCAGTCTATCTGACCCAGCTCTGTTCTTGTCCCACTGAACTCAGCTTTCCCTTAATTAATTATTGTTACTCTTGGTTATTCTTTGTCCTGTTCTACTGTTATCCCAAATGATACAATGACCACTGTCCCCTAAATGATACAACATAACCTGTGGTATAATATGAGTTGCGGGTGGCAGTGAGGAAAAGATGGTTGATAGGGAATGTGGGGAACACACCTTTGTCAACAGTCACAATCACAACTCTGCCCCGAATGATCAGTGACAGTATCATACTGACAGTCACCCGGGAACCATAGAAACGTAAGTGTAATTAATGTGGGACACACAAAAGTTTGGGACATGGCTTTCTGTCATGCTTCTCTGCTCTGGTGAAAATGGCACATGCACCCAGAAATTGGAAATGTTGCTCCTTAACATGACACTGTTCATTTTTGTGTTGGTGTGAAAGGGATCGTGTCGGGATTTACGAAAGCAGTGGCCAGTTAACTCTAAGGTAAGGCATGCTGTTTATATGGTTAGAACATGTTGTTTATATATATTTTAATAGCATTTCTTTTGGTTTTTGAACAAGTGATATGTGTGTTTGGCCTGTGTCTACGAAAGGATTTATTCATGAACAGAAGTATTTCTGGAGCCATGGTGGTTCCTTTTAAGACACAGTACAAGAGAGACTTCCTGGTCGTTAATGGGGTTACGTTTTCATTGAGTCAGTTTTATGAAGTTAAAAGTTAGGTTTCAGTTAGAAGTTTCTAGAATGGAACAATATTTAGCTTAGGACAAACATCCAGAGCTTGAAGAAAGCTCTGTTGGTGTATAATTTGCAGAAGTCTTGGCTGGATCTGGATGTGTAAGACATTTTCTCCTGTAGAGATTTGGCCAGGTTTGACAGTCAGAATCCTTTCCCAAAGAGTTGAAAGGTATATTGCTAGGGGGCACGCATTTGAGGTGAGAGGGGACAGTTCAAAGGAGAAGGGAGGGGCAACTTTCCTTTTAGGCAGAGAGTGGTAAGAGTGTGGAACAACTGCCAGGGGTGGTGGTGGTGGGGGGGTAGATATGAAAGGGCATTTAATCAGCTTTTGGATAAGCACTCAAATGTCTCTTCCCTTTATTCATAGGCGGGATGGTTAGAGAGTTTGTAGTTGGATACCAGAACTGGTGGTGGTGCAGTAGACAGCAAAGAAGGTTACCTCAGAATACAATGGGACCTTGATCAGATAGGTCACTGCAATAGCTTACCAAAGCTTTTCTTAGGCACAAAGCCACCCTCCCATGCAACTGTCGACCTCACTGTTCAGGTGATAGAGGGTGGAGGTTAGAAAAACTTTGGTATATCACTGCAGTACATCTGAGAATGTGGGAGTGAATACTGAAGAAGGTGGATGGAGTGCCTTTAGACAGCCTGCTGAGTCCTAGACAGTGTCAAGCTTCGAGAATATGGTTAGAACAACACTTATCCTGCCAAACAGAAAGCATTTCTTTCCACTTCTGACTTGCACTGAGTTCATAATGCTGTTGAATCTGCAGTGAGGACTGCAGATGCTGGAGATCAGAGCTGAAAATGTATTGCGCTTTTACAGCAACACATTTTCAGCTCAGTGTTGAATCTTTTTGGCTTGCACGTTTTTTTTGATTTGATTCATCTGAGCAATTAAGTTGTCTCAACACATACCTGCTCGAAAACACGTATCAGCAGGGGAGAAAGAGGCTAAGAAATAGCTTTGGCAGATAAGGTTAAGGAGAATCCAAAGTTATTCTATAAGTATATTAACAGTAAAAGAGTAACTAGAGAGAGACTAGTGTCCCTTAAAGATCAACGAGGCCATCTATGTGTGGAACCACAGGATGCTAAATGACTATTTCTCATCAATATTTATACCATGGAGAAAGAAATGGAAGATAGGAGTCTTGAGGAAATAAGTAGTGCTGTTTTGAAAGGAGTTCATGTTACTGAAGAGATGATGCTATACATAAAGGTAGATAAATCCCCAAGACCTGAGCTGAGAAAGTCAGGAATCAGTTGTACGAAGACTCTGGAAAGATGCTACCACATTCTCAGGACCAGGAATTTAAACATTGGATAGGTTAGCCTTCCAGATGTGAAGGAAATTCTCTCTGGTGTGAGTACTGCAAAGGTATGTTATTAGGATTAATGTGATTGCCTTTTAGTGTTTGTTTTGAAATCTTTAAACTTTTTTTGGCTTACTCGATTTCATTTTCATTTCCTTAGCATTATTAATTTCTGTTTCATTAAAACCAAATCTGCAGCATTGTATGTTTGTGTTCCAGTGAAACAAAGGTATGAAGTATCAAATCAGATTTCAGTGATTGCCCTAGAATTACAGGTAGTTCTTCTAAAATGTGATGGTTATGTTCTTGCGTGACACCACTTAAAGTGTTGGTGAGTAATTGCATTACAGCCACTGCATGATTTAAACATTTGCGCTTTTGAAACAGTGTCCCCAATTCGTCAATCATGTTCCAGCAAATTTGCACTCAACGAAATGCGCGTTATAGCAGAACGACCTGTGCATCAATTGAGTTCATAAGAATTCATTGGCTGCCTCTATTCCTGTTGATATTAGGTGTGTGTTACAGCATTCCGTCTAATTCCTTTTCTTCTCCGATGTCTGTGCACAGCCTACACTTCTGGCATTGGGAATCAATGCTGAGATCAGCATCAGCACACTGTTTACCACACACGGAATACTGAAACACTGCTGAACAGGAACAATGGGAAGAAACACAGTAAACCTGGTAGGAGCAGGCCTGACTTTCATGTTTTACTTTGGATGGCAGCAAGGCCTTTGAAAAAATATGGTACTTCGTTGGCTCCAGTCCTCGGAGATCAAGAGTTCTTGGTAAGGCGTCATTTGTAATGTTCAAAAGTAGTTACAAAAGTACATGTAAAGTGCATAAATGTCTTGGACCTGTCAACAGACCTGTCAAAATTAATAATCAAAACTATGAAAAGCAACTTTAAAGAGGACACCTCAGGAAGGACATACTGGCACTGGAGCGTGTCCAGTGGAGATTCACATGGATGATCCCTGGAATGGTAGGCCTAACATATGAGGAACGGCTGATGATCCTGGGATTGTATTCATTGGAGTTTAGAAGATTAAGGGGAGATCTAATAGAAACTTACAATATAATACATGGCTTGGAGAGGGTGGACGCTAGGAAATTGTTTCCGTTAGGCGAGGAGACTAGGACCCGTGGACATAGCCTTAGAATTAGAGGGGGTAAATTCAGAACAGAAATGCGAGACATTTCTTCAGCCAGAGAGTGGTGGGCCTGTGGAATTCATTGCCACAGAGTGCAGTGGAGGCTGGGACGCAAAATGTCTTCAAGGCAGAAATTGATAAATTCTTGATGTCACAAGGAAATAAGGGCTACGGGGAGAATGCGGGTAAGTGGAGTTGAAATATCCATCAGCCATGATTGAATGGCGGAGTGGACTCGATGGGCCGAATGGCCTTACGTCCGCTCCTATGTCTTATGGTCTTATGGACCTGTGAAGGGAACCTGCCAGGTGTGTCAAGAGGATCCATCAAAAATGTTAAGATGACCTGTCAGAAGTGTTAAGGTATCCTGACAAATACAACCATCAAGCACTTAAAGGTCCTACCCATTAAATCTTTGAAAACTATGTTGGGACTGTTAAAACTAATCTCTGTTTGCTGTTGAACTCTGTTGACATAAGCCTACAGGTTACCATTACTGGAGGACTAATTTCACAACTTCCGCAATCAGAGTAAGCCACTAGCCAATTCAGTTTGGCAACTCCAAGTGGTTACAGACTCTTTAAACTGGGATTAGAAATGAATTCCCAGGTTTGTTGCTTCAAGGAAATGTGCATTTAATTTAAATATTTATTCCTACTTTTCTTATATTTGTCCTATTCACTATGTAGTTGAAGGAAAATAAATGTAATATAATGAAGTCTGAAACAGACACATCTCATCTCGTCGCACGGTCTACCCAAAGTAGATCTGAGTTAGCATGGTAAATGTAAGGGCAAAATTGGTGAGTGGGGTCATGGCTTGGTATGAGTTGGAAATGGGGACATAAAGGGCAATTGGGTTTGGTATAGGGGAATACAGGCTAGCATATAGGATGTAAGTGTTAAACAAGTGGATATAGGCGCATAAATTGGTGTGGAGGGAATGGAGGAGTATAGGAGTGGATATAGGGGCTTGGATTGGTATGGAGGGGATGTGAGGGTACAGGGCATGAAGGTGACAAGAGTTGGCATGGATGAAGTATGGTGAGTGTGAGGCGGCTGAGGTGAGATGAGGGGAGAGTTAGAGGGCTGTTTATGTTTTCTTTTGGTACGGTATGATACCAGTACACCAATGCACCGTTTTTTTGTCCACACTACCTCCATACCTGGTAATGTACTTTAAGCTCAGGATTTCCTGACCTGATTTGTAATACTGTCCCCCTCTCTAGACTGAGAATCTGAGAATCATGCAGCCATTTGAAAAAGGTGCTCTGACAGTACACTAGGCTGGCAGCCAGGGGGGTGGGGGGGGGAGGGGAGGTTAAAGCTGGAATGTCTCACTGACTACCTAACACCGTAGTTATTATTCATTAGGTTCATGTGCTTTCACCTATAAGCACAAACAAGAAGCACTTTTAAAAAGCAAGGACTGGCAGATTTTAGACTATTAATCTGGGATTTATTGAACTAATACACCTAGATCTTAGCTGGAATGTGTGTTGATCTGCTCGTGATCATTACCAAACAAATAATACAGATTAGTCAACTGTCTCCTTCCGCAATCTAAAACCCATAACACTTATTTTAACAAAATATACAGTTATTTTAATTCTCACCCTGTGTTGCCTGCTCCTTCAGCTTTCCCTTACTCAGATACAGAGATGAATACAGTAATTGGGTGGTACAATGGAGTTGCTTGGAAACAAGGTCAAAGTGTATGGGCGTGGGAATGTGCAGCTGCAACATCCTCATTTCGATAACATTAAAACATGCGAGTCTGGTAAAAATGACAAAGTAATTAATTAACAGCTTATTATTTACTGCTACTTTCTAATAAATGAAATAAATGTACATCATTTTTATGATGTTATACATTGGTCATCAATAAAACGTTGCTATATTTAATTAAATAGTAATTATTGCCCTTTAAGTCTTATATATCAGACTATATACTAACTCTTAATATGTTTTTCTTCAATTTATTCTTTCACAGGAAATGGGTCTCACTGGCTGGGCCAGCATCTATTGCCCGTCCCCAGTTGCCCTTGAGAAGGTGGTGGTGATCTGCCTTCTTGAACAGCTACAGCTCAACTGCTATGGGTTGACCAATAAAGGAAATGGCCGTGTGTTTGGAGGGTGTTGTCTGAGGATCTCTGGTGAATTTCTGCAGTGCACCTTGTATACAGTAGACACTGCTGCTACTGAGGATTGGTGGAGGGAGTGAATGCTTGTGGATGTAATGCCAATCGAGTGGTCTGCTTTTATCCTGGATGGTGTCAGGCCTCTTGAGTGTTGTTGGAACTGCACACATCCAGAGCAAGTGGGGAATATTCCATCATACTCCTGCCTTGTAGATGGTGAACAGACTTTAGGGAGGCAGGAATTGAGTTACTCGGCGCAGCATTCCTAGCCTCTGACCTGCTTCTGTAGCAACTGCAGAGTCGAGTCCAGTTGGGTTTCTGGTCAATAACACCCCAAGGGTTGACAGGGTTGTTTCTTCTGTTGTCTCTCCCGGTGCCTGGGTTGACCCCAGGTGGTTTATCCAGTTTCACTTCTTTGTTGAGACTTTGTAGCAACTGATACAAAATTGATTGGCTTTCTAGGCCATTTCAGAGAGCAGGTGAGAGTCAACCACATTGCTATGGGTCTGGAGTCACATGTAGGCCAGATGGGGTGAGGATGGCAGATTTCCTTCCCTGAAGTACATTTGTGAACCAGATGAGTTTTTCTGACAATTGACGATGTTGATAGTGGGGATTCAATGATGATAACATCATTGAATGAAAAGGAACAGTGTTTAGATTGTCTCTTATTGGAAATGGCCATTGCCTGGTATCTGCCCGAAACGTCGATTTTGAAGCTCCTCGGATTCTGCCAGAACTGCTGTGCTCTTCCAGCACCACTGATCCAGAAATCTGGTTTCCAGCATCTGCAGTCATTGTTTTTACCTCCGAGTTTGCCTGGTATTTGTCAGGCATGGATGTTATTTGCCACTTGTCAGCCTAAGCCTGGATACATCCAGATGTTGTTACAATTGCACAAGGACTGCTTCAGTATCTGAAGAGTCATAAATGGAGCTGAACATTGTGTAATCATCAGCAAACATCCTCACTTCCGACCTTATGATGGAGGGAAGGTCATTGATGAAGCAGCTGGAGATGGCTGGGCCTAAGACACTACCTTGAGGAACACTTGAAGAAATGTCCTGCAGCTGAGATGACTGACGTCTAACTACCATGATCATCTTCCTAGGTGCCAGGTATGACTCCAACCAGTGTGGAGTTTTCTCCTGAGACCCACCTCACTCTGCCTGGGCTACTTGATGCCATACTCTGCTGAATGCAGCCTTAATGTCAGGGCTGTCACTCTCACCTCACCTCTGGAATTCGGCTTTTTTGTCCCTGTTTGAGCCAAGGCTGTAATGAGGTCAGGTGCAGAGTGGCCCTTGGCAGAACCCAAACTGGGCGTCACTGAGCAGGTTATTACTGAGCAGGTGCTGCTTGACAGCACTGTTGATGACACCTTCCATCACTTTACTGATTGAGAGTAGACCCATGGGGCAGTAGTTGGCAGGATTTGATTTGTCCTGCTGTTTGTTTACAGGACATACCTGGACAATTTTCCACAATGTTGAGTAGATTCCAGTGTTGTAAATGCACTGGAACAGGTTGGTTATAAAAGCCGCAAGTTCTGGAGCAAAAGTCTTCAGTACTATTGCCAGAATGTTGTCAGGGCTCATAATCTTTGCAGTATTCAGTGTCTGCAACCATTTCTTGATATCACTTGGAGCTGGGGACCACTGGAAGAGACTGAGATGCATCATCCATTTGGCATTCCTGGCTGAAGATTGCTTTTTCACTGAGAGTTGGGCTCTTCCATCACTGAGGATGGGGGTATTTATGGAGTCGCCTCCTCTACTGAGTTGTTTAATTGTCTATGATCATTCATAACTAGATGTAGTAGGATTGCAGAGGTTGGATCTGATCCGTTGGTTGTGGGATTATTCAGCTCTGTTTACCATCTGCTGTTTGGCATACAAGTAGTCCTGATTTGTGGCTTCACCTGTTTGACACCTCTCTTCAGGTATGTCTGGTGCTGCTCATAGCGTGCCCTCCTGCACTCTCTATTGAACCAGGGTTGATCTCCTGGCTTGATGGTAATGGTTGAGTGAGGAATACGCCAGGCCATGAGGTTACAGATTGTACTGGTATACAATTCTGCTGCTGCTGATGTCCCCCAGCACCTCGTGGATGCCCAGTCTTGAGTTGCTAGATCTGTGAGACTACTAGTCTGTGAGACAGCTCTCCCAGTGTTGGTACTAGCTTCCAGGTGTTAGTAAGGAGGACTTTGCAGGGTTGACAGGGTTGTTTCTTCTGTTGTCTCTCCCGGTGCCTGGGTTGACCCCAGGTGGTTTATCCAGTTTCACTTCTTTGTTGAGACTTTGTAGCAACTGATACAAAATTGATTGGCTTTCTAGGCCATTTCAGAGAGCAGATGAGAGTCAACCACATTGCTATGGGTCTGGATTCACATGTAGGCCAGATGGGGTGAGGATGGCAGATTTCCTTCCCTGAAGTACATTTGTGAACCAGATGAGTTTTTCTGACAATTGACGATGATTTCACGGTCATCATTAGACTGATAACTACAGACATCTTTAACTGAATTCAACTTTCACTATCCATGACAGCAATCAAACCTGGATCCTCAAAACATTAGCTGTCATCAAACTCAATACAAGGCTGGTTTTAACTAGCCTGTTTGCACCCGTTCAGATTTGTGAATGCACGCATATGACTGGAGAAGGATGTTAACACCGGGTCCTCCAATTTTTAAAAAGAGGAATTAGAGATTTAGGCAATAATCCAGTGATTTCTTTGGCACACTGAGCTCTGCGTGGATGTGGATATCCAATGAGGAAAGGATTCTGTTTGACTGACTTTGTCTTCAACGTCATTGCCATTAACTATCAATCAGCTCTCGAGAGCTTTACCATCAACACTCGTCCTTGAAAGATGTTTACTTGCCTGAGGCACCAGTAAATAGGATTTCCATTGAAGAGACATAGCTCGGTGAATAACAATGTTCCCAGAAAAACTCCAAGGGAACGTTTGGAAAAAGGAAAACACAAAGCTTTGAAGCCAATTGTGTTGGGAAATTGTTACTTGGCTTTGATTAATTAAACATCCAAACTTCCTACTCCAAATCAGATGAACTTGAGTCTCTTTGTTTGCCAAGGTAAGTTTGAGGGTTTGCCAAGAAGGTTTTATGAGGTAAGGTTGAGTCTGCATCGATTGACATTTAGAAAAATTAATGATGGTCCTGTTGAAACATGGAAGACCCTGAGGGAATGTGACAGAGCAGATGGTGACAGGATGCTTCTCCCTGTGGAAGAGACTAAAACTGGGTGGTACAGATTAAAGATAAGAGGTCTCCTACTCATGATGAGGAAAAGTCGTCTTGTCTCAGAAGATTGTTGGTCAATGGAATTTTCTTTCTCAGAAAGCAGTGCAGGTGACATCACTGAATACCTTTAAGTCTTCTTCAGATAGCCTGTGGATTTGTAAAGGAATCAAAATTGTGGACAGGAGAGTAGAGAACACAATCAGATCAACCATCTTCTTGTCAGAAAGTGGAGCAGATTTGAAGCAACAAGAACCTACTCCTGCTCCTAACTGACTTATTTGTGCATGGTATGAGTTATTCTGAGACTGGTTAACCTTCCCTTGATTTTCGCAACTAACTATTAAAAACACAGACATGTTGGGGGAAGTTCTCCCCCACAAAATGTGGAGAACTTTAAAATGAATCAATCAGTTGCAGCAACATTTTTGTCTTACAATCTTATATTCCTGTTAACTATTCCCTCTCTTCTCCACTGAAAACACGCATCTATATTACACCTTCACCACCACCATGCAACACAAAACACTTTAGAATCAGTCAAGCACCTTTTAAAGGGTGGTCACTGACGTATTGTAGGAAATGTGGTAGCCAATTGCATACAGTAAACTCCTCCCCCCCCACCCCCCCCAAAGTGCAACGTGATAATGACCAGCTTTCTGAGTGATGTTGGTTGAGGAACCTGGATACCAGAGAAGACTTCTATGGTCTTCTTTGAAATAATACCATGGGATCTTTTACATCTCACTGGAACACAGAGGTAGGGCGTTGGTTTTACGTCTCATCTGAAAGAAATGTAATCTTTAATTGCCTTTCTGTCCACGCTTTGTACCATGTTCAGTGCTATCCTGGATTATCCCAAACACCAATACACTCTCTCAATTCTCATCCCCTTCCACACTTCATTATGTGGACAATCAACACTCAACAACCTGCCTCCATTTTAGTTTACTCCTTCCCAGATACTCACAACAGCATCATACATTTATATAGAAATTTCAACATTTGCAAAAAATATCCTGAGACACATTAAAAGGGAATGTAAACAGTCAAATATTTATTACTGAGCCACGTGAAGACACAGCAAAGCAGGTGACCAAAAGCTAGGTCAAAGAGACGGCTTTAGAAAGCATCTTAAGAGTTCAAAATAGAGAGCTTTATGTTGTGAGTTTGATTCCAACAGAGTGTTTCACGTGTTGTGGCAATGCTTATGTTATCTCCCATAACACAAAAAAAACTGGGTGTTGTAGTATTGAAAAATCCAACAATGTTTTATTGCGGCTATCCTATTATGAAGCCATTGAGTTACAATGAGAGAGTATGCTACTAATGGAGTGTCACGCTTTAAGTCATCCTAATTAAGATGGAGATTGCAATCTTTAAACAGTCAGGTCACATGCTATGAAAATATCATAAGCATGTCTCTTAAAGATACACTTACATACCTTGAGACACAACATAGCGTCTTTTTTTCCTGAAAATAAAAGCACATACTAAAAAGATAAACACGCTTGTACATAGGCACAAGTTGTCAATCCGATAACTGTTCATGCAGGTAAACAGTTTACAACACTAAATTTCAAAAAATCAATATAACATTTATAAGTTTGACTTATGGTGATCAAATACATGCCTGAAGAGGTACATGTTGGTCTCTGTTGCACTTGTTTAATCACTCGGTTGTCTTGTTGCTTGGTTTGCTGCTGTATCACTAACAATCATCACTGGACTGTTCTTCCTCCCTCCCTCCACTTATGATTGTGTGCTCAACGTGGTCTGAGCTGGGTTCCATCCCTTTACAGTTCAACACCATGATCAGCAATGACGCCATGTGATCTGAGCTGGTTGTACATTTTAGAAAACTTTGCTGTTCTCCAAGTATTTGGATAAATACATTGTGCAAGCCATCCTTCCATCTCCATGGACTCCATCTACACTTCTTGCTGCCTCAGAAAAGCAGCTAACATCATCAAAGACCCCTCCCAACCCGGTTATAATCTCTTCCAATCTCTTCCATCAGGCAGAAGGTACAAAAGCTTAAACACACGTACCAATAGATTCAAGAACAGCTTCTTCTCTGCTGTTATTAGACTTCTGAATGGACCTTTCAAATTTCAAATTTAACGTTGAGCTCTCCCTTTGTGCATCTTCTCTGCAGGTGTAACATTGTATTCCTCGCTCTGTTCTATGACCCTTATGCACTTTGTGTGATCTGCCAGTACTGCACACAAAACAAAACGTTTCACTATACCTAGGTACATGTCACAATAATAAATCAAATCAAATCAAAAGTATTTGTATATGGATTGTGAACTGTGCTCTCTGTCCAGTGTGCTGCTTTTGTAGTTCTCTACTCGCTCAGTTGTCATGTATCTCTTTCATTCTCTTCTTTAAGCAAGAATTTCCACTCTCTCAGAATGGTAAAATAATTGAAGGGTAAGGCCATTCATACTTGCCTTCTAAGCATCGGCTGTGCTGGAGATGGTAATTCCTTCTCCATTGGCATTGCGCGAAAATATAGCAGTACAGTGTAAGAATCTTGGTTGTTACTTGACATCTATTAATCATGGCTTTGATAGTGCATATCATACGTCGGTTGGATCATTTGAGCGTGGACAATGAGTTGATGATGTTAGAGGGTCACTTCCCACTAGTAAGCCTTGAAATAGTGTGCCAGTTCACTGCGGTTCATTGTCAAAGACAATCTGTCAACATCTCAAATAAATTGAAAACAGTGCTGCTCATGTCGCTGACAGTCATACCCATCCTATTGCCAAGTTGTCTTAACAATAGGAAAGTTAGAGAAATAATCTGTCTTCAATGTGCACTATAACTCTATTAATACTTCTGTCTAAGGAATGGATGGAATATCGTGAGGATGTAGAGGCTCCCTCTGCTGCTGGGGTTGGTACATGAGGACATTGTGAAACTTGAAGGGGTTCAGAAATGATTGACAAGGATGTTGCCAGGGTTGGAGGATTTGAGCTATAGGGAGAGGCTGAAGAGGCTAGGCCGGTTTTCCCTGAAGCATCGGAATGCTGAGGGGTGCCCTTATAGAGGTTTATAACATCATGAGAGGCATGGATAGGGTAAACAGAGAAAGTATTTTCCCTGGGGTAGGGAGTCCTGAACTAGATAGAGAGCATAGGTTTAGAGTGAGAGGGGTAAGATATAAAAGAGACCTAAGGGGCAACATTGTCACACAGAGGATGGTACGTGTATGGAATGAGCTGCTATAGGAAGTGGTGGAGGCTGGTATAATTACAACATTTAAAAGGCATCTGGATGGGTAAATGAATAGGAAGGGTTTAGAGGGATATGGGCCAAGTGCTGGCAAATGGGACTAGATTAGGTTAGGTTATTTGTTCAGCATGGACAAGTTGGCCTGAAGGGTCTGTTTCCGTGCTGTACATCTCTATGACTCTATGACATGTGCCATGTCTCACATGCATTCACAAGTCATCTCCTGATTCATTCTGGCCAATATACCACTTCACATATTTGCCCTCTGGATGTTCAATATCCGTGTTTAAAATGGACATGATATCTTGGTGTAATGCTTTAGTGTCTGCCCTTGAAAATGACTTGTCATTATACTGCCAGTTAATCTCTATATGGCCAATATGAACAAATTCCTCAAATGGAAGGTGGAACTTCAGCTCTCCATTTGTTCTAAAGGACTTCCATATTGGACAGTGGGCACCAACATTTCAGGGCACACTCCATAGGCATCCCACATCCAAGGACATTGGTACTTACATTGTGCCAACCTCTAGGAACCTTCATGGCACATCTCTGATCAACTTCCAGGATCCTTCTGAACATCAAAGCTGTACCTCGGACTGTACCACCAACTCTCATTCTAACGTTACAGTAAGGACATTGTGTGCTCAGGGACTCAGATCCTGGACTGGACCGGGGGGGCATTTCCAGACTCTTCAGTTGCTCTCTTGACCGTCTGTTACTGTGAACCTACCTAAATGGTCACAGTATTTCTGCCTCGCATTGTACTGACTTTTTGTGCTTTGCCCCTTTCGCCAGTCATAGCAGGCTAACAGTGCTGCTGTAATGTTGTGCTGTTTAGTCCAGACACATAGTTAGGAAGCTTGCACTGGTAATCAACAGTCTTCAGTCGTCAGGTCAAGGTGGTTTGCCCTTGCTCAGGGATTCCGGCACAGGGTCAGTCAAAGGTCAGTACCAGACAAGGAACTTGGGAATGGTCAGATTGCCAGTCTAGGTGGTCAGAGTCAGTGTACTCTTCACATATGGGGTGAGGAGCCGAATGTTGGGGCAGTTCACCAGCCGTCTTTTTGCCATAATTGGGGCTGTTTCTTCCCAGATTAAGAGAGAGCTGGTACTACAGGAAATAGTAAGAGGAGTATATCGGTCAGCCCGTCAAGCTTGCCCCACCATTCACATTCAACAAGATCGGACTGATCTGCACTCCTCTTCTACACCAGCTCAGCAAAGCTGTCAACTCCCTGCTTACTCAAAAATCTATCGACCACCTCTTTAATTACACCTCGTGATCTAGCGATGAATTATGAGACCGTTATATCCTCTTCTCACATATTACAATGCAGTGATGATAACATGAGTGCTTCTTTTAAAGGCTTTCTGACAAACTAGCCCTGAGACCTAACACAGCACTTTGGGCTGATGCAGCTCCAGGTATGGTCAGCACTGGTGGGGCAGAGATGTGCAGGAGGCTGGAATTGAGGGAGGTCAGGGTCTTGGAGCTGGCTGGAAATGATAGGACAGGGAATGCCGCAGAGAGATCTGGACATAAGGGATAGAATTTTAGAAAAGACACTACCCTTGGAACATATCAACATTGGACTTAAAGAATGTGTGTGCCATTCAGCCCCTCGTGCCAATTCTGTTATTCAGTAACAGCATGGGCTGGTCTCATTGTGGTCTCAACTCCACCTTCCTGTGTGTCACCCTTGACTCTCTTGTCTATCAGAAACCAGTGCGAGAGGAAGCCACTGTAAGGCAACAAACATGCCAGTCAGAGGTGACAGGGACTTGCTGTGAGTCAAGATTGTGCAGCAGAGATTTGTATGAGCTCAGATTTACAAAGAGTGAAAGGTAGGAGCAGAAGCACACTGGGGGGAGTGATCGAGTCTGGAAGTAACAAAAGTTCCCAAAATATCTTACCTTCCTCATCCAGCAAGCTAGGGAGTTTTCAGCATTTCAATAATTATCGAGTGAGTAAGTGTTTCATGTCATAACTCTAGAGCAGTCATAATAAAGGAGGAGCATCTCTCTCTCTGCAGAGTGGCTAGAATGTGGAACTAACTTCTACTCGCGAGTATCTCAGACACAAGCAGCATAGAAATAAAGCAGAAAAGAATAAACGGAGAGTTTGACAAAATTAGAGTGAAAAGAGGCTCAATTGAAGTATAAACCTGGGAATTATCCAGTTGTGCTAAATGGTGGATTTCTCTGCTGGAAATTGATTATAAATTATTATGTGATGTTTGTGTAAAGTCTGCTTTTCAGTCTATGGATAGCAAACATCCATGGTGCCAGGTTTCTTGGTTGCGGAACATTTTCCATCTCTGTTGCCAAGAAAGGGCACAGTGAACAGGAAGGAAGCAAAGCAGATGCTTCCCCTCCATCTGTATCTAACAGCCTCAAACCACAAGCAGCATGAAATGGTTCTGAATTTGGCACATGTTTTGACAATTATTTGGCAGCCACACTGACAATGATTCACTGTCTGAGAAATGGAACAGAAAATGTCGAGGTGCCCGCTAATTCCACTTGGGAGGATGTCGTTGTGTGGAGGGGTGGGGAACAATGGAGTTTCCAGGACTGGATTAAAGGCCTTTAATTAACCAAAACTTGCATCAAATAAAGATTATCCCTCACCTCCCACGTCCTGCGTTTTTTCCTAATATATGCAGGAAATTAAACATTTCATCCCAGTTTCATAGTGAATAAATGATAGCTTCTTCTCAAACTATAAATGAGAGAATTCTAGAACTGGAGAATCAAGAATGGTTAGGAATGTGTACAGTGTTCGTCTCCTCATGGAAGGACACGTGTAAATATGTTGGAGACAGTTCAGAGAACATTTACTGGACTATTATCTGGAATGGACAAGTTGACTTTTGGGGAAAGATTGAACAGACTATGTACTGGGGTTCAGCACAGCAAAGCAGCCTGATTAAAACATGTAAGATTTTGTGGGGTTTTAGCAGGGTGAATCTTCCTCTTGTGGCAGTATCTAGAATTAGGTGTTGCTGTTTAAAAATAATGAATTGTCCATTTCTGAGCGCGATGACGAGAAATACTTTCTCATGGAGGGTCGGAGTCTTTGAAAGCAGAGTCTTCAAGGCAGGGCTAAGAGATAAAGCAGCGTGGTCCAATCCCACTTCTAATTAGTCTGCTTGTATGGTTGATCCCTTATCTCAATGCCATATTCCAACACCATACCCGTTGATGCCTATACTATCTATATCTGTCTTATTCTTGAATATACTCAGTGCCTTGGCCTCCACAGCCTTCCGTGATAGAAAATTCCACAGGCTGACCATCCTGAATGAAGAAATGTTTCCTTATCTCAGTCTTAAGTAGCTTACCCTGTATCCTGAGACTCCTGGTTCTGGACTCCCCAACCAGGGAAACATTCTCCCTGCACCTGGTCTGTCTAGACCTGTTACCATTTTTTATATTTCAATCAGATTCTCGTTCATCCTTCTAAACTCCACTGAAGACAGGCCAATTCGATCCAATCTCTCCTCACTCAACAGTCCTGCAACCCTGTCATCAACCTACTGAATCTCCCCTGGTCTCCCTCTATAGCATGTAAAATGTTAGCAGGTATGGAGAACACAACTGCATGCAGTACTCTATTTAAAGTCTTACCAAGGCTCTGTATAACTGCAGTAAGACATCTCTACTTCTGAACTCAAATTATTTAGATTAGATTCCCTACAGTATGGAATCAGGCCCTTCAGCCCAACAAGTCCACACCGACCTTCCGAAGAGTAACCCACCCAGACCCGTTCCCCTATTCTACATTTACCCCTGACTAATGCACCTAACACTATGGGCAATTTAGCATGCCCAATTCACCCGACCTGCACATCGTTTGGATTGTGAGAGGAAACTGGAGCACCCGGAGGAAATCTATGCAGACATGAGGAGAATGTGCAAACTCCTGTGCTGCCCTACAGGTCAACGTAGCACTTGCCTTCCTAATTACTTGCTGCACCTGCTTGTTTACTTACAGTGACTGGTGTATGAGGCCACCCACATCATTTTATACATCTATACTTCCTAATACATCAGCATGTAAATAATACTCTTCCTTTCTCCTCTTCACACCGCACTGTATACTTTCTCCTTTCTCCATTACATCCACCATGTCTTTACCAACTCACTCAGCTTATTTAAATCACCTTGATACATCTTTGCCTCCTCCTCTCATAATCCCACTCAGTCTTGTATCATCAGCAGACTTACAAGGTCATTTATATAGTTTCATGACTAACTAAGGCTGAACCTGTGGAATCCCATTATTCACCGGCAGGCACCCAGAAAAAGCCCCATTTATTCTCATCTCTGTTTCCTATCAATCAATTCTCAATCAATGTCAATACATTAACCCCAGAGACAAAATATCCCCTATTAATGTTAGACTAACTGGGTCTTAAATTCTCATTTTTGTCTCTCCCTCCTCTTTGGAATTGTGGGGTTACATTTACCACCCTCCAATCTGTAGGAACTGCTCCAGTGTCTGTTGGAGTTGGAGTTGAAATTTAGTTTTGAATATCCAAACCAGCTGCCCCCACCACACTGCCCTATGCCCACAGGCCTGGCCTTATTTTTCATTATTAACCCTTCAAATGCCTATCTATCTCCTTTATGAAAGTCTGATTTGAACCTGCATGCACCAGCTTCTCAGGCAGAACATTCTGGTTCCAATCACTTGCTCATTTTCTCAAGTTGCCTTTATTTCTTTTGCCATTCAGCTTCAACTGATGCTCTCTACTTTGAGACCATTCTGCCCATGAGTATTGTTTCTCTCTGTCAAACCTCCTCTCAAGCTGGTCTTCACGAAAATGAACAGCGCCATTTCAAAACTTCAAACAGGTCACAAAGCCAGAGGCAACTGGTGCAATTTCACACACTATCCTATTATACAAACAAGTGCATTTTGCACATTATTTCATGATCATTTTCTAACAGTATGGTAAAGAAGCTGAATAATTCACAACTTGCCAGTTTACAAAGATTTTACAGAGCCTTATTTTGATAGTTGGATAATAAAGTAACCCACGTAAAAGGCATGATTTGGAGGTGCCGGTGTTGGACTGGGGTGTACAAAGTTAAAAATCACACAACACCAGGTTATAGCCCAACAGGTTTATTTGGAAACAGTAGCTTTCAGAACGCTGTTCCTTCATCAGGCGGTTGGTCAGCACAACCACCTGATGAAGGAGCATCACTCTGAAAGCTAGTGCTTCCAAATAAGCCTGTTGGACCACAACCTGGTGTTGTGTGATTTTTAACTAGGTAAAAGACATTTGTGAAATGCATTTGGAAATCAGATACAAGCTGTAAAAATATTTGATCAAATGTTCATTTCCTTTTTAACTGTCACTACAGTTCAGTGAGAAGGAAGATTTGTAACGGGCTGACAAGGGAGTTTCATCTTTTACAATTCAAAGCTGGCAGAAGCAAAGCATTTTACAACCATCACTGCTGCGTTTTCACAACCTACACTGGCAGCTGGTTAAGCGATACACCTTGATTTTAAATTATTCATCCAATTTTGAAAAGCATTGTGCTCGATGTAACCTCCTCCAGCCCACAAGTTATCTGCACGCGTCTGACTCTTGACTTCCTTAGTAGGCCTGACTTTAACTGCCCCACTATTAGTGGTCATGCATTCAAAGGATGAGATCTGAAGCTCAGGAACTCAAGCAAAGGACTGCAGTGACACAGGGGGCAGTGAATCAACATGCCTCCAGGCTCTGGGCTCGGGATGAAAGCTCCGCTTTTTAAGGCTTCGTTAAAAATCACACAACACCAGGTTATAGTCCAACAGGTTTATCTGGAAGCAATAGCTTTCAGAGCATTGCTCTTTCATTAGGTAGCTCATGCATTGGTGTAGGATGTGAGACAGCCTGAGCTGATGGGCCTGTTTTACCCTGTCTGTTGGTTTTCACTCTCACTGAGAACAACTGAGCATTACTTCAAAACAGATGTCCTGATTCACAGTGGCCTGCTTTATACAATGGCCTTACACAACAGCCCACAATCGTTGGATCTTGCAGTATTGGCTCCACAGACAGAAAAAGGGAGAAAAGTTACGGCCTCCTGACACACACACACACAGACCAAATAGGCCCAGGGACACTCTGTGTCACCTGAAAAATAATCCACACATTTCTATCCTTTAGCTCTTCCTCATCTTCAAACATAGAACATCTGCGCAGATTCTCCCCTTTCTGGTCAACTCTTTTCTCATACATTTTACTGCCTTTGTTTCTTTATATTTTATTTTGCAGTTTTTTAAGAAGTTTTTTTTAACGAAGCATTTGCAGTTTAATTTTCAGCATCGTTGATTGCTTGTAGACCTTTATAGGATGTGACAGGAACATAGGTTACCAATGTGTTGAGTTTGGTCAGACAATCCTCATCCGCATGGCACCTTCGGGGTGAACGCATACAAATGCGCCATGGGCCATTCATTATACCTTTGGCACAAGCAGTCTTGTTCAAATGAGTATCTTGATGAAGGGTCCTGCCCGAAACATCAAAACTCCTGCTTCTCTGGTGCTGCACGACGTGCTGTGCTTTTTCCAGCTCCATACATTATCGATTCTGACTTTCCAGCATCCGCAGTCCTCACCATCTCCAAATGAGTGTCAATACAGGCATCAGAAATATCCATTTCCTTCACTGCAAATTTACAGATTTCCTTAACGGCATGTGGATAAAACCCACACCATTGATACATTTGGGGACATTTATGATGTATTCCCTTGTAACCATCTTGGTAATGGCTGGATGGCTCTTCTTTTAGTCTCCACCTTTCTTAGTGGGATCCATCTCGTCAGAAATCTAATTAGCTTCTCCCCCTGATTCCCCCCGACTCCAGATTTGCTACGGGTTGTGTGACCTACTATCAATTGCATTTAAGTAGCACCTGTAACACAGCAAGAACGGAAATAACGCCACAGAGGCCAGTATCCACCATCAAGTCAGCCTTTATTTACACATGAACTGTGACTTTAATACTGTCTCATTCCGAGCCAGCTCCCAGACTGTCAGCATCACTGACTCTCCCCTTTTATTAATCTGTCAGCCAGGGCTCCTGATTGGACCAGATTAACTGTTCCAATCAGGGAACTCACATACTCTGAGGTCCAGCTGGCTGACATTGTTACAGGACATCCCAAGATGCTCCACAGAAATAATGTCACGCAAAGATTTGCACTGAGCTCTGTGACAAGATATTAAAATAGGTTTTAAGGGTGTCTTAAAGGAAGAGGGTGGGGGAGAAAGGTGGAGAGATGAAGTGCCATGCTGCTGAAGGCACAGTCAGGAAAGGATGCTCAAGGAGCAGAATTGGAAAGGCACAGAGTTCTCAGAGGGATGGAGAGTTTACATTTGCAGCTTTGACTCCCTCTTTCTCTCTGAAGTGACTGCTCCCCTGCTTCATTTCTAGTTGGTACCTGGGCGATCACTGACTCTCTCCTGGGTCCTATGTCCCACGACAAACAGGTCCTCCATGTCACACAACCTGGAATAAGTCTGCTCCCCTCACCTCCCTACACAGAGAAGCCTTTCATCCCAGTAACACTAAGATAGTGTCACACAAACCACAGCAGCTGCTACTTGCTGCTCTGGCTCTGCTAACATACAGCAGCTGTGTGGAATATTCTGTTCTGATGACTGGTGTAAAGTGATTTCTATATACTGCATCTGACGGTAGATTTGGATGAGAGTAGCCATATTCACTGAGACTGCTTGATCATGGTATTTCTTGTGGTATCTTTAGGTGAAATCCTGGCTGGTCTGGAGATGTGTGGGGGGGGCGGGAATGTAGAAGGAGTAAGGAGTGAGAGGAAGAAAGGGGCACGTAATGTGGAGGGCTGCTGGTGTGTCTTAATCCTTTCAGGTAAGTACATATCTGCCTTTTTTTAAAAAACAACAACTTGCATTTATATACCACCTTTGACGGTGAAAGGTGAAAGGCATCCCAGGATGCTCCAAAGAAGGCAATCAGAAGGTAACTGGAACCAGTTTTAAATAAATATTTTTTCCTGGAATCTAGCTGGCACTTATTGCCTATCCTTAATTGCCCTTGAGCAAGTACAGTAGAATCCCCGTATCCACAAATATGGTTTCCGTGGTTTCAGTTATCCATGGTTTATCACAGCCCAAAAATATTCCATGAACATTCCAGAAATAATTCCAGGGAGCTGCTGGGAAGTTAAGTTTCCCATTTAAATGATAGGGTTCGTTACTACCCGCAGTTCGGGGCATCTGCGGTAGATCTTGGAACGTAACACCCGCAGATACGGGAGATGGGACATAGGAGTGGAAGTAAGGCCATTCAGCCCATTGAGTCCACTCCGCCATTCAATCATGGCTGGTAGGCATTTCAACACCACTTACCCGCACTCTCCCCATATCCCTTAATTCCTTGCGAGATTAAGAATTTATCAATCTCTGCTTTGAAGACATTTAACTTTCCGACCTCTACTGCGCTCCTTGGCAGTGAATTCCACTGGGCCACCACTCTCTGGTTGAAGAAATGGCTCCTCATTTCCATTCTAAATTGACCCCCTCGAATTCTAAGGCTGTGCCCACAGGTCCTAGTCTCCCAGCCTCATGGAAACAACTTCCCAGTGTCCATCCTTTCTAAGCCACGCATTATCTTGTAACTTTCTATTAGATCTCCCCTCAACCTTCTAAACTCTAATGAATACAACTCAGGATCCGTTCATCGTATGTTAGGCCTACCATTCCAGGGATCATGCCTGTGATTCTCCGCTGGACACGCTCCAGTGCCAGTATATCCTTCCTGAGGTGTGGGGCCAACAATTGGACACAGTATTCTAAATGGGGCCTAACCAGAGCTTTATAAAGTCTCATTAGCACATCGTGTAGTATAGAGACAAGGATATAAAGGGATATCAGGGAAGGTCAACAGAAGCTTGGTCAATAAGGTAGATCTTATGAACATCTTGAAGAAAGTTAGAGCTATTTTGTGAGTAAATTCCAGAGATCAGTTCATTGATAACTGAAGGCTGTCAATGACGGAACATATGATGGTGATAGGGGAAGATGGTGACATCAACGGTGTTAGCACTGGACTAGCAAGTAGAAGTCCAAGGCTAACGCTGTGGAGAAATGGGTTCATTTCTCAGGAACAGCTGCAGTACTGGAGGAGATTAGAGCGATAAAGGAGAGGTGGGAAAATCTTTCAAATCACTCTGCCTCTGATGCAGTATACCTTTTATGTGAAAAAGAATGTTCTGAGATTGCCTTAAATGAATTTAATTATAATTCTGTTATTAGGTATATATTCCTCCTCTGCATAGATTCTGTTCTGGACTGAACTAATCCAGTATTACCAAGATGGCAATATCCACCCCATCGATCCAATCTTTCCAATATGCTAAATACTCTTTAAAGTCCTTATCTGTAGGAATACTCTTTAAAGTCCTTATCTGTAGGAAATATAATGTGGGTTTGACCAACTGAAGTATAACTCAGCCCTTTGCTTTCAAATATCATCCTCACAAAGCATAATATGACTTACTTCAAGATTGCTTGAAAGGTTAAGGGGTGTGGAGGAGCGAGCAGGAGACTGGGATTGTGTAGGACGGGGTGAAGGTGGGGAATGGGGTGGTGTACTGACCCAAACTGAACCGAATGGGAGTGATTTTACAGGGAATACAATTTGAAAACTGACACTGCTGCCCTGAAATGAACTGGAAATGGGGACCTGTGATGGAAAATTCTTGTACTCCAGTAATTGGGAACATTTTCATTCCAAGTATGAGGTAGACTGCAATAAACCCTTCAATCATTTGCAAATTATACACATGGCTTTCTCCGGGAAACAGCAGAAAGCAAGGATCCTATTAGCAACCATTAACATTGAAAGAGAAATCCAAACACATTGTTGTAATTAACTGAACTACACCACACTATTTCATGTTTTAAATAATATCAAACTATATTGCACATAAAAGCCTAAACAAATCGAGTGCTGTTAACTTAATATGATTTCTAACAACATATGTTATGCACACTGTTTTACACATTAGTTCTCCCAATAATTCTCATACTTCATAATGTTTACTTACTTCTGACTGATTCCACACACAGATATGCCACAGCCCCCTGGAATTTACTTTCATTCCCTTTAGTTCTCAGAGAGAAGATCATTATATCAGTTGTTTATTCTGGTTGACTTTCTAATGCAGTCAGCCTTATCAAGACAATAAACTGATCCCACTTACCCAATTTGAGGTATGACTCAGTGGGTAATACTCTCAGGTACTCTCAGAGATCTCACCTGTCAAAAATTTGTGGATTTGAGTTTCACTCTAGATATTAAATCATACAACTCGAGGTTGGCACTCCAGCTTTTAGATGAGACTTTAGACCTGGATCCTCCTCTCTTAGGCAGATTTAAAAGATCCCACAAAATTATTTCAAAGAAAAGGCTACAAGCCTTGATGACCAGCCTAGGGCTTTGCAAACTGTGGGCTGTGACCCCAGAGGTCAGTCACCAAACGTTTGGTGTTGCGAGCTCTGATTCAGAAAAGGCTGCCGTGCAACTCTGAACAAATGCGAGTAGTTGAGAGGCTTCCCTCTTTAAATCCTGCAGCCTAACTGCCTGATCTTAAATCCTGTTCTAAAAAACATCATGGCAAAGCTGATGCTTTTCACTGAAAGAGTTTTCTTGTTGCCTCTTGCTCTTAGAGATCTCGCACTCCCTCCTCTGCTCTCTCATTCCTCCAGTCCCTATTGTCAACTAAAGTCCCAGCAACTCCTGAGTGTCAAAATCAGGGCACAATAGGGAAATATTGGAAAGCACTGACTGAGCCTACTGTTATTAAATTCACAACAGCTTCACTTCGCTGTTTGAAGGAGCCTGCTGTGTAAAAATTGGCTGCTGCACTCCCTACATTACAACAGTGATCGCTTTAAAAGGAGGTCATTGGCTGTAAAGTGCTTTACCATGTCCTGAGGTCATCTAAATGTAAATCACGCTTTCAACATTCCCTGACACGGTCAGCATTTCACACATTAGTGATCTGTAGCTCAATGCCAGCACCCTTCACCTGTGAGTGAGATTTCCCACTCCTCAGACTTGAATATAAATTATAAGTAGAAACTGAACTGTAAGAGTCATAGAGATGTACAGCACAGAAACAGACCCTTCAGTCCAACCTGTCCACGCGGACCAGATATCCCAAGCCAATCTACCACCACTTCCTGTGGCAGCTCATTCCATACACGTACCACCCTCTGTGTGAAAAGGTTGCCCCTTAGGTCTCTTTTATATCTTTCTCCTCTCACCCTAAACCTATGCCCTCTAGTTCTGGACTCCCCGATCCCAGGGAAAAGACTTTATCTATTTATCCTATCCATGCCCCTCATAATTTTGTAAACCTCTATCAGGTCACCCCTCAGCCTCCGACACTCCAGGGAAAACAGCCCCAGCCTGTTCAGCCTCTCCCTATAGCTCAGATTCTCCAACCCTGGCAACATCCTTGTAAATTTTTTCTGAACCCTTTCAAGTTTCACAACATCTTTCTGATAAGAAGGAGACCAGAATTGCACGCAATATTCCAAAAAGTGGCCTAACCAATGTCCTGTACAGCCGCAACATGACCTCTCAACTCCTGTACTTAATACTCTGACCAATAAAGGAAAGCATACCAAATGCCTTCTTCACTATCCTATCTACCTGCGACTCCACTTTCAAGGAGCTATGAACCTGCACTCCAAGGTCTCTTTGTTCAGCAACACTCCCTAGGACCTTACCATTAAATGTATAAGTCCTGCTAAGATTTGATTTCCCAAAATGCAGCACCTCGCATTTATCTGAATTAAACTCCATCTGCCACTTCTCAGCCCATTGGCCCATCTGGCCCAGATCCTGTTGTAATCTGAGGTAACCCTCTTCGCAATCCACTACACCTCCAATTTTGGTGTCATCTGCAAACTTACTAACTATACCTCTTAAACTCTCATCCAAATCATTTATGTAAATGACAAAAAGTAGAGGACCCAGCACCAATCCTTGTGGCACTCCACTGGTCATAGGGCTCCAGTCTGAAAAACAACCCTCCACCACCACTCTCTGCCTTCTACCTTTCAGCCAGTTCTACATCCAAACGGCTAGTTCTCCCTTTATTCCATGAGATCTAACCTTGCTAATCAGTCTCCCATGGGGAACCTTGTTGAACGCCTTACTGAAGTCCATATAGATCACATCTACTGCTTTGCCCTCATCAATCTTCTTTGGTACTTCTTCAAAAAACCCAATCAAGTTTGTGAGACATTATTTCCCATGCACAAAGCCATGTTGACTATCCCTAATCAGTCCTTGCCTTTCCAAATACATATACATCCTGTCCCTCAGGATTCCCTCCAACAACTTGCCCACCACCGATGTCAGGCTCACTGGTCTATAGTTCCCTGGCTTGTCCTTACCACCCTTCTTAAACAGTGGCACCACGTTTACCAATCTCCAGTCTTCTGGCACCTCACCTGTGACTACTGATGATACAAATATCTCAGCAAGAGGCCCAGCAATCACTTCTCTAGCTTCCCACTGAGTTCTCAGGTACACCTGATCAGGTCCTGGGGATTTATCCACCTTTACCCGTTTCAAGACATCCAGCACTTCCTCCTCTGTAATATGGACATTTTGCAAAATGTCCCTATCTATTTCCCTACAGTCTATATCTTCCATATCCTTTTCCTCAGTAAATACTGATGCAAAATATTCATTTAATATCTCCCCCATTTTCTGTGGCTCCACATAAAAGCCACCTTGCTGATCTTTGAGGGGCCCTATTCTCTCCCTAGTTACCCTTCTGTCCTTAATGTATTTGTAAAAACCCTTTGGATTCTCCTTAATTCTATTTGCCAAAGCTATTTCATGTCCCCTTTTTGCCCTCCTGATTTCCCTCTTAAGTATACTCTTACTTTCTTTATACTCTTCTAAGGATTCACTCGATCTATCCTGTCTCTACCTGACATTTGCTTCCTTCTTTTTCTTAACCAAACCCTCAATTTCTTTAGTCATCCAGCATTCCCTATACCTACCAGCCTTCCCTTTCACCCTAACAGGAATATACTTTCTCTGGATTCTTGTTATCTCATTTCTGAAGGCTTCCCATTTTCCAGCCGTCCCTTTACCTGCGAACAACTGCCTCCAATCAGCTTTCGAAAGTTCTTGCCTAATACCGTCAAAATTGGCCTTTCTCCAATTTAGAACTTCAACTTTTAGATCTGGTCTATCCTTTTCCATCACGATTTTAAAACGGATAGAATTAAGTTCGCTGGCCCCAAAGCTATCTTTTTGAAGAAACATTAAATTGAGGCATTCTGAGGTTACTGGAAAGGTCCAGTAACATTACAGAGTTCTGCCTCATGTCCCAGCCAATATTTATTCTTCAATCAACATCACTGAGAATACATTATCTGGTCGTTATCTTGTTCTTGTTTCTGGGATTTCGCTGTAATACAAATTGACAGCTATGTTTCCTGTGTTACCATAGTGATTAGACAGAAGATCTTTAGGATGTTTTGGAGTTGAGAAAGCACAGTGTAAAGATTTTTTTTCCCATTTAGTGTCATAGTCATAGAGATGTACAGCATGGAAACAGACCCTTTGGTTCAACACATCCATGCCTACCAGATATTCTAACTTAATCTAGTCCCATTTGCCAGCACTTGGCCCAAAGCCCTCCAAACCCTTCATATTCATACACCTATCCAGATGCCTTTTAAATGCTGTAATTGTACCAGCCTCCACCACTTCCTTCCAGGTGAGACAGACGTTCATCTGCCTCTCTTCCAACCTAGTTTACTGCATCAGGTGCTCCCAATGTGGTCTTCTCTACATCGGGGAGACCAAAAGTAAACTTAGGGAATGGTTCACCGAGCATCTCAGATCTCCCAGTCACTGTACATTTTAATTCCCCTTCTCACTCCCTTTCTGACATGATCATATTTGGCCTCCTCCATTACCACAACAAACCAAACCACAAATTGGAGGAACAATACCTCATCTCCCACCTGGGCAGCCTTTCGCGCGGAGGACTCAACATTGAGTCTCCAATTTCAAATAATCTCCCTTCCCATCCCCCAACTCCGTTCCCAGCCCCTCCTCCTCTCTTCCACTGCTCCCTACCACCAACCGGATTCATACCTCCCACTGACCAACCAGGTCGTACCCTCTGCCTGTTTTCACCTATCCCTACTTCACCACCTTGCCCCTGCCATCTCCTTTATCTGCAGCTCCTCCACATCAACTCCCAGTCCTGAAGAAGGGTTACACCTGAAACATCGACTTCTCCATCTCCTGATGCTGCCTGGCTTGCTGTGTTCTTCCAGCCTCTGATCTGTCTACTCCACCACTTCCTCTGGTAGCTCATTCCATACACACATCACCCACTGCATGAAAAAATTACCCCTTAGGTACCTTTTAAATCTTTTCCTTCTCACCTTAAACCTATGCCCTCTAGTTCTGGACTCCTCTGCCCCAGAGAAATACCTTGACTATTCACCTTATCCATGCGCCTCATAATTTTATAAACCTCTACAAGGTTACTCCACAGCCTCTGACACTCCAGCGAAAATAACACCAGCCTATTCAGCCTCTCTCTGTAGCTTAAATCCTCCAACCCCTGGAGTTTTGTCATATCTCGTACGCTGTTTGTAAGGTGCGTGTCTATCCTGAACAAATAGACTTAATTTGCACTCAACTCAAGAAGATGTGGCCCCAGTCCCAACATTTTACAAAAAGCAACCAATATTCATGACTGAGAGAATAGCTGTACAGAAGCTGTTGTTAGCAAGCATGTGAGACAAAACAGTTATTGTAATGGAATCAAGTGTGACACATAACTGTTGAAAGGCTTATCATTTTATTTTTAAAAGCTCTGAAACAGCTTACCCTCAGGGCTGTAGGAAGCAGTTTTGAAACCGCTCTGTCCCCCCAACCCCCATCCTAGCCCAGGACAACAGACTCTCGTGCAAGTTAATATGGTGATACTCTTGCAACAATGCTTCCCTTGTGAAGCTCTGGCAAACGTCCAAGCTATTAGTCAATTTATCTTGGGTTGTCCACTTGATTTACTCAAATGCAGAATTAATACATGACAATTGATCAAGCGGCACTGAATAGCTGCCATTTGAACTGGCAACACAACCCCTGATTTTCTCAATCACTAACAGCAACACCTCCTTACCCCTAAGTGGGTCACCTGTTTACATTGGCAACATGGTGGCCTAGTGGTTAGAACACTACAGCAGGGACCTGGGTTCAGTTCCATCCTCAGGCAACTGTCTGTGTGCAGTCTGCACATTCTCCCTGTGTCTGTGTGGGCATGCTCCAGTTTCCTCCCACAGTCCAAAGCAATGTATGTTAGGTGGATTGGCCATGTTAAATTGCCCATAGTGCCTAGGCTGGGTGGATTAGCTATAGGAAATGTGGATATGGGTGGAATGCTCTTCAGAGGGTTGGTATGGGCTGAATGGCTGGCTTTCACACTGTAGGGATTCTATGATTCTTCTTTGAGTATACACATTGAGTTCACGTATGTCAAGCCTTTTTTTAACATGGATTAAATTTATAGCAGCTTTTAAAGCAGAATTTCATAGGTACACACACACAGTTGGAGAGAAGTAAGTTTCACTGCAATGGGACAAGAATATTACTATTGGGGAAGTTTTTTTTCCTGAGAGCTGGCAAAGACACGATGGGCTCTTTCTCTGCTCTAAGCTTCTATGAAGCTCACAGCATAAGCTTCTCCTTCTCCAGAAACACACAGCAATTATAGCTTGAACTGACACTGTCCCGCTCAGTACATTGCTCCAGGAACACAATTCAAAATATGGTTTCCATGTTGGCCAGCTGACTTCCTTTCCTGCCTCCTTGTGTTGTTCCTCGTGTTTGAATCCTTCATCGGTCATCTGGCAGTCAACTACTGGTGTTTTTCAGTTGACTCCAAATAATATTTAGGTAAAAGCAAGGGCTGCAGATGCTGGAAACCATATTCTAGACGAGAGTGGTGCTGGAAAAGCACTGCAGTTCAGGCAGAATCCGAGGAGCAGGAAAATCGACGTTTCGGGCAAAAGCCTTCACCTTGATGAAGGGCTTTTGCCCAAAACATCGATTTTCCTGCTCCTCAGATGCTGCCTGAACTGCTGTGCTTTTCCAGCACCACTCTCGTCTAAAATCCAAATAAATTTTAGAGGTTCAAATGAGGTTGTCTCAAAATGATAAGCTCCAGTTTACTATCAACATCACGATGAGGGAACAGAGCTTATTGCTGCTCTCTGAGGGTTATCACTCTGCTGTTAACATTTCTGAAACCAGAGGCTCACTATCTAATTAATCATTAATGTTCACTGTACAGTGTGAAACTCCTTGACTCACACAGTAAATATGTATTAGACTTGCTGTAGAAAGTTTGGACAGTAAATCATTCTTCTTAATGGATTAACGAATCTCAAGTACCGCAGATTAACCTCTCTAACAATGAAAACTGTTATAAGTGTGGCATCCAATTCCTTTAGCTTTTAATTGATGTTGGAGGTTTTGTTTTTAAATGCAAACATGTCTTCACCCTCCCTCTTCAACCCATCGTTATATCTCTTGCAATCTCACTTCCTTTACCTGACCCGACATTGAATGTAACTTACCATGCTGCATTCAGATACTGTGCTGTTCAATTCAGCTTACAGAGGAAATATGTCAATGCCTGAAGATAACCCATTCCCTCTCACACTGGCAGCAATCTGCCCACTGACATTTTCTGAACTACCCATTCTGAGTTGTAACTACAAACTGCTGGGGCAGGTGGGACCTGACCCCAGGGCTCATAGAATCCTAGAATCCTTACAGTGAGAAAACTGGCCCTTCAACCTAACAGGTCCACAGTGACCCTCCCAAGAGTAACCCACCCAGACCATTCCTCTACCCTATTACTCTATATTTATCCCTGACTAATGTACTTAACCTACACATCCCTGAATACTATGGGCAACTTAGATCGGCCAATTCACCTAACCTGCACATCTCTGGATGTATTGACACTGTCCCACGACCGAAGTGTCATAGAATTTAAAGGCTGGTGCTACTCAATTGCTGACTGCAATAAATTCTGTTCCCTTAATGGCTTCTTTGAAAGAAAACGAGCTCAGGTTTCTGATACCTAGAAATATCTCCATTTTACTGGTGTCATTTTAAAACTCGTATCAGGCGACGTTTCTTTCAGCTCGTTTATGTAGAAGTTTTCAACAAGGATCAGGATTCTGGGCTGAAGTCAATTAATTAACAATAAACTGTTAACTGATTCCGAAGCTGGAATGAAGCAAACCAGAAGCAGTGGTTACAGATGAGATTGATTAGTGATGAACAGTATGGGGTCCGTTGAGGGAGGCTTTATCCAATTGCATCATAATGAGACTAGGAGAGTCCTCATTAAACATGAGTCATTCTGCCTTACTGACAGAGCTGTAAAACCCAGTCAAGGCACAGACAGATCAGGAATGTGGGAAAACAAACACCAGTAAAACCAAACTGATCTACTTGAAAAATGTGGCAGCATAACAGCTTCAGAAAAGCAATAACAGGCTGCGTGAGGGGAGAAAGGAAGGGAATACTAGTACAGTTTGAAGGTATAGAGAAGGAAATGAAATCTAGTACAACAGAACTTATAAAACAGTTGCAGCACAGAAGGAAGCAATTTTTTTAAAATAATTGCTCTCTGTATGTGCCAGGCATTGGCGGCATATATTTATTAAGTTTAATCATAAAGTGGGACTTGAGCCAAATGCTAGACAGACCTAATTAGGGTGATAGATTGTCTTTACTGAGGGACATTAATGAATCAGCTGGGGGGGGGGGGATTCCAATCGAGCAGCTTTTCCTAGTTATTTTCAGGTGCACTGTATCTGATCCCACAATTAACCCCCCCCCAAAACTGAAATTTCAACTCATGACCTTAGGCTATTATTATGGTTCCCCAACCCCCGCCCCCCCCACCCCATAATGGGCGGCACGGTGGCACAGTGGTTAGCACTGCTGCCTCACAGCGCCAGAGACCCGGGTTCAATTCCCACCTCAGGCGACTGACTGTGTGGAGTTTGCACATTCTCCCCATGTCTGCGTGGGTTTCCTCCGCGTGCTCCGGTTTCCTCCCACAGGTTAGGTGAATTGGCCATGCTAAATTGCCCGTTGTGTTAGGTGAAGGGGTAAATGTAGAGGAATGGGTCTGGGTAGGTTGCTCTTTGGAGGGTCGGTGTGGACTTGTTGGGCTGAAGGGCTTGTTTCCACACTAAGTAATTTTAACCTAAAAAAACCTGATAAACTGGTTCTTTACCACAGAAATCAGATGTTACCACACCCATGTCAAATGTGAGGAAACCATTGAAGAGATTAGGCTAACTAGGCCAGTATTCTTGGTTTACAGCGCAGTTTACTGATGCCCCTCCCCCAACACCGAGCTCAGCTTTAACTCCCTGAAAACTATAAGGGATCTGGCTTCCCATTCTTCCACGTGCTCTCCCCATCACCATCCTAAGATTAATAAATGATTCGGAAAAATTGAACAGCAGCCAAAACCTTTCCACTTCTCAGATAAGGCACGTTGGAATCTTATTTATTCATTTGATTGTATGAACATTGGTAAAGCCACTTTCATTGGTCATTGGTGGCAGATACATTGGCAATGAGCCTTTTGTTTGTTTAATCGACTACATTTACTGAACATCACGACTCAAGACATCGAGAGTGGAACTGGAAGCAGGAACCATTACAGTAAAAAGTGACCAAGTTCCTTTCTCTGAACGGCCTTAACAACCTTCGGGGTCCTTTTGGCAATTTGTCTGCTTTTGCACTTTCTGTTCTCGGTGCCACCTAAAGATCATTCAATTCAATTTCACAAGTAATTTGGCTCAATCTGAATTTACAAGGTTGCTGTGAGTTTAATGGGAAGAGGAACTGAAGGTGCCCTGATGAAGAGCTTTTGCCCAAACCGTTGATTCTCCTGCTCCTCGGATGCTGCCTGACCTGCTGTGCTTTTCCAGCACCACACTCTCAACTCTGGTCTCCAGCATCTGCTCACTGTCTTCTTATTTAAAGTACATCAGGCTTTACCAAGTGTGATAAAGGTATGTCATATATTACCATTTGGATTTATATTACCATTTGGATATATATTATCATTTGGAAATTTGCATTTTTAAAATACAGACAGAGCAGTTCGGCTTCCGCTCTGTGAAGGTGGCTTGTTTTTATAAGAGACCAGAAAGTCATTTGGGAAAGTCATCAAAATACATCATTTTGAAGAAAGCATCTGACATAGTAAGTGCCCAGCCAGCCAGTGTTAACACCGCTGGGTTTATGACACATAGAAAAACAAATGATCAAGGGACATTGGACGTTTCATCTGATTTCAGCTCAGAATGATCAGACTTTAGTTTCATGACATAAGAATGCAGTTCCATTTCAGCGGTAGAATCGGGTGGGGTTTTTGATCTAACAGTGTGGTAAAAACTACAGGTCGTGAAAGTTTGTTGGAATCTCCTGGCTTGCCAAAACTGAAAAGCTATCCAGGCCCTCAGTACCAAATGGAGATTTAAGCCATCAGAATTAGACAGAAATCTTACAGCAGTTGCAGCTCGCCAAGAAGGAAAACTGGCAAACATCAGTTCAGTAAGAAATTAAAGAGTGAACATAGGAATGATATTTCTCCAGGATTGAGTATCTGAGAAGGAGATCACTGGGGAGTGTATTTTTTTGCTGTTCATGTTGACTTTTTCAAACTGACCTGCGTGTAGCTTTGCAGAAAACAAGGCACACTTTGTCAAAACAAAAATCGCGAAAGAACTGCAGATGCTGAAAAGCGGAAACAAAAACAGAAATTTCGAAGGGTTCTGAAAGATCACTGGACCCAAACTCTGATTTCTCTCCACAGGTGCTGCCAGACCTGCTTTTTTCCAGTAATTCACATTTTGTCAAAGCTTTTAATCTTGCATTTATCAGGACAGTTCACAAGTATATCAATTCAAGAAGAAACCTGACATTCATGCGGCATGAGAGTCCAGCTTGGTTTGCAAGTGGATTTGAATTGGTAAAAGTATTGCCATGGGAGATGTACCAATTAATGATGATTGGCATAATCATAATTAAATCAACAATTATGCACTTATCAGGATTTCTCAAATCATACAATTACTAAATGAATACACAGAAGCTAGTTTTTGTTTCATATCTGAAAATAAACTTGTGCTCTTATGTTACAGAAACATGGGCAGCTCAATTGAATATGCCTATCCTCCACGATAAAACAATTTCAAAAATAAAATTCATGATCTATTAAGCCGGTTTCATTTCGGTATTTAACCATCAGTTAAGGATAACACCACAAGCGAAACATCACGACCTGCAACCTACATCACTTAGTACAGATTTTGCACTAATAACTCTTTTAAAAATATACTGCTGGAGGGGGAAATCGCTGTTTTTTCAATCATCATCCTGTTGTCGATTATGTTAAAGACAGAAACACATGAATTAATACTCATTCCAATGTTTTATCAGATAAATACAGATATATAAACATATCACCATAAATTCATGCTTTGGGAAAGAAGAAACTGTATAAGGAAATGAAAGTTTAATGAAAACCAGGAGTGGTTATGAACCCGGGTCCTAGAACATTACCTGACTCTCTGAATCAATAGTCTAACAATAATACCATGGACCAGTGCTTCCCCAATTAAAACTCTTTGCAATGGTGAATGCCTCTATGAGCTCACCTCGTAACCTTTGCTTCAAAGAATATCTGTCGACTTGACTAACAATCCGAATTCCAGTATCATCGTGATGAAGTTTCCTTGCATTCTCTGCAGTCTCAACATTCTTCCTAAAGTACAGAGTGCAGTTGTTCACAATAGTCTTCCAAAGGGTTAGCAAGTGATTTGTTCTTTTGCTTGTAATCAATTCTTGTTTCCAAAGCTAAGTATCCTTCATGCTTTCCCAACTATTTTATCAATTTGCCATGTCACGATCAAAGATATTCTGCTTGTTCACTTATTCTTTCATGGGATGTGAATATTATTGACAGAGCCAACATTTGCTCCATAGAATCCCTACAGTGTGGAAACAGGCCCTTCAGCCCAACAAGTCTGAACAGTAACCCAACCGGACCCGTTCCCCTACCCTATTACTCAACATTTACCCTGACTAATGCACCTAATCTACACATCCCTGAACACTTTGGTCAATTTAGTACGGCCAATTCACCTAATCTGCACATCTTTGGACTGTAGGAGGAAACTGAAGCATCTGAAGGAAACCAACACAGTCATGGAGCATATGCACCATTTTCCCCCAAGACTTTATTGTGAATATGTACCCTTAGTTACTCTTATTCCTAATTCAAAACAGTACTATTTAACTTCTACTGCTTTTCCATATTATTCCTCCCAAAACCCTTCACATTAAACGTACACATATGCCCGATACGTCGATTCTCCTGCTCCTTTGATGCTGCCTGACCTGCTGCGCTTTTCCAGCAACACATGTTTAAGCTCTGCCAAGCATCTGCCCATTTCATCAGTCTGACCGTCTGCCTGTCTACTTCTGAATTCTTGCCATCCTCCACATTGCTTACTATGGTGTCAAGTTTTTCGCCATCCACACATTTCGTATTCATACAGGTAGTTCGCCTATAACACCACAGTTGCGTTCCAGTGAAACTTCTTTTGTCAGAAACTTGCTTCATAGAAATAATGGGGTCAATGGGAAAAGTGGGGTTAGGGGCAGACCTGCAAAAAACATCATGCATGATCTCGCAAACATCACCCAAAAATCACCCAACATATAGCACAGCCTGAATGAAGGTTGAAATCATATTTGTTCATGGAAAAAAAGTTAATTTGAAAACAGAGTACATTTTAAAAATGTAACAAAGCTGCTCTCTGTACAGTACCTCTCACAGGAAGCTGCTCTGTCAGCAGCTGACATCAGCACATGTGGAGAACAAAGCATGTGAACCGATTCCCGCTGGAATCACGCTATTGTGAACGGAGGTAAGCCTTCTCCAAAATACCCGCTCCCTAATTCTTCAGTGACGTTACAGCCAAATCGCGCTTCCGAAACACATGTTATCCCAGAACGGACCTGTATTTCTTCATGCCAAGTACAGGTTGTTTGCGTATAAGGTGTTCATTTGAAACATGAAGGGCGCGACGAAGAGAATGCTTTTCAAACAAGGTTATTACAAAATACAATGGAGCACCGCAAGTAACTATTACAAATATTGCAAGAAAAATTAAAGGAATGTTCATGAAAGGATCCAGGGAAAGGTGAGGCAATTGCATTAGAAGGGGCACAGCCAAGCGAAAGATACTCTTGAGTCATCTCCTGAGCAGGCAGACATACCAGCCTGGCTTGGCTTCTGGTTAACAATCCATTAACTGGGGACTTTTCTTATCCTCTGTTACAAATTTTTGCCCTGTGCTTTACTCAGTTTATTATTGACAGTGCTGGTGTGACAGGAATTTGATGTGTTTTATGATTTGGGAAGTTTTCTGCTAATTTATCTGGATATGTGCATAAACTTCACAGGGTTTGAAGAAAATTGGTCATTCCAGTTTGAACTGGAAGCCTGAGAAAGTTATATTATCCAATATACATCTTATGTTTGCACATGATTTGGAGAAGCCGGCGTTGGACTGGGGTGATACAAAGTTAAAAATCACACAACACCAGGGTTATAGTCCAACAGGTTTAATTGGAAGCACACTAGCTTTCGGAGCAACGCTCCTTCATCAGGTGGTTGTGGACGGCTCGATCGTAACACAGAATTTATAGCAAAAATTTGCAGTGTGATGTAACTGAAATTATACATTGAAGAATTGATTGTCTGTTAAGTCTTTCAGGGTTAACAGACAATCAATTTTTCAACGTATAATTTCAGTTACATCACACTGCAAATTTTTGCTATAAATTCTGTGTTACGATCGAGCCCTCCACAATCACCTGATGAAGGCGCATCGCTCTGAAAGCTAGTGTGCTTCCAATTAAACCTGTTGGACTATAACCTGATGTTGTGTGATTTTTAACTATGTTTGCACAGATTTCCACAAACACAACATGCCTTTAAGCATGTGTTTCTTCTTAACTCACTAAGTGCCGGACTGATCTATCAGAGGTTAGCTTTTCCTACGAACAAAACAACCAATGATTGAATTTTTCCCAGGTCAAATAAGAATCATCGATTACAGTTGTTTATAAATTTGAACAATTCAAAACACAAATATGAGTTTGGAGCAGGAATTGACCATTTAATCCTTCAAGCCTGCTCTGCCATTTTATAAGATCATGCCTGATCTGACTTTAACCTCAATTTTGCATTCTCACTGACCGCCCCCAAAAGTATTCAATAACCTTGCGTCCTCAAGGAAGACAGTTCTAAAAACCTCATGACCCTCTGTGAAAAACAAATCACCTCATCTCTGTCAGAAATAGGTGATGACTGACTTTTAAAGAGTGCACTCTATTCTAAGTTCTCCCACAACAGGAAACATCCTCTCCATATCTAAGTGTCAAGTCCCCCGGATCTTATATGTCTCAATCAAATTCTACTAAACTCCATAAGCTATACCTGCCCACCCCTTCCTCATATGACAACCTGCCTATTCCAGATATTAGTTTAGTAAACATTTTGTTTCAAATGTTTCCAATGTGGTGACATTGTTCCCTAAATGAGGAGACCAATACCATACACAGTGCTCCAGATTTGGCCTCATCTGGCCCTTGTATAACTAAGGCATTACCTCCCTATATTGCATTCAATCACCCTTGTAATAAATGATAACATTCTACCAGTTTTCCTATATTACTTGCTGAACCTACATACTCACCTTTTGTGGTTCATAGACTGGGGCACAGAGATCCCTCGAATCTCAGAGTACTGCAATCTCTCCCCATTTCGATCACAGAAATGTTATGGTGCGGAAGGAGGCAATCCAGCCCATAAAATGCTTCAATTCTATCCCACCTACCAAAATTGGTATATTCCTACATTATATGCCATTGCTAGATCTTTGCCCAATGACTGAACGTTCTCTTCATAACAAAGAATGAACACACAGTTTTCCCAGATCTCCCTCAAAGAAATCATTATTTTCTAGGTAGTCAGCAATATCTCAATACGTTCCCCTGATAATTGAAGAATCCTATTGCACACATATAACCTACTGAGAGAAACAGCGTTTCATTAACAATCTTACTCATTTGTGAAAGCTGTAATTAAGGTTGGCTTGTGTAAATATTAATTGCAGTTCTGGATGCCAGAACTGCCACTGTAGTAAATAGCATCCCTGTAACACCAACACCTCTCCCCTCACGCCCAACACACACACTCACACCAATCTGCATTCACGGACTGGTTCCAATTGCTGATGTACTTATCCTGCAACTTTATCAGAGATGTACAACAGTTTTTACTGGTCTTTCCAGGCATTTTTCACACCTACCTGGAGCCTGTTTGAGAGCCCAGAGCCTCTCCCAGCCATTTTTGTTTCAGGATTAATTTCTGGGAGCTGAGATCTGGGAGCTTTCTGTGGGACTCATAATCACAGCTTAGCAAACGTAATTGTTCGGTTTGACCGTCCAAGCACAATACTAAGGGAGTGCTGCGCTTTCTGAGGTACACTCTTTCAGAAGTGACATCAATTGGAAACATTGTCTGCCAGCTGGGAAGGTTTGCATAAGGCCTCATGATTCTATTTCCAAGGAGAATGGAGATAAGGGGATGTGGGGGGAGTGCCCTGGCCAGTATTCATTCTTCAATCAAGATCATAAAATAGAAGAACTGCTTATTATCATTTTGCTGTCTGTGGTTGCCTGCTGTGTGCGAGATGCAGTCTTGGTACACATCAAACATATTTCAATGGAGTTCTTGCTGGTGGTGAAAGGCGCTACAAAAACCCAAGTAATTTTTTTTTCTCTTGTAACAAAAGTCATTTTTAACAATAATTTAAATGTTTTTCAACCACAATGTTACATCGCAAGAAGTATAAGTCTCACAGAGTGCAGAATAAACATGTGACACATTCAGAACACAAAAGAACCAACTCTTTCAAACAGTACAATTGCTGCTTCCCTCACTAGGTAGCTCACTAAGAGTTACCAAGGTGTTGGTTGTGGCTGGGAGCCTCCTGCCTGTCTACCGGACTTTTCCTTACCATCTTTCTTAAATAGTGGCACCACATTAGCCAAACTCCAGTCTTCTAGCACCTCACCTGTGATTATCGATGATACAAATATCTCAGCAAGGGTCCCAGCAATCACTTTCCTTGTTTCCCACAGAGTTCTAGGTTACATTTGATCAGGATTACAGGTGCTGGAAAAGCACAGCAGTTCAGGCAGCATCCGAGGAGCAGGAAAATCGACGTTTCAGGCAAAAGCCCTTCATCAGGAATACAGGCAGAGTGCCTGAAGGGTGGAGAGATAAATGAGAGGACGGTGGAGGTGGGGAGAAAGTAGCATAGAGTACAATAGGTGAGTGGGGGAGAGAGTGAAGGTGATAGGCCAGGGAGGAGGGCGGAGTGGATAGGTGGAAAAGAAGATAGGCAGGTAGGACAAGTCATGGGGACAGTGCTGAGCTGGAAGCTTGGAACTGGGGTGAGGTGGGGGAAGGGGAAATAAGGAAACTGTTGAAGTCCACATTGATGCCCTGGGGTTGAAGTGTTTCGAGGCGGAAGATGAGGCGTTCTTCCTCCAGGCATCGGGTGGTGAGGGACCGGCGGTGAAAGAGGACCAGGACCTCCATGTCCTCGGCAGAGTGGGAGGGGAAGTTGAAATGTTGGGCCACAGGGCGGTGTGGTTGATTGGTGCGGGTGTCCCGGAGATGTTCCCTAAAGCGCTCTGCTAGGAGACGTCCAGTCTGCCTAATGTAGAGGAGACCGCATTGGGAGCAACAGATACAATAAATGATATTGGTGGATGTGCAGGTAAAAGTTTGATGGATGTGGAAGGCTCCTTTAGGGCCTTGGATGGAGGTGAGGGAGGAGGTGTAGGCGCAGGTTTTGCAATTCCTGCGGTGGCAGGGGAAGGTGCCAGGACGGGAGGGTGGGTTGTAGGGGGGCGTGGACCTGACCAGGTAGTCATGGAGGGAACAGTCTTTGCGGAAGGCGGAAAGGGGCCGGGAGGGAAATATATCCCTGGTGGTGGGGTCCGTTTGGAGGTGGCAGAAATGTCGGCGGATGATTTGGTTTATGCGAAGGTTGGTAGGGTGGAAGGTGAGCACCAGGGGCGTTCTGTCCTTGTTACGGTTGGAGGGGTGGGGTCTGAGGGTGGAGGTGTGGGATGTGGATGAGATGCGTTGGAGGGCATCTTTAACCACATGGGAAGAGAAATTGCGGTCTCCAAAGAAGGAGGTTATCTGGTGTGTTCTGTGGTGGAACTGGTCCTTCTGGGAGCAGATACAGTGGAGGCAGAGGAATTGGGAATAAGGGATGGCATTTTTGCAAGAGGTAGGGTGGGAAGAGGTGTAATCCAGGTAGCTGTGGGAGTCGGCGGGTTTGTAAAAAATGTCGGTGTCAAGTCAGTCGTCATTAATGGAGATGGAGAGGTCCAGGAAGAAGAGGGAGGTGTCAGAGATGGTCCAGGTAAATTTAAGGTCAGGGTGGAATGTGTTGGTGAAGTTGATGAATTGCTCAACCTCCTCGCGGGAGCACGAGGTGGCGCCAATGCAGTCATCAATGTAGCGGAGGAAGAGGTGGGGAATGGTGCCAGTGTAATTATGGAAGATGGACTGTTCTACGTAGCCAACAAAGAGACAGGCGTAGCTGGGGCCCATATGGGTGCCCATGGCTACCCCTTTGGTTTGGAGGAAGTGGGAGGATTAGAAGGAGAAATTGTTAAGGGTGAGGACCAGTTCAGCCAAACGAATGAGAGTGTCGGTGGAAGGGTACTGTTGGGGACGTTGGGAGAGAAAGAAACGGAGGGCTTGGAGGCCCTGGTCATTGCGGATGGAGGTGTAGAGGGATTGGATATCCATGGTGAAGATGAGGTGTTGGGAGCCGGGGAAACAGAAGTTTTGGAGGAGGTGGAGGGCGTGGGTGGTGTCTCGAACATATGTGGGGAGTTCCTAGACTAGGGCGTTGGGGGCAGCAAGTTCAAGTTCTTGTGATGTGTGATCTTTCCATTGGATTTTGAGGTTGGATAGCTAGGACATTTTTTCCCTCGACCGTCGGAGGCTGAGGGCTGACTTGATGGCACTATGGTTTAACCTCATGTGACTAATAAAATCATGAGGATCTTTTACCTAGGGTATGTGAGTCCAAAACAAAAGGCATAGGTTTAAGCTGTGGGGAAGATTTAAAAGAGACCAGAGGGGCAACTTCTTCACACAGAGGGCGGTGCATGTATAGAATGAGCTACCAGAGGAAATTACAGAGGCAAGTATAATTACAAAATTTAATAGACATTTGGACTGGTACAGGAGTAGGAAAGATTTAGAGGGGTTTGGGCCCAATGCAAGCAAATGGGACTAATCAAGTGTAAAGAGCATGGTTGGATAGAATAGAATCTCCACAGAATGGAAACAGGCTATTCGTCCCAACATTGACTCTCCAAAGAGCATAGGTAAAAACGAGGTAAAAACAATGACTGCAGATGCTGGAAACCAAATTCTGGATCAGTGGTGCAGGAAGAGCACAGCAATTCGAGGCAAAATCGACGTTTCGGGATTCCTGATGAAGGGCTTTTGCCCGAAACGTCGATTTTGCCTGTCCTTGGATGCTGCCTGAATTGCTGTGCTCTTCCAGCACCACTGATCCAGAATCTCCAAAGAGCACCCCACCCAGCGTCACCACTTCTCCCCTAATCTTGAAACCTGCATTTCCCATGGCCAATCTATCAACCCACACATCTTTGGACTAGGGGAGGAAATCAGACCACCTGGAGGAAACTCACGCAGACACAGAGAGAATGTGCAAACTCTACATAGTCACCTGAGGCTGGAATTGAACCCAGCTCCCCGGTGCTGGGAAGCAGCAGTGCTAACCACTGAGCTACTGTGCCACCTTGGTTAGCATGGACAAGTTGGGCCAAAGGGTTTGTATCCGTGTTGTATCACTCTATGACTCTATATTGCTAATTTGTACTGATCTGCTCACTTTAGGGGAATACCCAGCTGACTCGACACCCAGGTTCTGCAGAGAATAAGTGCATTCAAATGGACAAAAAATGTTTCTGGATTTTAGATTGTTGGATTCAGTGCTATGGAGAAGACTTGCTTGTTCTTCTTAATAAGGAAACTGCAGCAGGACTGGTAATCACCCAGTCAAGGTGAGGTAATGAAAATGCCTCATTGAGAAATTAATTAGATAGTTGGATGGGAGACCACTGGGTAGATGGTTAACAATGTCATCTCACTTCCTTCATGCGGCAGTGAACAATCAATTTTGATGTCTTTTCTGCTCATTGCTTAGTCACACCTATCTTTGTCCCACCTGTTTCCCAGCTCTGGGTGTGGTGATGTAGCTTGGTGGGTAAACCAGAGGCTCAGGCAGCACTCTGGTGAAAGCTGAGTTCAAATCCCACCATAGTTCCATTTGAACAAATGGGATGATTTCAGGAAATGTTAGCACAAATCATGTTGGATTGTTGGAACTTCTCAGCTCCCCCCATTGCTGTCTTTTATGGTGGGTGGGGGGGAATGCCATTTTTTTTCCTGGTACTAGGCACATGTGACTCAATCCAGTTCTTTACCAGCTGCCCTCTGAAGTGGCTTAGCGAGCAAGCTCCACATCCTTTCTATTACTGGGACTCTTTTATTCAGAGGAAGAGGCTATGTCAGTCTGCCATGAATAGGGAAATGGAAACTGCATCCCTGTGATATTACCTGCAATATTCTTGATAATATTCTCATTCACACTGGTTCCTAAACAATAGGGTAAAGTGAAGGTAACAACAAAGGCTTTTAAAGCAGATACAGCGAGTTACACGCTTCATCCTGCAGACTCACCAAAATATAGGCATCAACAGAGCTCAAAAAGAAGTAATGTTTCTAAGATGAAATAATAGGCAAGCAGAAAGCAAAGGTAATAAAATGTCAACAGCCTTGTTTGTAGAACAAACAGAAACTGCTAATCTTGAGATACTGTATCTGGTGCAGGTCTAGGTTTCTGGCGTTCTGAGCTAAAAGCTCCAGGAAGAGGGGGAGAGAGAGATCAGGAAGCTTCAGCCAAGGAGTCCACTTCAGTCAGAGCCATGTTTCAGGGAGACCGGGTCATGGGAAATATAGCCTCGGCCCACCTGCTTCCACAGAATGGATGTCTGGAGACCAGCCAAGAATAGATCATGGTGAAGTCAGGTGAACCACTGCTCTTTTAAAAACCTGGTCTCACGCCCAGACACCTGGGAATCACTGGCCCAAGACCGTCCAAAAAGGAAGAGGAGTATCTGGGAAGGTGTTGAGCACCCCAAGACTTGCTGTCAGGAAAAGGTGGAAGTCAGGGGAGAACAGCGAAAGAAGGGCACAGCCACACCAAAGCCCCACCCCCACCACCCCTTCCCATGACCACCACCTGCCCGAACTATAACAGAGCTTCTAATAACCACATCAGTCTGTACAGCTTCATAGAGAGTCACTGTGATAGTGAACAAGAGTCATCCTCATCTGAGAGGGGCTGTCAATGAATGACACCTACCAACCTATTTTACACAGGACAGAAGCACAACAAAGCTCCAGTGACAATATGCTCCACTTTTAAAAAAGCCTCAAAGAAAACAATCACTAATTCATAAGGTTCTCCTTTGAAAAAAAAATCTTTTGCTGCAGGGCAACTATCCTGAAGTTCATCCAAACCCTTTAAAATGATAACAATAGAAACTTCAAGCACTTGAAACCTCTTTATCTTCTGTCAATAATTGTTGCTCAATGAGCAGTAAAGATCACAGAGCCAGAGCTTTCAAACAAGCAATGCTTTCCCTTGGGCCCACCTGCTTCCACAGAATGGATGTTTGGAGATCAGCCAAGAATAGATCATGAGGCTCTGAAGTCAGGTGAACCATTCCTCTTTTAAAAAAATTGCCTTGATTCCACAAAAATAGCAGAGGACTCAGACACACCTGTCTTGGCACTGGAGCTGTCCAAGTCAGGGGTACGAGCTCTGGACATGAATCACAGCTCTGGAGAATGCAGGCCACAATGTGGAGCACCAGTAAACATTCTTCCTCAGTTATCTCTCTTTAGTCCTGCTCCTCGGATGCTGCCTGGCCTGCTCTGCATTTCCAGCACTACACTCTCAACATTTGTCAATCACAGAAGCGTATTCAGGTTTTTGTTACATTCTGGGTTAAGGAATCAGGCCCCAGTCTGGAATGGGAATCAAATCCTATGTGAGAATCATAGAGTCATAGAGATGTACAGCATGTAAACAGACCCTTCGGTCCAATCTGTCCATGCCGACCAGATATCCCAACCCAATCTCGTCCCACCTGCCAGCAACCGGCCCATATCCCTCCAAACCCTTACTATTCATATACCCATCCAAATGCCTCTTAAATGTTGCAATTGTACCAGCCTCCACCACATCCTCTGGCAGCTCATTCCATACATGTACCACGCTCTCTGTGAAAAAGTTGCCCCTCAGGTCTCTTTTATATCTTTCCCCTCTCTCCTTAAACCTATGCCCTCTAGTTCTGGACTCCCTGACCCCAGGGAAAAGACTTTGCCTATTTACCCTATCCATGCCCTTCATAATTTTGTAAACCTCTATAAGGTCACCCCTCAGCCTCTGACACTCCAGGGAGAACAGCCCCAGCCTGTTCAGCCTCTCCCTATAGCTCAAATCTTCCAACCCTGGCAACATTCTTGTAAATCTTTTCTGAACCCTTTCAAGTTTCACAACATCTTTCCGATAGGAAGGAGAACAGAATTGCACGCAATATTCCAAACGTGGCCTAACCAATGTCCTGTACCGCCGCAACATAACCTCCCAACTCCTGTAATCAATACTCTGACCAATAAAGGAAAGCATACCAAATGCCTTCTTCACTATCCTGTCTACCTGCGACTCCACTTTCAAGGAGCTATGAACCTGCACTCCAAGGTCTCTTTGTTCAGCAACACTCCCTAGGAGTCCCATTAAGTCTATAAGTCCTGCTAAGATTTGCTAAGATTTGCTATCCCAAAATGCAGCACCTTACACTTATCTGAATTAATCTCCATCTGCCACTTCTCTGCCCATTGGCCCATCTGGTTAAGATCCTGTTGTAATCTGAGGTAACCCTCTTCGCTGTCCACTACATCTCCAATTTTGGTGTCATCTGCAAACTTACTAACTGTACCTCTGATGCTGACATCCAAATCATTTATGTAAATGACAAAATGTAGAGGGCCCAGCACCAATCCTTGTGGCAGTCCAGTGGTCACGGGCCTCCAGTCTGAAAAACAACCCTCCACCACCACCCTCTGTCTTCTACCTTTGAGCCAGTTCTGTATCCAAATGGCTAGTTCTCCCTGTATTCCGTGAGATCTAATCTTGCTAATCAGTCTCCCATGGGGAACCTTGTTGAATGCCTTATTGAAGTCCATATAGATCACATCTTCCGCTCTGACCTCATCAATCCTCTTTGTTACTTCTTCAAAACACTCAATCAAGTTTGTGAGACATGATTTCACACACACAAAGCCATGTTGACTATCCCTAATCAGTCCTTGCCTTTCCAAATACATGTACATCCTAGCCCTCAGGATTCCCTCCAACAACTTGTCCACCACCGACGTCAGGCTCACCGGTCTATAGTTCCCTGGCTTGTCCTTACCACCCTTCTTAAACAGTGGCACGACATTAGACAAGCTCCAGTCCTCAGGCGCCTCACCTGTGATTATTGATGATACAAATATCTCAGCAAGAGGCCCAACAATCACTTCTCTAGCTTCCCAAAGAGTCCTAGGGTACACCTGATCAGGTCCTGGGGATTTATCCACCTTTATCCATTTCAAGACATCCAGCACTTCCTCCTCTGTAATCTGGACATTTTGCAAGGTGTCACCATCTATTTCCCTACAGTCTATATCTTCCTTTTCCACAGTGAATACTGATGCAAAATACTTGTTTAGTATCGACCCCATTTTCTGCGGCTCCACACAAAGGCTGCCTTGCTGATCTTTGAGGGGCCCTATTCTCTCCCTAGTTACCCTTTTATCCTTAATGTATTTGCAAAAACCCTTTGGATTCTCCTTAATGCAATTTGCCAAAGTTATCTCATGTCCCCTTTTTGCCCTCCTGATTTCTCTCTTAAGTATACTCCTACTGCCTTTATACTCTTCTAAGGATTCACTCGATCTATCCTGTCTATACCTGACATATGCTTCCTTCTTTTTCTTAACCAAACCCTCAATTTCTTTAGTCATCCAGTATTCCCTATACCTACCAGCCTTTCCTTTCACCCTAACAGGAATATACTTTCTCTGGATTCTCGTCATCTCATTTCTGAAGGCTTCCCATTTTCCAGCTATTCCTTTACCTGTGAACATCTGCCCCCAATCAGCTTTTGAATGTTCTTGCCGAATACTTGGCCCATACCCCTCTGAATCCTTCCTATTCATATACCCATCCAGATTCCTTTTAAATGCTGTAATTGTACCAGCCTCTACCATTTCCTCTGGCAGCTCATTCCATACACGCACCACCCTCTGTGTGAAACAGTTGCCTCTTAGGTCCCTTTTAAAACTTACCCTTCTCACTTTCAACCTATGCCCTCTAGTTTTGGACTCCCCCTACTCCAGGGGAAAGACCTATTTACCCTATCGATGCCCCTCATGGTTTTATAAACCTCTTTCATGTCACCCCTCAGCCTCAGACACACCAGGGAAAAAGCCCCAGCCTATTCAACCTCTCCCTATAGTTCAAACCCTCCAACCCTGGCAACATCCTTGTAAATCTTTTCTGAACATTTTCAAGTTTCACAACATCCTTCCAATCGGAGGGACACCAGAACTGCATACAGTATTCCAGAAGTGGCCAAACCAATCTCCTGTACAGCTGCAACATGATCTCCCAACTCCAATACTCAAAGCATACTGTCTGTGTGGAGTTTGCACGTTCTCCCAGTGCGGGTGTGGGTCCTGTCTGGGTGCTCCGGTTTCCTCCCACAGTCCAAAGATGTGCAGGTTATGTGGGTTGGTCATGCTAAATTGTCTGGGGATGTGTAGGCTAGGTTGATTAGCCATGGGAAATGGAGGTTACTGGGAAAGGATGAGGGCTGGGTCCGGGTGGAATGCTGTTTGTAGGGTAGGTGCAGACTCAATGGGCCGAACGGACTCTTCCCATACAGTAGGGATTCAACAATTCTAATATCTGCTTTGATGGATTCTTCATCACCTGACTCTGAATTTGGTTACAGTGGTTATGAATAAAATTTCAGAGTCCTAATTATCCAGAAGATACTCAGTTTGCCAAAAGACCTGAAAGAAGTGTTCAACGCCATGATATATACAGACACATTGTTTCAGACAGAGACTGTGCACAGCTTAAAACGTAGCTGAACCAAAATTACAAGGGACATGAACTGATAGGGCATGTGCTATGTTGGACCCTGGAGCACCTATTTCAATCTGAGACTTTGTTTTTTTACAGAGCTGACCCAGTGTCTTGGCCAAATGCCTCCCTCAATGCATTATAATTCAAAAGAATTCCAGCCATTTATTTACTTTTAATACAACTTGTGTGCTATATGTAAATGTATAGATTGTTTTTTTTCTCCTTTCTGAAAGTGTGTACTCGTGCTAAGGAACAGGTCCACCCAAGTGATCACTCTTCATGTCTGTGTTTATACAGCAGTGAATGGGGTGAGGCATTGCAGCCAAACACAAACTTCTCTCTATCCGCCCTCTGTTCTTTAAGGTAATGGTTCTTAAAGAATTAATGTTTTATGTTGCATTGAGCTGCACCCAATGAACTGATGTCAATCAGTTTCTGGGTGGATACATTTGAGTTCTATGAAAACACTTGAAGAGACACATGTATTTTGTAGACTTCCTGATCGTCTTTGGTAATGATGCCTGACTTACACAGTGTAAACTGTATCCATTGCAATCATGCAATATAAGATAAGATATTAGAACATGAGGAAAACATTATTGGGATTGGGAAAAGTCAGTGAGGATTTATGAAAGGCACATCATGCTTCACAAATCTACAGCAGTTTTGTTGAGGATGTAACTAGTAAAATATCTAAGGGAGAATCATTGGATGTAGTGTATTTGGATTTTCAGAAGGCTTTCCACAAAACCTTTCAGAAGAGATTAGTGGGGCAACGCTAAAGCAGCTGAAATTGGGGTAATACATTAGCATGGATTTGGAATTAGGTGACAGGCACATAATGGAGCATGAGAATAAATGTTTTTCCTCCAATCGGCAGGCAACGACTAGTGGGATGCCACAGGCATCAGTGCTTGGTCCCAGCTATATAAATGACTTGGATGAGGGAGCCAAATGCAACATTTCCAAATTTGCTAATGACACAAAACTAAATGGCAAGTTCAGTTGTAGGGATGCAAGTAGGCTTCAAGATGATTTTGACAAGTTGAGTGAGTGGGTAAAGATATGGCAGATGCAGTACAATGTGGTGAAATGTGAAGTTGTACACTTTGGTGTGAGGAGCAGAAAGGAAGAGTATTATTTAAATGGTGATATATTGAGAAATGTGGATGTACAGAGGGTTCTTGGGTAAACAGGCAGGTGCTGTGAGCAAATGGTACATTGGCTTTCATTGCCTGGATTTAAGTTCAGCAGCAGGGATGTCTTACTGCAAATATACAGGGCCTTGGTGAGAGGATACCTGGAAGTAATGCGTGCAGTTTGGTCTCCCGACCTACAAAAGGAAATACTTGCCACACAGACAGCATAGCTGAGTTTCACCAGACTGTAACAGGATGGCAGGACTGTCCTATGAGGAAAGATTGATTCACCTGAGACTGTATTCACTAGAATTTAGAAGGATGAGAGGGAATCTACTTTGGTTGGGGATTCTCAAACCGGGGCCACATTAGGACTGAGATCAGGTAAACTTTCTTCACTCAAATTGTAATGATCATGTGGAATTCACTGCTACAGAAGGCTATGGAGGCTAAGTCACCGAATATATTCTAGGAAGAGATCGATAAATGTTTAGATTTTAAAGAGATCAAGGGATATGGGGAGAAAGTGAGGATATAGCATTGCATATCCCCATGACGCTACTGAATGATAGAGAAAGTTCAAAAGGCCTACTTTCGCTCCTAGTTTCTACGTTTCTAATAAGCTACCTTGTTATCTCAGACAAGTGTCTCTTCAGTTTAGATTCAGTCATGGTCTATCCTCCACTGAAGTTAGACTCAGTGTAATAAAGGCAGAATTGTAATAGAAAACTACCCAGACCAGAAAACCACAGGCTACTGACAATGATACCAGAGAATACATCAACCAGGATGTACTTACATTATCATTATCTTTATGTTCCTGAAAAATCTTGCATGATCAAATTCTAAAACTGTCCCTGACCACTTTGAATGTCACGTACACTGCGGTTAACATGAAACGAAGCGAGTCTTTACTATTCCACTTAACATCTCCTCTACCGAGGCGATAACCTCTTATATGCTTCCTATTACAAGACTGGAACTGCATTTCCAATGTCAGCAGAGAGCCCACATTACAGAACGGTTGGACCCACTCCTGTAGTGGAGCGTTTGGACCCAGGGATTTAACACTTCAAACGTAGCTGTGACCCAGATGAAGCTGGGAGGAGTGAATGAAGGTGACAGGAAGCTACAGTCAACTTGTTAACGATAGGATGCAGATGATCTCACGTGGCTTTGATCTTCTATGAAGCTATGTGAGTTATGCTAATGGTATCTGAGACAATCTCTGACTGATTCTCAAACCTGCTGCACAAGTACAAAAGTCAAATCTCTCCATTGTGCATCTGTGGCCCAAAAATGCCATAGAACACACAATGACACAACATCTGCTTCGCAAATACATAGAAGATGTCACAGTTATACACTTCTGACATTGTTATCCAAATAAGCCTCCTTGTAGAGCAGACTCAGAGGGGCTGAATGACCCTCTCATTGTTCATTGATAAGTACAGTATTATCATCGTTAGTAATTTACATTGACATCAGCCATAACATAGGAGAGGGGTAAAATTAGAGACAAAGATTTTCTAACATTCCCACATAGCTCAGCTTGCTGAGACGATGGAAGAAAAATATTAGGGAGACCCACTATCCATAGACATCAATTCCAAGAATCAATACACAGAATAATCTGTTATAAAGCAGAGGTAGACTCCCCCCTTCTGGGAATTAAAACCGAAACACCCAAAGAGGAACTCCTCAACCTATAATTTATAAAAAGAATGTGAAGAGTGTTGCAACCTGTTTTTTAGAAACTTCCAGTGGGAAAATAAAATAAATTCTTGACACTCACTTCAAAATCAACATGCATACGTTTATTTAACTAACTCTAACAGTGAACAAATTAACTAAACTAATAACAAACTGAATAAACCCCTTCTAAGTACTAACTATTCCTGAATAAAACAAGATTCTAATAGTGTGCTGTTCCAATAAATAGAAATCCCACTCATATACAAAAATTGGAATTTGGTCTCTCAAAATTACTGCCAGATTATGTGTCTTCTGGAATGTTCTATGCCTCTTTCCATCAAGTCTTCTGTCAGGAATGCTTCCTCTGATTCTTCTGTCAGGAACACCTTTTTCCATCATTGGTACCATTTTGTTTCAGATGTTGCTTTCTCTAATACATAGTTGACTGTGAGAGCCAATTTCTGTTTCGAGAGCTAAGGGCCATTAGCTCTGGTGAATGGTAGTTAGCTCTGGGGTCTTTGTCTAACTGTCCCTTTCTTTTATATCCTTCATGATATATCAATATTTCTTACAATAGGATTGGTCCTATGTTGTCAAAACCATCAGATTTAAATTTAGTAGGTCCTTGGGATCTAAGGGCCTGGCTCAAATGATTGGCTAAATTCAAAACTTGTTTTCTTAGTCAAAATTGCTGCTTGGCCTGCTAACTGCATGGCCTTTCAATAGAAATGTTTCAGTTCAGACTCTCTGTGTACTGCCAAACTCAGGCTGCTGCTCACAGACATCCATTTTAAATCTCTAACCAGAAAATGCACATAATCTTTTAAAGGGACCGTGCAATGCTTCCCCATTTTACAACTGTACAAACACCAAACTCTAACTTCCTGCCTCCCAATCTACATATACTCTCCCCAAATTTGCAACACATGGAGAACAGAAGAGGCCCTTTAGCCCATCAAATCTGTACCACCAAAAATGTAGTAAATCTTTACCAGTCCTTTGTTCTGGGCCCATAACCTTAAGAATAAAAAACAATTAGCAGGAAAAAAGAAATTGGGCCCATGATCTTGACCACCTTGAAGAATAAAGGCATCTAACATCTTGGTTTAAAAGCTGCCAAAAGCTGCCATCTTGACAGTGAAGCTCAGCTGAAGTACCAACTGTGAGCTCAAATGCAAGGGCACGTGAAATTTTGAGAATCTTCACAGCTACAAGTCTCCCCCAATGACCAAACAACATAACAGACTAGATTCACAATACTCCATCTGTGTCCGAAAGATCCACCAAGCATCATAACACATAGGGTCTCCAATACCCTCCCCTGTCGAGGACAGCCACTAAGCACCATAATGCACTGGATCCACAATACTCTCGCCATGTCGGAGAGATCCACCAAGCACCATAACACACTGGATCCACAATAGTCTCCAAGTGTCAGAGAGATCCACCAAGCACTATAACCAACAGGATTCCCAATACTCTCTGTGTCTGAGATCCACCAAGCACTATAACCCACAGGATCCCCAATACTCTCCCATGACCAAGTGATCCACCAAGCACTGCCAGCATTCTACCGAATGGCACCCAAAAGGGCGCCCAAAACCCCAAAGTTTCCTTTGGGCTAACAGCAAAATACTGCAGATGCTGCAAATCTGAAACAGAGTTAATTTTTCAGATCCACTATGAGTCTTCTTTGAATCGAAGAGCTTTCTCCCCAGTTCTCTGTGTTTATTTCCTTAGGACAATGGAACTCAACACTGCCGCTGGCTGCAGAGAACTGTCAATGGACACCAGATAGAGTGGGCACCAGCTACTAAGGGGGCTCAGGCAGATGGGCAATGCACCCAGTTCCAAATGCTCTGAGGGAGGGGCCAGTGTAACCTGCTGCACTCTCTGAGATATGCTCCAATCTCTCAGCACAGGGGGATGGTGTGGGAGTCTGTTTCACTGACAGGCAGCCTGCTGAAAGTCCAACTGCCCTCACCAACAAACACACCTACCCACAAATACACACCCACCCACATACACACACCCACCCACATACATACCTACACACACTCAAACTCTCTCTCACACACACACAAACACATATAAAGGGGCAACCCCTTCAAGACAGCGACTGGTAGAGAAATAGAGACCAGCTTGAGTCAAACACAAGGCAAAAACGAGGACTGCAGATGCTGGAAACCCGAGTCTGAATTAGAGTGGTGCTGGAAAAGCACAGCAGCTCAGGCAGCATCCGAGGAGCAGAAAAATCGACGTTTTGGGCAAAAGCCTTTCATCAGGAATTGAGTCCTGAGTCAAACACAAGTCTACCACCAGTGTCACTCTGGTCTGGGATTTTGCAATTGCGGTCTGGAAAATCTTCAGTCTGCCAAAGGGTTGAGGCGGGGCGGGAACATTCAGAGCCCCAACAACTGAGCGATTGATTGGCTCAGGGACTCTGCCCAGCGATGGAGTGGAGTTTCTCTGCCATCTGCACACAGTCTGCTCTCTCTCCCTGGAAACCAGTGTAAAATTACTCTGCTCCATACAGCATCACAGAGTCAAAGAGAGAGGGCTGGAAACAGCCCCTTCCCAGTTCATAGAGCACTGCACAGCCCCCAGCTTCACTGAATGGGAAATAAGCAGGTTTCTAGGAGGTGTTTCATCCATCTTCTCAGGACTGTCCTTCAGGACTTGCCACTACCACCTCTTTGCAAAAGTTTTCGCAAAAAGCAAAACAAACACATATGCATATTAAAGAATGCGCAATTTAAGATCAATGTCTAAGGGTGAGTTAAACGTTCGATGTTTAAAAAGACAACTATTCAATTTTTTAAAAATATCAACATATCATCAGAATAGTCTTGTCCAGGCTGGGAATACTGGGAAGGGGTTACCCGCTGGGTTATCTATACAGCTATATCATAATATATGATAACCAAGTAAGGCAATTCTTCACAAATTCGCCTTTAATTACATTCCTGCAAAATAATATATATATTTTAAAAAGATACACCTGAAAACTCACCAAAATTGCAACTCGTTCTGTAACACGAAAGCGAAATAAATCGTTCCTGTCCGCAGTATTTTGTCTTGCAGAAATTAAAATGTGTGTGGTTTATTTTGTAAATTATGCAGTAGTAATGAACGTAGCGCTCTCTCCTTCTCTCTCCAGCTCTGGGATGGATTACAGAGGTAGCGAGACAGACTCAGTGACAGGAATAGCAAGGCTCACCCGGACAGAGCAGGCTGCCGCTGCTGTTCAAACCTTCCTTCTCGATTTAAGGTTGCACTTGTTTTGTTTTTAAACCCCACCTCCCCCCCCTCCTTCCAAAAAATAAATAAATAACGTCGTGATTCTGGTGGGGGCCCTTCTCACTTTTGTCTGATTAATCTCTGCACATGTGGGTGAAGGAGGAGGAGAGGTGGTCTCGCAGAAAGACTTTAACGCACGTAGCCAGCCAGCGCTGTCTGCCTGCTCTCTGCTGTGAGAAATCAGCGTCAGCAAACAGGAATGTTCTGTGTGGCTGAGGGGAGAGAGAGAGAGAAAAAAATGTACAGGGGATTTATAGGTTCACATTCCCTCACACCCGCAAACGAACACGCCTTCTCTTGTCCACAAAGCCTTCTTTTTGGACCAGGGATTTTTTTGTTTTGGTCAGTCGATTTGCTGGCTGAATTATGTTGTATCTTTTCCCCTCCGCTTGGCTCAGCTCTGAGGTACAAGCTCAAGCATGACTTTGTGTTTAGGAAGTGCTCACAGCACTTGTCCAGGTCCTAAATGCATCAGTGAGTGCCCAGTCCTGGATCTTTCTGTGCTGGGGCCCCCTGTGCAAAAGCACAAACACACACACACGCACCACGATCCTGCGCCTTTTTTTTACACACATTCCCTCCTCCCCCTCCTACTTATCTGGGAGGCTGTGCCCACCATATGATCTTAGACAATCCTGCTACCAGAAACTGAAACGATTTGCCGGGAAAATCAGGGTGAGTTTATTGGACCTGCTCTAATCAGTTTAAATGCAACTTGTGGTGACCAAAAGGACTGCCCCACCCTGAGGTGAGTTGGAGGAGTGGGTTTATTTGACGAGGTGGGATGAGGGTACCAGGTAGGAACTGTGCCTGTCCTCTCATGAACTCAAAATAACTATGGATACTGGAAATGTGAAACAGACACAGCATGCTGGAAAAACTTAACTGTTTTAAATTTCCTACAGTGTGGAAACAGACCCTTCGGCCCAACAATTCCACACTGACCTTCCCAAGAGTAACCCACCCAGACCCATTTCCCTCTGACTAATGTATCTAACAGTAGGGGCAATTTAGCATGACCAATTCACCTGTCCTGCACATCTTTGTGGCTGTGGGAGGAAACCCACACAGACACAGGGAGGATGTGCAACCTCCACACAAACAGTTGGCCAAGGCTGGAATTGAACCTGAGACCCTGGTGCTGTAAGGCAGCAGTGCTAACCACTGTGCCACCCCTTAAGAAAGGCAGGCTTGTCAGGGATTTGAACCCAGGATTTCTCGCAAGTCTGCGTGGTAGAATACCCAAAGTGAGAATCATACCCCTAGACCAACAAGCCACAAGCCACTTCACAGGTTGATAAAATCATGAGGGACAGAGATAAGGTGAATAGCAGTGGTCTTTTTCTCAGCATAGGAGAGTCCAATGCTAGAGGGCCTAGGTTTAGTGAGAGAAGAAAGAATTAAAAAGGACCCGAGGGGCCGCGTTTTCATACAGAGGGTGGTGCGTGTATGGAATGAGCTGCCAGAGAAGGTGGTGGAAGCTGGTACATTTACAACATTTAAAAGGCACCTGGATGGGTATATGAGTTGCAAAGGTTTGGAGAGATTTGAGCCAAGTGCTGGCAAATCAGTCAGAGTATTGAGTACAGGAGTTGGGAGGTCATGTTGCGGCTGTACAGGACATTGGTTAGATCACTGCTGGAATATTGCAAGCAATTCTCATCTTCCTACCGAAATAATGTTGTGAAACTTGAAAGGGTTCAGAACAGACTGAACAGGCTGGGGCTGTTTTCACTGGAGTGTCGGAGGCTGAAGGGTGTGACCTTACAGAGGTTTACAAAATTATGAGGGGCATGGATAGGATTAATAGACAAAGTCTTTTCCCTGGGGTCGGGGAGTCCAGAACTAGAGGGCATAGGTTTAATGTGAGAGGGGAAAGATATAAAAGAGACCTAAGGGGCAATGTTTTCACACAGAGGGTGGTCCGTGTATGGAATGAGTTGCCAGATGAAGTGGTGGAGGCTGGTACAATTGCACCATTTAAAAGGCATTTGGATGGGTATATGAATAGGAAGGGTTTGGAGGGATATGGACCAGGTGCTGGCAGGTGGGATTAGATTGGGTTGGGATATCTGGTCGGCATGGACAGGTTGGACCGAAGGGTCTGTTTCCATGCTGTACATCTCTATGACTCTAAATGGGACGAGATTAATTTAGGATATCTGATTGGCAAGGATGAGTTGAACCGTAGGGTGTGTTTTTGTGCTGTAATTTATATGACTATGGTCTAGCAGCATGAATGGAGACATATCTCTCATGGTAGTGAAAGTGTGCCTGCGAAGTTCTGGGTCTATAGGTATGTCAGGAATAAAGGAATTAGAATGAGAATTCCTACAGTGTGGTAACAGGCCCTTTGGCCCAACAAGTCCACACCGACCCTCCAAAGAGTAACCCACCCAGATCCATTCCCCTTGACTAATGCACCTAGCCTACACATCCCTGAACACTATTGGCAATTTAGCGTGGCCAATTCACCTAACCTGCACATTTTTGGATTGTGGGAGGAAATCGGAGCACCCGGAGGAAACACACACAGACATGGGGAGAATCTGCAAACTCCACACAGATTAGAATGACTAGAGTAAGATTCGGGACAGTCAAGGACAGCAGTGGGAAGTTGTGTGTGGAGTTGCTTGGCGAGATAGGAGAGGCGCTAAATGAATATTTCTCATCAGTATTCACATAGGAAAAAGACAACGTTGAGGAGAATATTGAGATACAGGCTATTAGACTAGACAGGATTGAGGTTTATAAGGAGTAGGTGTTCCCAATTCTGGAAAGTGTAAAAATAGTTAAGTCCCCAGGGTTAGATAGGATTTATCCTAGGATTCTCTGGGAGGCTAGGGAGGAATTTGCACAGCCTTTGGCTTTGATCTTCATATTGTTATTGTCTACAGATATAGTGCCAGAAGACTGGACGACAGCAAATGTTGTCCCCTTGTTCAAGGAAGGGAGTAGAGACAACCCTGGTAATTATAGACCAGTGAGCATAACTTTGGTTATGGGTGAAGTGTTGGAAAAGATTATAAGAGATAGGATTTATAACCATCTGATAATTTGATTAGGGATAGTCAACACAGTTTTGTGAAGGATTGGTCGTGCTTCACAATCCTTATTGAATTCTTTAAGGTGATCAAAAAGGTGGATGAGGGTAAAGCAGTTGATGTGGTATATATGGATTTCAGTAAAGCGTTTGATAAAGTTCCCTATGCTAGGCTATTGCAGAAAATATGGAGGTATAGGATTAAGGGTGATTTAGCAGTTTGAAGCAGAAATTGACTTGCTGTAAGAAGACAGAGGGTGATGGTTGATGGGAAATGTTCATCCTGGAGTTCAGTTACTAGTGGGGTACTGCAAGGATCTGTTTTGAGACCACTGTTGTTTGTCATTTTTAAAAATAACTTGGATAAGGGCGTAGAAAGATGTGTCAGTAAATTTGTGGATGACACTAAGGTTGGTGGAGTTGTGGATAGTGCGAAAGGATGTTGCAGGTTACAGAGAGACATAGATAAGCTGTAGAGCTGGGCTGAGAGGTGGCAAATGGATTTTAATGCAGAAAAATGTGAGGTGATTCACTTTCGAAGGAGGAATATGGAAGTACTGGGCTAATGGTAAGATTCTTGATAGTGTGGATGAGCAGAGAGATCTCAGTGACCATATGCATAGTTCCCTGAAAATTACCACCCAAGTTGATAGGGTTGTTAAGAAGGAGTATGGTGTGTTAGCTTTTGTTGGTATTGGAATTGAGTTTCGTAACCATGAGGTCATGTTGTAGCTGTACGAAACTGTGCAGCCGCACTTGGAGTATTGCTTACAGTTCTGGTCACCACATTATAGGAAGGATGTGGAAGCATTGGAAAGGGTTCAGAGGAGATTTACTAGGATGTTGCCTGGTATGGAAGGAAGATCTTATGAGGAAAGGCTGAGGGACTTCAGGCTGTTTTCGTTAGAGAGAAGAAGGTTGAGAGGTGACTTAATAGAGACATATAAGATAATCAGAGGGTTAGATAAGGTGGACAGGGAGAGCCTTTTTCCTTGGATGGTGGTGGCTAGCACAAGGGGAAATAGCTTTAAATTGAGATGATAGATATAGAACAGATGCCAGAGATAGGTTCTTTACTCAGAGACTAGTAAGTGCATGGAACACCCCGCCTGTAACAGTAGTAGACTCACCATGTTTAAGGGCATTTAAGTGGTCATTGGATAAATGTATGGATGTAAGTGGAATAGTGTAGGTTAGATGTGCTTCAGATTGATTTCACAGGTTGGCGCAACATCGAGGGCTGAAGGGCCTGTACTGTGCTGTAATGTTCTATGCCCTATATTCTAAGGCTGATAATGGGACACGGCACTGCTAACAGAAGGGATCCACTAAGATGTCCCTGCTACTAATGCTTCCTGTGTCCCCCCACTACCATTCCGCTTCCTCACACGCTATTGCCTCGGGGTCCCTCACTAATCCTGGAGTTCCGCAGAGTGCATTGCCAGCAGCAGCGTGCGCTCACACTGGCGAGGAATAGGTGGCAGCCAGTGGGTGGCTGTCAGCTCCTGGGGCCTGGGGTTTCCATCAGCAGGTTCCCTGATTCCAGCAAAGCCCCAACCCCCTCCCCTTCCCCGACTAGCATTCCCTTTCAATGGCAACGTAGGGCTCTTGCTAGATCTTCAGCTATTCTTCACTTGTGGAACATGGCATCACTGACTGGGCCAGCACTTATTGCCTGTCCCTAGTTGCCCTCGAGAAGGTGGTGGTGAGTTGTCTGCTTGAACCATTGCCCTGTTGAACTGCTGTGGGTTGACCCAGAATGCCATTAGGGTAATGTCAATGAAATATATTTTAAAAATTAAGTCGTTATAATTGAATAAAACCACGAAGTAATTAATTTTGCAGGTTAAGAATGTCAGGATAGCTGGTATGTCACAGCTGTGGCAGTTGTCAATGTCGGTGTGGTTCAGAGCAAACTGGGTCTGCAACGAATGTCTGAATTGCAAATAGTTTTAGCTCATTATTTATTTTAGCTCAGATGCTATGATGTATCAGGAGAGGGAAATTTCATGGGCAATCACATGTCTTAGATTTATTTGTCTGGTTTTGTCTGAGGTCAGCAGGAGAATATGATTGTGACTCAAGCAGGTAAGTGGATCCAGAGGGCAAGATCCACAGACTTTGCAATGACCAGCAGATTTGAGGTTTTTTCAGCTTGTCTGGAGGATAGTGAGGGCTGCAGGATGGATGATCTTATTGAATGTGGCACCATGGCACAGGAAACCATTCATGCAGCGGGGAGGCCATAACCTGAGCCGTATGCAAATTGGGACTAAGGAAGAATCAGATTAGAGAGATGAATACGTACTTCAAAGACCGGTATGGGAGAAGTGGTTTCTAGTTTGTGAGGTACTGGGGAAAAGGGATACATACCGATAGGATAGTTTCCACCTGAACCATGCTTGGGTCAGCATTCTTTGCAACTGTATTGTTAGAGATGTAGAGAAGATTTTAAACAAATTTAGGAAAACATGGAAAATTAAAGAGTAGAATCAAGGCAATATTAATGTGGGGAATAATAAACAGAATGTGACAGGAAGGTATATAGTCTACAAACTGCAGAGTAAACTCACAAGTAAGATGAGAATTTACGAAAAGAATCAAATGGTACAACTAAAGGCTCTTTATCTGAATGCACATAGCATCCAAAGCAAAACAAACAAACCAAATGCAAATAAAAATGAAAAGTACAATCTGGTAGCCATTACAGAAACATGGCTGCAGGATGACATGGATTGGGACCCAAACTTTGAACAGCACAGGACATTTGGGAAGGACAGAGATGAGGAAAAGGTGGAGGGTGACTCTGTTAGTTAATGATGGTACAGAAAACTTTGTTTTAACTGACACCTTATGAACCAGAACTCTTGATAAACTGCAAAAATGATATATCTCAAATACCAAAAAGTTGCATTATTATTTAAGTAATTTACGTTGTAAATAAAGTATAACAGTGATGTGAATACCCCCTACATTATATTTCTATTACTTAGTGTGTGTTTTTACATTGATTTTATGGACTTCTTGATTACCTGGAATATTTGATCAATCAACACACTCCTGGTCTCAAAAGTGCCAGATGATAAAAGGTTTACTGTATTAACAAATTGGGGGGGGGGGGGGGGGTGACCTGCGTTCAGGAAACCAGGATGTAGAAACAGTTTACTTAAAGATGAGAAATGATACAGGCAAGAAGTCACTGATGGGAGTGATGTCTAGGCACCCTAATTGTAACCAACAATAGAATGGAGTATAAAAGAAGAAATAATGAGAGCTTGTCAGAAAGAATGTCAGTAATCATGGGAGTGAATGTAGGTTTGCTTGCTGAGCTGGAAGGTTCATTTTCAGATGCCTCGTCGCCATAACATCTTCAGTGAGCCTCCAGATGAAGCACTGGTGGTGTAGCCCGCCTTCTATGTATATGTTTGGGTTTCCTTGGATTGGTGATGTCATTTTCTGTGGTGATGTCATTTCCTGTGGTTTCTACAAGATTCACAGAGTCATAGAGATGTACAACACGGAAACAGAGCCTTCGGTCCAACCCGTCCATGCCGACCAGATATCCCAACCCAATCTAGTCCCACCTGCCAGTACCTGGCCCATATCCCTCCAAACCCTTCCTATTCACATACCCATCCAGGTGCCTTTTAAATGTTGCAATTGTACCAGCCTCCACCACTTCCTCTGGCAACTCATTCCATGCACGCACCAGCTTCTGGATGAAAAGGTTGCCACTTAGGTCTTTTTTATATCTTTCCCCTCTCACTCTAAACCTATGCCCTCTAGATCTGGACTCCCCCACCCCAGGGAAAAGACTTTGTCTATTAATCCTATCCATGCCCCTCATGATTTTATAAACCTCTATAAAGTCACCCCTCAGCCTCCGACGCTCCAGGGAAAACAGCCCCAGCCTGTTCAACCTCTCCCTGTAGCTCAAATATAGGGATGGCACAGTGGTTAGCACTGCTGCCTCACAGCGCCAGAGACCTGGGTTCAATTCCCGCCTCAGGCAACTGTCTGTGTGGAGTTTGCACGTTCTCCCTGTGTCTGCGTGGGTTTCTTCGAGGTGCTCCGGTTTCCTCCCACAGTCCAAAAATGTGCAGGTTAGGTGAATTGGCCATGCTAAATTGCCTATTGTGTTAGGTGAAGGGGTAAATGTAAGGAAATGGGTCTGGTTGGGCTGCTCATTGGAGGGTCGGTGTGGACTTGTTGGGCCGAAGGGCCTGTTTCCACACTGTAAGTAATCTAATCTAATTGAAATCCTCCAACCCCGGCCTACAAATCTTCTCAAAACTCACTATAATCGTGGGAGGTTTTAATCTACAACTGGACTGAGAATATCAGATGGCTGAAGGTAGCCCAGAAGAGGAGTTCATAGAAAGTTTTCTGGAAAGCTTTTAAAGAAAATCACATTCTGGAGCTGACCGGAGAGTAAGTTATGTTACACCTGGTGTTGTACAATGAGATAGGATTAATTAATAAATCCTGATAAAGGCACTTCTTGGTAGCAGCAATTATAATTTAATTAAATTTTACATCGTGTTTGGGGGAGAGAAGCTTAGAAGCAACACAAGTATTTGAAGCTTGAATGTGAGAGCCTGAAGAAATGAATTGACAATCCGAGGTCAGGGAATAGGTCAATAACAATCGGTTGCAGATATGTTCAATTTATGAAAGTAAAGCTCACATGAGGGAAGAAGTGAACTTGTACAATATCTTACATGACCTCAGGGGCTTCCAAAAGCAGTTTAAAGCTAAGCAAGTATGATTTGAAGTCACTGATGTAATGTAAGAAACATGGTAGCTAATCTATGTACAGCAAGCAGCCCCCATTCAACACCCCCTCTCCCTCACCACCAACAACCAGATTCCTCAGCTGTTCCAAACAAAGCATTGGCCTATGTTCTCCACTTCCATTGTTCTATATCAGCAATGTAACCAGGACCTTCAGAGGATGCACTGGCCCCTTTTTATCTATCTGTAAATCTATCCCATCAAACAAGGTTAAGCCATCACGATAAAAAACTGTGACCACCTATTAGCTGTCTTTGGGGCTTGACCACTTTCAACAGACACCTCAGCTGGAGACCTTACAGTCAGTCTGCAGTAGTGAGTAGACTGGGATCTTTCTTGATTAACCTTAAAAATACAAGCCATAAGACAGTGCTATTTTCTGGATCTGTAGATTGGAAGAAGCAAAAATTGCCCTTAGTAGAGTGATATGCTCTTCTTATCGGATGTGGGAGTTTAGTGAGAGTTTACGTGGTACTGAGGATTATATCTGCAATAAATGCTGTTGGTTTTGAATCCTATCGAATGGATAGGTTGGAGAGACAGTTAGGAGCAATGAGGAATTTACAAGAGCAAGGGGATGTGATGGATGGCAGTTATAGGAAGGGAGAAAAGTTACAGATACAGTCACATAGTTGGGTTAACTCCAGGAAAGGCAAGAGAGGGAGGCGGGTAATGCAGGAGTCTTCTGTGGCTATCCCCATTCCAAACAAGTATGCTGTTTTGGAAAATGTAGAGGATGATGGATTCTCAGGTTAATGTAGCACGACCAGCCAGGTTTCTGGTATCGAGACTGGCTGTAATGCAATGAGGGGTACGTTGGGTTCCAAGAGATCAATTGTGTTAGAAGACTCTCTAGTCCAAGGCACAGACAGACCTTTCTGTGGCCAGCAGAGAAAAAGCAGATTGGCGTGTTGCTCCCTGGTGCCAGGATCAAGGATGTCTCAGAGAGGGTGCAGTATGTTCTCAAGGGGGAGAGGGCCCAGCAAGAGGTCATTGTACACATTGAGCTAATGACATTGGAAGGGAAAAGGATGATATTCTGAAGGGAGAATATGGAGAATTAGGCAGGAATTTAAAAAGGAAGTCCTCGAGTGTAGTGATATCTGGATTACTCCCGGTGCTGCGAACGAGTTAGGGTAGAAATAGGAGGCGAGAGCAGATGAAAACATGGCTGAGGAGCTGGTGTGTGGGAGAAGGATTCACATTTTTGGATCACTAGAATCTCTTCTGGGGTAGAAGTGACCTGCACGAGATGGACGGATTGCACCAAAATTGGAAGGGGACGAATATACTGGCAGGGAAATTTGCTAGAGCTGCTCAATAGGATTTAAACTAGTGAGGTGGTGGTTGAGACTCAGGGAGATTGTGAGGAAAGAGATCAACCTGAGACTGGTATAGTTGAGAAACGACGCGAGTCAAACAGTCAGGAACAAAGTAGGACAGATAAACTGCATTTATTTCAATGCAAGAGGCCTACCAAGTGAACTCAAGGTATGGTCAGGAACATGAGACTGGGATTAGATTATATTAGTTACAGCATGGAAACAGGCCCTTCGGCCTAACAAATCCACACCAAACTGCCGAAGCGCAAAACACCCAGCATGGCCAATTCATCTAACCTGCACATTTTTGGATTGTGGGAGGAAACCACACAGATAATGTGCAAACTCCACACAGTCAGTTGCCTGAGGCAGGAATTGAACCCGGGTCTCTAGCGCTGTGAGACAGCAGTGCTAACCACTGTGCCACCGTGCCACCCACATATCATAACAATTACAGAAACATGGCTCAGGGATGGGCAGGTTTATAGCTCCTTGAAAGTGGAGTCGCAGGTAGATAGGATAGTGAAGAAGGCATTTGGTATACTTTCCTTTATTGGTCAGAGTATTGTGTACAGGAGTCGGGAGGTCATGTTGCAACTGGAAAGGACATTGATTAGGCCAATTTTGGAATTATGCGTGCAATTCTGTTCTTCTTCCTATCGGAAAGATGTTGTGAAACTTGAAAGGGTTCAGAAAAGATTTACAAGGATATTGCCAGGATTGGAGGATTTGAGCTACAGGGAGAGGCTGAATAGGATGGAACTGTTTTCCCTGGAGTGTCGGAGGCTGAAGGGTGACCTTATAGAGCTTTCTAAAATCTTGAGGGGTATGGATAGCATAAATAGATAAAGTCTCTTCCCTGGGTTGGGGAGTCCAAAACTAGAGGGCATAGGTTTAAGGTGAGAGGGGAAAGATATAAAAGAGACCCAAGGGGCAATGTTTTCACACAGAGGGTGGTACATGTATGGACTGAGCTGCCAGAGGAAGTGGTGGAGGCTGGTACAATTGCAACATTTAAGAGGCATCTGGATGGGTATATGAATAGGGAGGGTTTGGAGGGATATGGGCCAGGTGCTGGCAGGTGGGACTAGATTGGGTTGGGATATCTGGTCGGCATGGACAGGTTGGACCGAAGGATCTGTTTCCATTCTGTACATCTCTATGACTGTATAACTGGCCACATCTCCCCCAAAACGATGACCACTGTTAAAAATCCACATTTTAAAAGTCTTCCATTGTTTGTTTAATTTGTGGGAGTCACTGCTAAGGTTTATCATTTATTGTTCCGATTTTGATACAGCTGGTGGCATAATGAGCAATATCAGGGGCAGTTATGTGCCAACCATGTTTTGGTGAGACTGGAGTGACATATAGGTCTCATATAGGCCAGAATAAACAAAAACAGCAGGTTACTTTCACAAAAAGATATTAACAAATCAATTGAGATTTTACAACCATTTCAGAAAAATACAATCTTTGGATTAATGTGTCTTCAAATCCTCACATTTTTATGGCATAACATGATCTTATATTCTCAGCATTGTGAGCTGAGCAGCCACGCCACAACACTCCTGACTTCCTTTATTAAATGAGCTTAGAGACAAGCTGCTAAAGCTAAAGGGCTGTCAAACTAATTACAATACCATTTTGTGTGGTAACCATCACACTGTTTTACTTCTTAACCAGAAATTTACTTCAAAGGAAGCAAGCATGATTCCTAGCCTTTCTGATTTAAATCAACACAGTAGCACCATGGAAACAAGCAAGGTACATATACGCAGTGGAGAATGCAGTGGGGAACTTATGCTAACAATTCACTACTGGAAATCTTTGTCATAAAGAATTGGATGTCACAGCCAGTGAACTTGGTGAAAGAGCCTGGTGTCATTTTCATCTCAATGAGCATGTGCGTGGGTGAAGTGATTTCTTTCATTTGGCAACTGGACTGAATATGGAATTTGTTCACTGACAGCATTGTGGGTGTTCTTACACTTGGACTGCAGCAGTTCAAGAAGGCATCTCACCACCACCTTCTCCAAAGCAACTGACCACAGGCAATACCTTGCCAGCAATAGGCACATTTTATGAAAGACTAACAAACGAAAATTCCATCACTGTCCCTCGTCAGGAGGACATGCATAACTTGCTGGGTACTTTCCTTAGTTCTCCAGAGTGTGGGGCAAGAAACGTGCATATACCAAACTGAGCATCTCTTCAGCTTCAAGAGTGTTCGGTTCTTGCTCCTAACCAATTCTCCTCATAATTATTTGCAAAGCTCATTCCTGGACAGACAATCTTCAGAAGTCATTGTCCATATTGGCACAAATGACATAGGTACAGAAGAGTGCAGTGACAATTCAGGGAGTTAGGTAGTAAACTGAAAAGCAGGACCTCTGGGATAATAATCTCAGGATTACTCCCTGTGCCATATGCTCCTGAGGCTAAGAACAAAGCCATACTCCATTTGAACACATGGCTAAAGAGCTGATGTGGGTGGGGAGGCCTTCAGATATGTGGATCATTGAGATGTCTTCCAGGGTAGATGGGACACAACGGACGGCTTGTATCTCAACTGGAGGGTCACCAATATCCAGGTGGTGGGGGGGTTTGATAGTGCCACTCGGGAGCGTTTAAACTAGTGTGGCAGGGAGCTATAACCAGAGCAGAAGGTCAGTAAGTGTAGAGACTGGGGAAGAGCTTGAGATTAAGGCAAATCTCACTAATAGGAAGAACAGTCAGGGAGAGCTCGCTGAGCTCAGCGAAACTGGAGGATTGGACTTTATTTGCTTTGATGTAAGATGTATAACAGATGGATGCACTTAGAACCTGGATTAATGCATGCAATTATGATGTTGCTATCATAGAGACATGGTTTTAAGAAGAATAGGATTGGCAGCTTAACATTCTGCAATGTTAGATGAGATAGAGGAGGAAGCAAAAGAGGTAGGGAGTTGCATGACTGGTGAGGGAGCATATCACGGCTGTGTTGAGGGGGGACACCTGGAGGGATCTTGCAGCAAGTCATTATGGGTAGAATTGAGGAATAAGATGGGTGCAGTCACAATGCTGAGATTGTACTACAGATCTCTCAGCTGCCAGTGGGAGATAAAGGAAGAGGTATGTGTGTGGAAAGATGTGAAAGATGTGTTGGAGTGAATAATTTTAACTTCTCCCATATTGACTGGGACTCCTTTAGTGCTGAGGGTCTTAGGTGAAGAGCAGTTTGTTAGGTAAGTTCAGGAGAGTTTTTAAAACAGTATATGGATAGGCCAGTGAAGGAGGAGATCGTATGGACCTGGTATTGGGAAATGAGCCCAGCCAGGTGATCAAAGTTTCAGTGGGGGAGCATTTTGGGAATAGCGACCATACATTTTCGGATACTTACAGATAAGGACAAGAGTGGATCTCAGATGATATTTAATTGGCAGGTCAATTATAACCAAATTAGTCAAGAACTGGAGACTGTGGATTGGGAGCAGCTGTTTGAGGGTAAATCTATATCTGATAGTTGGGAGTCTTTTAAAGACCAGTTGATTAGAGTGCATGTTCCTGTGGAAATGAAAGACAGGAATGGCAGTATTTAGTGAATTAGTCATCATTAATGCCAAGTTACGGGATATGGTGGAAGAGTGAGCCAGGGTGGGATGCTCTTCAGATGGTTGGTGCAGACTCATTGGGCCAAATGGTGTCTATCTGTACTGAAGGGATTCTGTAATTATATGATTCAGTGACCTCCTGTCATCATTAGAGGAATTTTGTTTTATTCATTCATGGAATGAGGGCATCGCTAGCTAGGCCAGATTTATTTATTTATTTTTTTTTTTATTTTTTTTTTCTTTGAAAGGGAGGGTAGGGACTAAGTAATATTCCTGTTTATTTTTTTTTTTTTATTTTACACCCGGGACCAGCCGGGTAATTTTTTTTTTAATTTTACACCCGGGACCAGCCGGGTAATTTTTTTTTTTTCTTTTTTTTTTTCTTTTTTTTTTTTTCCTTTAAACCCCCACACTACCACCTAAGTGCGATAGTGCTTATTTTATCCCCAGCACCCATGGTGTGTGTGTGCAGGTGTGAGACACAGTGAAAGACACAAAGTGCACCAATCTTTTATTCAATTTCCACCACCAGGAAGATAGGAAAACACCCGGGTGGCCAGTGACAAACACTGCCCTTCACATCAGGGGACAGTGCTGTGTGATCAAAACAGTGAAGGGGAGGGGAGGGATGGGACTAAATCAAAATAGAATTGGAGGGAGAAATGATGCACTCCACTCCCTGCGGCGCCCACCTCTCCCTGAACAACTCCAGGGTGTTGGTGGACACCGCGTGCTCCTTCTCCAAGGACACCCGGGCTCTAACGTAACCGCGGAAGAGGGGCAGGCAGTCGGCCCTAACGACCCCCTCCACGGCCCGCTGCCTGGACCTGTTGATGGCCAGTTTGGCCAGGCCCAGGAGCAGACCCACGAGGAGGTCTTCAGACCTGCCCTCCTTCCTCCGTACCGGGTGCCCAAAGATCAGGAGCGTGGGACTGAAGTGCAGCCAAAAACAGAGGAGAAGGTTTTTAAGGAAATCAAAAAGGGAGTGCAAACGCCCACACCCAATATACACGTGGTCCACGGACTCCACAGCACCACAGAACAAGCAGTTGGGCTGGGAGTCCGTGAACCACCGCAATCTGCGGTTGCAGGGGACTGCTGCGTGCAACACCCTCCACCCCAGATCCCCGAGAGAAAGGGGGAGGACTCCCGCGTAGAGAGCCCTCCACTGGGGATCCCCACCGCCCGGTGGCAAATGGGCACGCCAAGGCTTGTCCGGACGGTGGATGAGGGAGAAGAGGTGGATGGTGTGCAGCAGCAGTCGATACAGGGCTCTTCTTTTTATTTCTTTAAACAAAACAAAATTAAAATTTCGGAGGCGGCTCAGGTTGTGGGGCACAGGCTCCCGCGGGAAGTACGGGACCTTGGGGCCAATGTGAAATTCCGTCCGGGCTGGGGTGTAGGCCAGATTTATTAGGCGAAAGTGACGACTGCAGATGCTGGAGATCAGAGTCTAGATTAGAGTGGTGCTGGAAAAGCACAGCAGGTCAGGCAGCATCCGAGGAACAGGAAAATCAACGTTTCCGGCAAAAGCCATTCCTGATAAAGGGCTTTTGCCCGAAATGTCGATTTTCCTGCTCCTCGGATGCTGCCTAACCTGCTGTGCTTTTCCAGCACCTAATTGCCCAGAGGAATCTGGAGTCACATGTCGATCAGATCAAGTAAGGATGGCAGTTTCCTTCCCTAAAGGACATTAGTGAACCAGATGGGGTTTTCCTGACAATCATTATTAGCCTTTTAATTCCAGCTTTTTTTTCCCTCTTTTTATTGATTTAAATTCCACCACCTGCCATGGTATAATCCCCAGGACATTACCGCGCTCTCTGGATTAATAGTCCAGTGATAATACCATAGGGCCATTACATCTCCTGCATGACTAAGCAACAATGAAGGAATAGAAATATATGTTAAGGTGATTGGAGAGAGATTTTGAAATGGGGATATTTGCCACTTGTGTACTCGGCACTTTATAATAATTTGATTTGTTAGGACCTCTCAAACTCAGTTTTTGGTATTTTTCAAACTCAGTCTCAGTAACACTGGAGATTAACTTTGTGACTCTTCTTTGGGGCATGAGTACTATTTTTGTGCTTCAGGGATCAGAACCAGACAGCCTAACCTGTTGCAACACATTCCTCCGTATTACAAAAGTGAAGTATTTTCCAACATTGAAATATCTTAACACAATATTTTAATTGCGTTTACTGTGCAGTGTACATGGAAGTCACATCTGCTTTCTATTAGGTTTCTTTGCCAAAGAATACAATGGTTGCTGTGCGCTGGTGGAGAGAGGGCTTTAGTCTGTGGTGAGCTGCAGACCACGGTTGAATAATAGGGACTTTTGGAGTTTTGACGGAATGCTTTCTCCTCTCAGAAGATGTAATGGGAGGAGTCCATAATAATGCAGATGATGTTAGAAGGGAATAAACTTTATAAACCAAAGTCTTTTCTCATTCTGTGCTCGTTTACATTCTTATGTATTTGTTCTTCGGAGACATTAGATTATTGTTGAACGTAAAACCCTAATGTGGAGCTGGCCTCAGGTTGAAGGGATCTTCTGGAATTGCTATCAGTTGTCTGCAGGGCTGGGCGAGGTGGGGGATGGAGGCCTGATCAGAAAATCATTTCCCAGAGTGTTTTTCGCTGAACTTATTGACCTTTGCACTTTCATTTGGGTTCAGCTTTGGGTTGGAAGGCTATGTCAGGGAGGGATGGTAGTGAGGAGAGTCTAGAAACTTTGCTCCAGGCAAGGTCAGCCGTTTGGTCTTTTCCTGTCCATTAATTTTGCACATTTATCTTAACTTCAGGAAACTAAGTTGTTCCTTAGCTCGATGATCAGCACCACTGTTTAAGACTTAGGCCTGCTGTTCATAGCTTCTTGAGTTGAACAGTGTCATTGTACCCTTAGTTGGTTTGAAGTTCTAACTTTGATGATTGAATTTACCTCATCCTGTTCAAAGGAGGGCATAGCCCCCAATGTTCACATTGTCAGGAGTTAACCTCCTAAGGTGATCCATTAAGCTGGGACAACATTCAGTTTGAAGTGAAAGGCTTTATCCCACAGTCATGGATCAGGTAAAATCAGTCACTCGATAAACTTATATTTCCGTAATAACTAAACTAAACTAAAAAACACTCAGCGGGTATCTGCGAAATGCATCTCCTGCACCTCACCTTCTTTAAAAGACAGTTTTTAAAAAAATTGTTCATGGGATGTGGGCATCGGTGGCTAAGCCAGCATTTATTGCCCATCCCTAATTGCCCAGAGGCCTGTTAAGAAATAACCACATTGTTGTGGGTTGGAAATCACAGACCAGGTAGGTACAGCAGTTTCCTTCCTTAAAGGTCATTAGTGGACCAGATAGGTTTTTCTGATAATCAACAATGGATTCATGGTCATCATTAGACTCATAATTCCAGATTTTTATTGAATTCAAATTCCACCATCTACCAGGGCAAGACTTGAATCTCGGTCCCCAGAGTGTTACCTAGATCTCTGGATTAATTGTCCAACAATAATACCACTAGCCCATCACCTCTCCAGACGTATACCTGGACAAGCACTGTCAGTCCAGATCTGCCTTAAGTGATTCCTAACATTTGCACCATACATGGCTGCCCTTGACTTATTGTACCTGGATTGCCAGAACAAGAGCAGGTCTGTTTCACTTTACTTAGGCCTGCTGGCAGCCATGACAAGCTTTCCAGGCTTTGTATTTCTGTTAAACAGCAGGGCAATACAAAAGTAACATGAGCCTGGTATCGCTGCCTGAGGGGGCAAACCGCATAAAGGCCAGGCAAGGCATTGCAAGGTAAGGTCAGGATGATTGGAGCATCCGGCTAGCGACTGAATTAAGAGAACAAACAAACACTGATGGAGATGGAGAGGTCTAGGAAGGTGGGGGAAGGTGTCAGAGATGGTCCAGGTGAATTTAAGATCGGGGCGGAGTGTTGGTGAAGTTGATGAAACCAACACCACTCCCCATCTCTTCCTCTGCTACATTGATGACTGCATCGCTACCACCTCATGCTCCCGCGAGGAGGTTGAGCAGTTCATCAACTTCACCAACACATTCCACCCTGACCTTAAATTCACCTGGACCATCTCTGACACCTCCCTCCCCTTCCTGGACCTCTCCATCTCCATCAGTGACGACCGACTTGACACCAACATTTTTTACAAACCCACCGACTCCCACAGCTGCCTGGATTACACCTCTTCCCACCCTACCTCCTGCAAAAATGCCATCCCATATTCCCAATTCCTCCGCCTCCGCCGTATCTGCTCCCAGGAGGACCAGTTCCACCACAGAACACACCACGTGGCCTCCTTCTTAAAAGACCACAATTTCCCTTCCCATGTAGTAAAAGATGACCTCCAACACATCTCATCCATGTCCCGCACTTCCGTCCTCAAACCCTACCCCTCCAACCGCAACAAGGACAGAACCCCTCTGGTCCTCACCTTCCACCCTCCCAACTTTCGCATAAACTGCATCATCCGCTGACAGATGAAGGAATTGCAAAACCTGTGCCCACACCTCCCCCCTCACCTCCATCCAAAGTCCCAAAGGAGCCTTCCACATCCACCATAGTTTCACCTGCACTTCCACCAATGTCATTTATTGTATCCGTTGCTCCTGATGCGGTCTCCTCTACATTGGGGAGACTAGACGCCTCCTAGCTGAGCACTTTAGGGAACATCTCTGGGACACCCGCGCCAATCAACCACACCGCCCTGTGGCCCAACATTTCAACTCCCCCTCCCATTCTGCCGAGGACATGTAGGTCCTGGGCCTCCTCACCGCTGCTCCCTCACCACCCGATGCCTGGAGGAAGAACGCCTCATCTTCCGCCTCGGAACACCTCAACCCCAGGGCATCAATGTGGACTTCACCAGTTTCCTCATTTCCCCTCCCACCACCTTACCCCAGTTCCAACCTTCCAGCTCAGCACCATCCTCATAACCTGTCCTACCTGCCAATCTCCCTTCCCACCTATCCACTCCACCCTCCTCTCTGACCTATCACCTTCATCCCCACCCCCATCCATCTATTGTACTCTTGGCTACCTTCTCCCCAGCCTCACCCACCCATTTATCTCTCCACCCTAGAAGCTCCCTGCCTTCATTCCTGATGAAGGGCTTTTGCCCGAAACCTTGATTTTCCTGCTCCTCGGATGCTGCCTGACCTGCTGTGCTTTTCCAGCACCACTCTAATCTTGGGTCTGAACTCCAGCATCTGCAGTCATCACTTTTGCCTCACCAACATTCTGTACAACCACAACATGACATCCAAAGCATGCCAAATACCTTCTTTATCACCCTGTCTACCTGTGACACAACTTTGAAGGAACTATGTACTTGAAACCCTAGGTCTCTCTGTTTGACAACACTATCCAGGGCCCCACCATTAACTGTGTAAGTCCTGCCCTTGGTTGTCTTACCAAAATGCAGCACCTGGCATTTGGGCAAATTAAACTCCATCTGCCACTCCTCGGCCCATTGGCCCATCTGATAAAGATTCTGTTGTGGTATTACATAACGTTCTTCACTGTTGCAATTCAAACCAAATCTGGCCAGAGCTCATATTGCACAGATCCTGATGAGATTCAGCCTGAATAATGTATATCGCATTGACATGTGGGATATTAGGACTCACAGATGGAGCCGGAATCAGAAAAAAAATGCAGCAATATCCCTGAAAACCATCACTGCTCTGTTAAAAGTAAAGCCACAACACATAAGGAAATTATCAATTTCAAGACACCACAATATTTAAATTGTCCCCTAATGACAGGCATATGTTGGCAACAAATTATTTTGGAAAATTAACTGACACACATAGTAATGTACTAAAAGCCATCACTGAAAACACATTTTCTATGGACTGGGAAGGTCACTGTATATTTGACTTTAACCCAATCATTGTACTTCATGTAATTCACAGTCAGTGAGATCCTTTGAGATGTGGTCACGTATAAATGTCAATCTTTATGAAATAAAACTGTTCAGTATTAAAATATCCAATTAATCGTGTTAATTACAATAATAATGTTCATGAACTACATTTGGTTAAAATATTCAAAACTGCTCTTTCCCTTTTACAGCCACAGTCCACAAAGTTTCCGTCCCTGCCACTCGGTATAATTTTGTCTCTAAAGGTGTTTTACCTGATACAGAGATGCTTCTGTTATCTCCCACTGCTTCCCAATCTTTTACAAATGGAAACAGCTTTTCCTTATTCCCAATGTCCAGATCCCTCATAATTTCAAATACCTCTATAAAATCCGCCCAAGCCTTCTGCTTTCCCAGAAAAACAGTCCCAACTTCTTCAATCTATCCTCATAATGAGTTTCTAATTGCTGGAAGAATTTTTGTAAACCTTGAGAACAGCTTCAACCTTGTAATCTAGGGTGTTGACCTGTAGATAAAGAAGATTATCTTGCTCTTGATGTGGGTTGGATAATGTGCTCGGTGTGTCAGATGTAATCATCCTGGTGCCTGGTTGGTATCAAAGTCAGAGCCTTGGAGATTGCTAACTGATTCGATGGTATCACATGTGATCTGTTGCATCACAGTGTGGTTTGAATCTGGTGAATTGTGACGATATTAGGGTCGGGAGTACACTGGTAGCCTTACCACTGATGGACAGTTGGTATCCACCCAGATTTCAGGAAGCCAAGATGAGTTTGCATATTGGCACTGCAGGCTGACCCTGCCAATACATAGAATTGGTGATCCCTTGTTTGCTGGGAGACAGTCTCTCACAGGTTGTGCACTGAAATACTACTTACTGAGGTGCATACCTTTTGAGGTACATGATGGCAATATGTTGACACTAGTTCCTGTGTCATTTAAAAATTTCTAATTTATGTTTATTATTTATGTAAACCTTCCTATTTAATATTATGATATTCATGTTTATAAGGTGAAGGCAAAATCACCATAGTCCCAAAGGACCATAGGGTTCCTCTGTCATTAGAGATTGTTGGTTGTTTGTCCTGAGGGTCAGCACACCTCAGGCAAGGGGAGAGGTCAAGAAGGTGCAACAGTCACGGTAACCTCAAAAACCCGACAAGCAGGTTAACAATAAGGAAAGCATAGATCATAACACCATAAGACATAGGAGTGCAAGTCAGGCCATTCGGCCCATTGAGATCACTCCGCCATTTAGTCATGGCTGATGAGCATTTCAATACCACTTACCCTCACTCTCCCCGCCTCCCTAGTTCCTTGTGAGATCAAGAATTTATCAATCTCTGCCTTGAAGACTTTAACGTCCCGGTCTCCACTGCGCTCCGTGGCAATGAATCCCACAGGCTCACCACTCTCTGGCTGAAAAAATGTCTCCTCATTTCCTTTTAAAATTGACCCCCTCTAATGCGAAGGCTGTGCATCCAGGTCCTAGTCTCCCCACTTAATGGAAACAACTTCCCAGCATCCACCCTTTCTAAGCCATGCATTATCTTGTAAGTTTCTATTAGATCTCCCCTCAACCTTCTAAACTCTAATGAAAACAATCCCAGGATCCTCGGCCATTCATCGTATGTTAGGCAAAAGCTTGATCGTACCACTGAAAGGTCACTGCACAGACTTTACTATGAATCCCATTAATGTGTATGCATTTGCTTTTCACTGTTGCTACTCCATTACCTTGGTCCCTTTAAAACTGTTGCTTTAAAGCATCCAGGCTTATCATATCAAGATTTTGTCTGTCAGTGGTGCTGACACCGAAAGAGGAGAGATGACATCAAGCAAAGTGTCTTTTCTGTTTTGCTAAGGATTTGAAGAAAGAAAATGTCAGAATCACCTGTTATCTGGACAAAGAACTGGATGTGGATGACCTGGCATTGAAGAATTCTACAGACATTTATTGCTGCTGGCTATGATATGAAAAGACGACATTGATTGGCACATCAGTGTCTGGACTAACATTATCTTACAAGTATTAGGTTACAAAAAGCAGCATGCTTCCAGGTGATCCTCAAGTTTTAAGTGATCTCCAAGGTAAGATGTAGTAACGGAGCATCCTACCCTCAGGCCACATGTCATCATGTGGTGAATATAACATCAGCATGTCTCTTAAATTTGGAGATGCAGGTGTTGGACTGGGGTGTACAAAGTTAAAAATCACACAACACCAGGTTATAGTCCAACAGGTTTAATTGGAAGCACACTAGCTTTCGGAGCGACGCTCCTTCATCAGGTGGTAGTGGAGGGCTCGATCGTAACACAGAATTTAGAGCAAAAATTTACAGTGTGATGTAACTGAAATTATACATTGAAGAATTGATTGTCTGTTAAGCCTTTCATCTGTTAGAATACAGTGACAGTTTCACTTCTTTCATGTGTAAATCACAAACTTTTTTTTAAAAAGTTGCATTCTCAGGTTAGCTGTTAACAATGGTGATAGCTAGACAATATGTTGAAGGTGTTAGCCCCCTGTGTTCTCTGCCTATGCCATGATGTTTAGATTGATTCTAATCTAAAAAGTGAGATAACGGAGTTTTACATGAATTCATGCAGTTTTTGAGCAAAGTACAATGTAACCTGCAAGTACAAATTCACCCCACAAAGTATATGTGTGTGTCTGTCTGGGTTGGGGGTTGTGAGTGTGAGAAAGTGTGTGTGTGTGTAGTGAGTGCAAAGTGTCTTAAGTCTGTGTGGGGGTGCATGTGTGAGTGTGGGAGTATGTGTATCTGTAAGGGTGTCTGTGCGCGTGTCTGTGTATGTGTGTGTCCGTGTGTATGTGTGTATAAGAGTGCCTGTGTGTGTGTGAGAGTGTGTGTATGTAGTATAAGTTCGGTACCCATAGGGAAGGCCTCAACCGGGACCTTGAGTTCATGTCACATTACAGGTGACCACCATTGCACTATACACACACACAGACACACTGTTTCCACTCCCTCACTGCTGCCACACCCTCATTGCCGCCACACCCTCATTGCCGCCACACCCTCACTGCCGCCACACCCTGCCGCCACACCCTCACTGCCGCCACACCCTCACTGCCCCCACTCCCTCACTGCCACCACACCCTCACTGCCGCCACTCCCTGACTGCCGCCACTCCCTCATTGCCGCCACTCCCTCACTGCCCCCACTCCCTCACTGCCACCACACCCTCACTGCCGCCACTCCCTGACTGCTGCCACTCCCTCACTGCCCCCACTCCCTCACTGCCACCACTCCCTCACTGCCACCACACCCTCACTGCCACCAATCCCTGACTGCCGCCACACCCTCACTGCCCCCACTCCCTCACTGCCACCACTCCCTTACTGCCGCCACACCCTCACTGCCACCACACCCTCACTGCCGCCACTCCCTCATTGCCGCCACTCCCTCACTGCCCCCACTCCCTCACTGCCGCCACTCCCTCACTGCCGCCACTCCCTCACTGCCGCCACATCCTCACTGCCGCCACTCCCTCACTGCCGCCACATCCTCACTGCCGCCCCTCCCTCACGGCTGCCCCTCCCTCACTGCTGCCCCTCCCTCACTGTTGCCACTCCCTCACTGCCGCCACTCCCTCACTGCCACCACACCCTCACTGCTGCCCCTCCCTCACTGTTGCCACTCCCTCACTGCCGCCACTCCCTCACTGCCGCCACTCCCTCACTGCCGCCACTCCCTCACTGCCGCCAAAAACTCACTGACGCCAAAAACTCACTGACGCCAAAAACTCACTGCCGCCCCTCCCTCACTGCTGCCCCTCCCTTACTGCCGCCACATCCTCACTGCCGCCACTCCCTCACTGCCGCCCCTCCCTCACTGTTTCCACTCACTCACTGTTGCCCCTCCCTCACTACTGCCACTCCCTCACTGTTTCCATTCCCTCGCTACTGCCACTCCCTCACTGCTGCCACTCCCTCACTGCTGCCACTCCCTCACTGCTGCCCCTCCCTCACTGCTGCCACTCCCTCACTGTTGCCCCTCCCTCACTGCTGTCACTAATTCCCTTCCTGACCTGCCCATTGCTTCTCATTCATGGGTTTTGTCTCTCCCACATTCGCTGTTGATAGGTCACTGCACCAGAGAGGACCAGTCTGCAATTGGAGAAACAGCTCCTCGTGAAATCTGACTGTCCGTGGGAGAGGAATGACTTTTCTCTGATTGGTCACCCTCATGATTGGGAGATTTCAGGGATTTGGGGAAGGCCCCCCTCACTGTCACCTGTGGGTGTGTTCTGAACATTACTTGTCCTACAGTTCAGGACTTTGAAATTCTTTGGTATGGTCATCAGAAAGACTGCAGCGAGGTCGAGACACACAAGGAGGAATCATTGACCATCTGTCAGTCACATTGGTTAGCATTTGCCAATTTGATTAAAACCATTTTAGGGCAATGTCAGAACTGAAAACCTAAGGTTCTGATGATTGACAAGTCACCTGGAGCATTAACTTTGTTTCTCTCTCCACTGTTATGCTGGACCTGCTGAGCATTTCAAGCATTTTCTTTGCGTTAAATGTCACAGAACATAGAACGTTACAGTGCAGTACAGGCCCTTCAGCCCTCGATGTTGCACCGACCTGTGAAATTAATCTGATGCCCATCTAACCAACACCGTTTCATTATTATCCATATGTTTGTCGAATGCCCATTTAAATGCCCTTAACGTCGGTGAGTCGACTACTGTTGCAGGCAGGCCGTTCCACACCCCGACTACTCTGAGTAAAGAAACTACCCTGATATCTGTCCTAAATTTACCACCCCTCAAGTTAAAGCTATGTCCCCTCGTGTTAACCTTCACCATCCGAGGAAAAAGGCTCTTCCTGTCCACCCTATATAACCCTCTGATTATCTTATATGTCTTTATTAAGTCACCTCTCAACCTTCTTCTCTCCAACAAAAACAGCCTCAGTTCCCTCAGTCTTTCCTCGTAAGACCTTCCCTCCATACCAGGCAACATCCTAGTAAATCTCCTCTGAACCCTTTCCAAAGCTTCTACATCCTTCTTATAATGCAGTGACCAGAACTGCAGCCTTACCAGTGTCTTGTACAGCTGAAGCATTACCTTGTGGCTCCGAAACTCAATCCCCTACCAATAAACACCAACACACCACAGGCCTTCTGAACAACCCTATCAACCTGGGTGGCAACTTTCAGGGATTTATGCACCTGGACACTGAGATCTCTCTGTTCATCTACACTGCCAAGAATTTCATCATTAGCCTAATACTCTGCCGTCCTGTTACTTCTTCTGAAATGATCTACATCACAACTCTTCTGCATTAAACCCCATTGCCACTAATCAGCCCAGCTCTGTAACTTATCTATGTCCCTCTGTAACCCACAACATCCTTTGGCACTATCCACAACTCTGCCTACCTTAGTGACATCCTCAAACTTACAAACCCATCCTTCTACGCCCACCTCCAGATCATTTATAAAAATAACGAACAGCAGTGGCCCCACAACAGATTCTTGCGGAACACCACTGGTAACCGAGCTCCAGGATGAACATTTCCCATCAATTACCACCCTCTGTCTTCTTTCTGCTAGCTAATTTCTGATCTAAACTGCTAAATTACCTTCAATCCCGAAACTCCGTATTTTGTGCAATAGCCTACCATGTGGAACCCTATCAAATGCCTTACTAAAGTCCACATAGACCACATCAACCACTTTACCTTCATCCACCTGTTTTGTCACCTTCTCAAAGAACTCAATAACGTTAGTGAGGCATGACTTACCCTTCACAAAACCATGTTGACTATCCCTAATCAAATTATTCCTTTCCAGATTATTGTAAATCCTATATCTTATAATCTTTTCCAACAGCTACCCACAACTGAAGTAAGTTTTACTGCTCTATAATTACCAGGATTGTCCCAACTCCCCTCCTTAAACAAGGGAACAATTTGCTATCCTCCAGTCTTCTGGCACTGCTCCTGTTGACAATGATGACATAAAGACCGAAGCCAAAGGCTCTGCAATCTCCTCACTGGCTTCCCAGAGAATCCGAGGATAAATCCCATCCAGCCTAGGGGTCTTATCTATTTTCAGATCTTCCATAATTGGTAAAACCTCCTCTTTTTCAACCTCAATCCCATCTAATCTTGTAGCCCAGATCTCCGTATTCTCACTAGCATCCCCCTTTTCCAATGTGAATACTGATAAAAAGTATTCGTTAAGCGAATGTCCTATGTCCTCAGATACCACACACAACTTGCCACTACGATCTTTGATTGGCCCTAATCTTACTCTTTTATTCCTGATATCCGTATAGAAGGTCTTAGGGTTTTCCTTGATCCTATCCACCAAAAACTTCTCATGTCCCCTCCTGGCTCTTCTTAGCCCTCTCTTCAGATCTTTTCTGGCTAACTTATAACTCCCAAGGCCCCTAACTGAGGCTTCATGCCTCATCCTCACATAAGCCTTCCTCTTCCTCTTGACAAGAGCTTCAACTTCTTTAGTAAACCATTATTTTAGATGTTAGCATCTAAAATATTTTTGATTTTGTAGCTCGTACTGTATATGTCTTTTATATTCTGTTTCTCTATTAATAAACCCTAGAGTAGAACATCCTTTATTGTCACATGTACTCCATTGTAAAAGTACAATGAAAAGCTTTTACAATGTCTGTCTCTTATGGCGCCATCTTAGATTCAAGTACCTCAGTACAAATATTGGATACAAAAGAGGAATCAAAAAGTAGTTGCATTATTTTACAGAGTTTGAAAAATAAGTTAGAAATGGAACATCATTAAAGGATTGAAATTACAGTCAGGTAAAAAATTTCAAATAAACATTACATTGTAGCAGCTCAGTGCAGAGCCTCTGCAGGTCACCTGACCACCCGTGCCAGACTGCAGTCCAACAGCCATCCCCATTTCACTCCAAGGCTCCAGTCTGCTCTGTTCCGGTACTCAGCTGCTCCAAGGTAAGTTCCAGGACTCCCTCCCTCACGTTGGTCGCCCCCCCAGCACTCGCCGCTCACGTGCTACTCTGGGATTCACTGCCCGCTCCCACTGTTGCTCCAGGATTTGCCTCTGGGGCTAAGGGGAGAGAAAAAAGAGAGAGAAAGAAAGAAAAAGAAAGAAAAGGGACAGACAGAGCTCCAGCTGAGGTGTCTTACTCCGCCGCCATCTTGCCAGAAATGCAAGTAACCCTTACACTTTTTATGATTTGGAGATGCCGGTGTTGGACTGGGGTGTACAAAGTTAAAAATCACACAACACCAGGTTATAGTCCAACAGGTTTAATTGGAAGCACTAGCTTTCGGACTATAACCTGGTGATGTGTGATTTTTAACTTTACACTTTTTACCCATCCTTATCAGCTGCTGTGCTACCTTTAAGGTTTATAACCCAGGTTATCTCACTGTTTAGCTGATGTAATCACAGTGCTTTTGGGAAGGGTGTTCCAGGATTTTGACATGAAAGGAACAGCGATATAGTTCCTGGTGTGTGTCTTGGAAAGGGACTTGCAAGTGATGGTATTTCCACTTGCCTGTTATGTTCAGGGTCTTGGTTTGGGAGATGCTGCCAAAAGTGCCTTGAGGAGTTGCTGCAGCGCATCCTGTCGATGTGACCCTGTTTCCACTGTGGAAGAAGTAGGTGTGAAATCTGGTGGGTAAAGTACCAATCAAGCAGGCTGCTTTTCCCATAGATAATGTTGAGCTTCTTGAGTGTTGTTGGAGCTGCACTCATCCAGGCAAAATGGGGAATATATCATCACACTCCTGCCTTGTCCCTTGTAGATGGCAGACAGACACTGGGGAGTCAGGAGGTGAGTTACTTGCTTCTCTGTTTCTGGTCTGCTTGTATAACACAGTATTTAGGACCATAAGAAACTACAGAAGTTTGTGTGCACAGCCCAGACCATCACAGAAGCCAACCTTCCATTCCTGGACTCCATTTACACAGCCCATTGCTGTGGAAACGTTGCCAACATCGTCAAAGACTCATCACACCTAAGTACAACCTCTTTGTTAGGCAGAAGATACAGAAGCTTGAACACACACCAGCAGGTTCAGGAACAGCTTCATGCCTACCATTATTACACTGATAAGTGGCCTCTCTGACTTTAAATAATGCTGATCTTGCTAATGTTGATCTTGCCAGCGCAGACCCTGTGTGATGTACCCTGAATGCCTCTATCCTTGCTTTTTTTTCTTTTCACCCCATGATCAAGACATCCTTGCTTACTATGATCTGCCTGTACTGCTCATTAACAAAGTTTTTCGCAGTACTTAGGTACAAATGACAATCAGTCGGCCAATCAATCAATCAATCAATTTATATAGAATCACAGAGTTCCTACAATGTGAAAGCATTTCACTGGACAGAGTTATTGGTGATGAGTTTAAACCTCCTGGAATTGGTCCAAATAAAGATGACAGCATTAATGTCCATACATATGCTAAAGGCACCCAATTGTATTCAAGGATCTGGTACATGTATATGATCATACAAGTTAGGAGCAGGAGTTGACCCTTTGGACCCTCAAGCCTGTTTGACCATTTGTTAAGGCCATGGTTGATGTAACTGTGGCCTTAAGCCACTTTCTTTTCTACGCCTCTGTGATCTATCACAGAGGGCTCAATATATCAATGTTGGCATGTGACTGGCTGTTTACTGCTTGGTTGTTACAGTTTTGCTGAAGAACTCCCTGAAGCAGTGAAATTGCCAGTTTCTAACAAAGTTGAACAATAGCAACCCACTCACTGCAGCTTGACCTACTTACTGTCCACTGAGCTGCCAGTAACTCCACCAGCACACAGGCTCTGGCACAGACTTCATCTATTCACTGCAGCTGCTCTGGCTTCCCAGCCAGCACCATCTGGTTGCCTCATTTGTCCTCTTCAATGCCAGGACAATCTCTAAAGCTTAAGAGCAAATAGAAATGCATAAGTGAGCAGCTTTTCACCTTAAATTTGACTGGAGATGAGTGGACAGCAGCTATAAGTTTCCTGACCTTGCTCACCAAGCTCAACTCCAGCTCTAGCAATGTTCTGCTTAATGTAGAACACTGTCACAAGTCACTTCTTTATAAAAGTGAGTTAGACCTCTTATTTTTCAACTAATGGTGTCTTCCTGAAATCAGGGGATCTGTGGAAAATTGGAACCAATGCATCAGTTATCTAAGTAGCCATTACTTTTAAGTCCCTTGGAAGAAGTTCATTAGGACCAATCTTCTCAATCTTCTCTTCTTCCAGGAGAACAGTCCCAACCTCTCCTATCTATGTTACTCAAGTTCCTAATTCCTGGAAGAGCAGGGTTGAAGTATGAAGAGAGACTGGACTGGTTAGGACAATGTTCACTGGGGTTTGGTAGAAAGAACAGAGAACTCATAGAAGCCTATAAAATTCTAGCAGGACTAAGCAGGATAAACACAGAAAAGGATGTTCCTGATGATTGGGGATCTCAGAACTAGGGGGTCACAGTTTAGAAATACAGGATTGGTCATTTAAGTCTGAAAATGAGGAGAAATGTCTTTACCCCGAGAGTGATGAGCTTGTGTAATTCTCTGCCACAAAAATGCTAAAGGTCAAAGCAGTGAATGTTTTCAAGAAGCAGTTAGATATGGTTCTAAGGGCCAAAGGTTATGGGGTACTGAGTTGGATGATTAGCTGTGCTCATATTGAATAGTGGAGCAGGCTTGAAGGTCAAAATGGCCTCCTGCTGTTCCTATTTTCCATGTTTTTGTGTTTCTCAAGGACCTAGGAACCAGTCAGTTACAACTCCAACCAGGAGTCAGTCCCATTTCCCCAGTGATTGTAATTTTCTCAAGTTGCTCACTCCTTTGCATTTCCTGCTTTACAATAATGTCTGGGATTTTAGTAGCATCCTCTATTGTGAAGTCCTTTGTAGAATATCTATTCAGTTCATCTGCCATCTCCTTACTTTCCATTATTACTGTTATTAATTGCCCAGACTCACTTTCTATAGGACCACCACTCACTTTGTTAACTTCTTTTAGGAAATTTCTATAGAAACTTTTACAATTTGTTTTTATATTTCTAATTAAATTTCTCTCATGCTCTGAATTGTTTTTTTAAAAGCCAGGAATTTTGTTGTGTTTTATATTTTATCCAACTTTCTAACCTGCCGTACATTTTTAGGTAAATATCAGATCTAAAAACAATTGATGCTATCTTTAACTTTTTAACTTCACCAAAGATGGGTCCTCCTCTTCACATTTCTCTTTCTTGTTGAAATGTATCTATTCTGTATATTCTGAAATATCTCCTTTAATGTCTGCCACTGCATCATATTGTATCTATTCCTTAACTTAATTTCACGTTACCTAGCTGGAGCTTTCATGCCCTCATAATTGCCCTTATTTAAGTTGAAAATACTAAGCTTAGACTGACACATCTCTCCCTCAAACCAAACAAAAGTGCAATCACATTATGTCACTCTGCCTATGGGTTCCTTCACTATGAGGTCACTAACTAATCCTATCCCATTGCACAATGCCAGGTCTAGTATAGCCTGCTCTAACATTGGCTCCAAAATGAATTGTTCTGAGAAACTATCCCAAAAACATTCCCTGAACTCATGTTCTAGACCTCATTTTCTCGTCTGATATTTCCAGCCTTTATGTAGTTTATCGTTTCCATCACTGTAGCATTCTGACAAGTTCGCATTATTTCTTCCTTTACACTCCATCTGAGAATGTGTTAGGGGCCATGTAGAACACTTTCACAAGTCACTTCTTGGCTTTATCATTTCTCATCTCCATCCAAACCATCCTGGTTTCCTGAATTTGAGTCACCCCTTCCTTTGTATTAATCATCCTTCTCTTGGGGACCTTGCAGCCTTCAGGTCTCAATATCAAATTCAATAATCTTAGAGCTTGAACACCTTACAGTTAATGTTAAGGTCCTGGGGCGTGCTGCCAAACAAATGGAGCTTGAGGTGCACGTTCATAGTTCCTTGAAGGTGGAATCACAACTGGACAGGATGGTGAAGAAGGGGTTATTTTTCATTTCAAAAATATACTTTATTCATAAAAATATTTGGTATCTATACAATAGGTGATGCCGTTCATATGCGTACATTGCATTTCTTTACGTACAGAGATCGGACTTAATCATTTGTATATACAAGTCTGCATGTTAACCATCCAGATGTTTAGCTGAGACATCAGTGGAGCTCAATTACTGTGTGGGCCCCCTGTTCTTAGGCAGGCAGATGTTACACAGTGGTCTTTCCCCACCACGCCTTGGCGGCAGCTGCCCCAAGCTTCAGCGCGTCCCTCAACACATAGTCCTGGACGTTGGAATGTGCCAGTCTGCAACACTCAGTTGGGGTAAACTCCTTCAGCTGGAAGATCAGCAGGTTTCGGACCACCCAGAGAGCGTCCTTCACCGAGTTGATGAGCCTCCAGGCACAGTTGACGTATGTCTCTGTGTGCGTCCTGAGGAACAGGCCGTAGAGCATGGAGTCCTGCGTCACGGAGCTGCTTGGGATGAACATCAACAAACACCACTGCATTCCTCTCCAGACTTCCTTTGTGTAGGCACATTCCAGAAGAAGGTGTGTGACAGACTCGCCCCCCCCCCCGCACAGCCACTTCGAGGGCAGTGTGCGGTGCAGCAGAGAGTCCGGGTGTGCATAAAGGATCTCACAGGCAGAGCCCTTCTCACCACCAGCCAAGCCATGTTTTGGCGCTTGTTGGAAAGTTCTGGTGATGAGGCATTCTGCCAAATGGCTTTGACAGTCTGCCCAGGGAACTGCTCGACAGGATCTGCCCTCTCCTTTTCCCGAAGGGTCTCAAGGACACTATGTGCTGACCACTTCCTGATGGACTTGTGGTCAAAGGTGTTTTTCTTCATAAATTTCTCCACGAAGGACAGGTGATACGGAACGGTCCAACTACTCGGAGCGTTCCGCGGTAGCAAGGCCAGGCCCATCCTTCGCAACACTGGGGACAGGTAGAACCTCAGTACGTAGTGACACTTGGTGTTTGCGTACGGGCACAGCTTGATGCAGCCACACACAAAGGTGGCCATCAAGGTGAGGGTGGCATTGGGTGTACTTTTTCCCCCGTTGCCCAGATCTTTGTACAGCGAGTCCCTTCGGACCCGGTCCATCTTTGACCTCCATATAAATTGGAAGATGGCCCGGGTGACTGCAGCGGCACAGGTTCTGGGAATAGGCCAGACCTGTGCCACGTATAACAGCAATGACAGTGCCTCACACCTGATGACCAGGCTTTTTCCCGTGATGGAGAGTGACCGTAGCTTCCATCTGCCCATCTGCCTCACTTTGCTGATACGCTCCTCCCAAGACTTGGCGCACGCCCCAGCCCCCCCAAATCAAATACCCAGCACCTTCAGGTGGTGGGTCCTGACGGTGAAGGGGATCGAGGATTGGTCGGCCCAGTTCCCGAAGAGCATGGCCTCGCTCTTGCCTCAGTTGACCTTGGCCCCCGAGGCCCATTCGAACTGGTCACATATGCACATGAGTCTGCGCACGGACAGCGGATCCGAGCAGAAAACGGCGACGTCATCCATGTACAGGGAGGCCTTAACCTGCAGGCCCCTGCTGCCAGGAATAGTCACCCTTCTCAGGCTCGCATCCTTCCTGATGGACTCTGCAAATGGCTCTATGCAACACACAAACAAGGCAGGAGAGAGAGGGCAGCCCAGCCTGACTCCAGATCTTACAGGGAAGCTATCTGATCCCCACCCATTGATTGAGACTGCACTGACAATGTTGGTGTAGAGCAGTCTGATCCAATTACAGATTCCCTCCCCAAAGCCCATTTTGGAGAGAACAGCTCTCATATACCTGTGTGATATCCTGTCAAAGGCTTTCTCCTGGTCCAGGCTGATCAGGCAGGTGTCCAACCCCCTGTTCTGCACGTAGGCGATCGTATCCCTGAGGAGCGCGAGACTCTCAGCGATCTTCCTGCCCGGTACAGCACAGGTTTGGTCAGGGTGAATCACCGACACCAGAGCAGACCTGACCCAGTTGGCGATTACCTTTGACAGAATTTTGTAATCTGCATTCAGCAGTGAGATTGGTCTCCAATTTTTGAGTTCCTCCCTCTCCTCCTTCCGCTTGTAGATGAGGGTGACGATGCCTTTCCTCATGGATTCATTCATGGTACCTGCCCGAAGCATACTGACATACACCTCCAGCAGGTCCTGGCCAATCAAGTCCCACCGAGCAGAATAGAGCTCGACCGGTAAGCCGTCGCTTCTGGGAGTTTTATTCTTTTCGAAGGACTCGAAGGCCTTGGTCAGCTCGTCCAGAGATAGTGGCTGGTCCAGCCTCTCCCGTGTTCTGTCGTCTAAGACCTCCGTGATAGAGGACAGGAACGACTGGGAGGCCGCGCTGTCGGTCGGCTTCCGTTATACAGACTGGCATAGAAGGATTTACTGATCCTCATGACGTCAGACTGAGATGGCGTTATCGAGCCATCCTCTTCTTTCAGGCTGCTGAGCACGGAGCTCTCTTTGTGCACCTTCTGGAAGAAGAAACGTGAGCACGTCTCGTCTTGCTCCACCGAGCGGACCCTGGACCAGAAGATTATCTTGGAGGCCTCCGAGGCAAAGAGCGAGGCTTGCTGGCCCTTCACCTCCTGGAGGTCCTCCATGACATCGAACCCCATCGTCTGCAGCAGGAGCAGGTTCTGCATATTTTCCTGGAGCTGGGACAGTTTTCCCCGCCTCTCTCTCGCCTCCTGAACACCTTTGAGGATGAAGAACCTCTTGATGTTCCCTTTTACTGTTTCCCACCAGTCCGCTGGGGACTCAAAGAGGGGCTTCACGGTTCTCCAACCTGCGTAGTCCCTCTTGAGCTCCTCAATGTTTCCCGGGGTCAACAGCTTTGTGTTCAGCTTCCACGTTCCCTTACCAGCCCGCTGCTCGTCCTGTAGGTGACAGTTGGCCAGCAGGAGGCAGTGGTCAGAGAAGAACACCGGCTTGATGTCGGTGGATCTGACCGAGAGCATTACACTTGCCTTCATTGGTCAGTGCGTTGAGTATAGAAGTTGGGATGCCAAGTTGTGACTGTAAATAACATTGGCCACTTTTAGAATACTATGTTCACATTTAAGGTTAGAGGGAGAAAGTTCAAAGGAGATGTGAGGGGCAAGTCTTTTACACAGAGGGTGGTGGGAGTCTGGAATATGCTTCCAGGGTGGTGGTAGAGGCAGATACAGTAGCGTATTTAATATGCTTATTCATAGATAAGCATATAAATATGCAACGACTGAAGGGATATGGACTAGGGCAGACAGAAAGGATTAGTTTAATCTGGTATCATTTCATCACAAGATCATGAGGCCGAACGGCCTGTTCCTGTGTTGTACAGTTGTATATTTTATGTCCTATGTATGTCTGAAATGAAAGCTTATCATCCTAACCCATATTATTATTCAAGGTCTACGGCATGGTGGCTCAGTGGTTAGCACTATTGCCTCACAGCACCAGGGTCCCAGGTTTGATTCCCGCCTCAGGCAATTGTCTGTATGGAGTGTGCACAGTCTCCCCGTGTCTGCATGGGTTTTCTCTGGCTGCTCTGGTTTCCTCCCACAGTCCAAAGATGTGCAGGTCAGGTGAATTGGCCATGCTAAATTGCCCATAGTGTTAGGTGCATTAGTCAGAGGGAAATGGGTCTGGGTGGGTTACTCTTCGGACTGGTTGGGCCGAAGGGCCTATTTCCACACTGTAGGGAATCTAATCTAAGAAGAACCATTATATCTATTGTCCATTTCTATATAAATAAGATTTAGGAGTGAAGGTTTACCATTCCCCATTTCCAACAGTGAATTTTACCCTTTATGAAAAGCGAAAGGACTCCGACCCAGTTAGTTAGAAGCCCATAGAGACAGGGCAGGAAGACAATGACATCCAAGAAAAGTTATAAGGTGAAAGGAACAGGGCTGTGGGAGATACACAGAAAGGGTAGGAGGATATTTATTCCAGGTTTGAAAAGAAAATCAAACAATGAGACTACAGGAAAATCATGTGACAGTTAGTTGCTGAGTAACTTCTGTTACGGGCTCTGTTTAAAATGTTGGAATGCTGCGTGCAATTCTGGTTTCCCTGCTATAGGAAGGATGTTACGAAACTTGAAAGGGTTCAGAAAAGATTAACAAGGATGTGGCCAGGATTGGGGGTTTGCGCTAAAGGGAGAGGCTGAATAGGCTAGGGCTGTTTTCCCTGCAGTGTCGGAGATTTATAAAATCATGAGTGTCATGGATAGGATAAATAGACAAAGTCTTTTTCCTGGGGCGGGGGAGTCCAGAACGAGAGGGCATAGGTTTAGGGTGAGAGGGGAAAGATATAAAAGGAACCTGAGGGACCTGGTGCATGTATGGAATGAGCTGCCAGAGAAAGTGGTGGAGGTTGGTGTAATTAAACATTTAATAGGATAAGTACATGAATAGGAAAGATTTAAAGGGATATGGGCCAAATGCTGGCAAATGGGGCTAGATTTATTTCGGAAATCTGGTCAGCAAACACAAGTGTGTTCCAAAGGGTCTGTTTCCATGCTGTACATCTCGATGACTCTATGAGTGAATTGAGTAAAAATGTAATTAATTTAACAATCTATATTACCTAGCCTATAATTATTTAAGAATCTTGAGCAGAAAAGAAGCTAATGATATTATAATATATTTTCGAATTACAGTATCATCTAGTAGAGTTGAGGCCCTTTGAACCACCTTATTCTGAACTGGTCAAGTTCATCGTTTCTAATGCTTAAGGTGGTATGGTAAGCGGCCATGAGAAGTGAGATTATTTAACAATTAATTGATTAATCATGCATTTAGATATTAAATTGAAGGTAAAAAAAGATGGTAGAGCAAGTGACATGTTACAATTTCAGAATAAGGTAGCTAGTATTATACATTTCAACTCTGTGAAAAAGATTCTGACCATGAACCCTATTCATGTATCTCATGATTTTATAGACTTCGATCAAGTCTCCCCTCAGGGTCATCCCTCCAGAGAAAACAATTTGAGTTTTTCTAGTCTTTCCTTACAGCCTATACCCTCTAATCCAGGCAACATCCTGGTAAATTTCTTCTGCACCCTCCAAAGCCTCCAAATCCTTCCTGTAATGTGGTGACCAGAATTGAATGCACTACTCTAAGTGTGGCCTAACCAAAGTTTTATAAAGTCATAGAGATGTACAGCATGGAAACAGACCCTTTGGTCCAACCTGTCAGCTGCAACCTGACATCCTGACTCTTGTACTCAATTCTCTGACCAATAAGAGCAAACATACCATATATCAGCATTCCTTCAGTCAAAATTGGAAACTCCAATCCCAATGGTATTGTCTATCTATCTGCACCAAATGGGACTGTCAGGGTTCAAGGCGGCAAAACACCACCGTCTTCTCAAGGACAACTAAGCAGGGGCAATAAATGCTGCTACATCCCTCGAATGACTTTAAAGGTGAAAGTAAAGCAGTTTTATCATAAAACGTGAGGCCACGTCTTAGGACACTGTCAGCAGTTCTGATTGACTTAGCTTGTGAAGGACAGATTTCCTAAGAAGGACTTCATGAAAGGTTTGCTGGTCTAATTCCTGCAATGAGGAAATTATCCTATTATGAGGAATAGATATATAACTCATGGAGCTTATAAGAATTAGATGTGACCTGATTGAAACACGGTAGGAATTAGGATAGGAATGCTACAGCATTACTGCGTAATGTTTTCCTTTTGTTCTGTAAAACTACAGGACAGCCTAGTTGTGAATTTACTTTCCTCCAGCCAAACAATACTTGTCCTTCATTGAAAAAGGAGCCAATGGATAATATTCCATGTGAGTACCATTCTGTTAATTCAATTATCAAGGAAGCAGCTCACCATCCCTCTGGATCGTGGACAAAATGGCAGAGATTCCCACCCAAAGCCAATATTATGTTAAAAGGCACTTGCCAATACTGTGCCAATTAAACCCCTAAAGAAGCAATTCAGGTTTCTTTAGAAAAGAATGATATAGCTGGGTCAAATGAGATCCTTCATTTCAAACAAATGTTTGTGATTATCGTGGATGGGAAGTTCTGGCTGTAGATTAAAATGATTAAATGCTTCATTGGACATAGTCCTTGTGTTGAGGGTAAGCAAGGGTTAATAGTATAAGGTTGAACAGTAGAGGCCTGAGTATATAGATATTGGATAAAATGGATTGCTGCATTCTGCTATGATTTCTTTTAAATTGCAAAGCTGCGCTATTTGGTGCATAACACCGAGCGTTTCAACTTTGCGCTGTCAGTGTGGAATCTTCTCCACTGATAGACATACTGGAAAATCACAGCTACATTAACCATTAATACAGCTAAAGGGAAAACTTTAGCTTTCCAATGTGAAGCCAGCAGATTAAGCCTTTCAGTGCATTGTGATGAAAAACTGAAGATATTGACCATGCCAAGAGTTACTATCTGATTAATTAATTCATCAGAATTTAGTTAATCAAATATCTCCTCTGATTTCCTTTTCACTTGCTGTGTCAAGAAATAATGCTCTCCTACAACCTCTTCTATCAGGCAGAAGATACAGAAGCCTGAACACACGCACCAGCAGGTTTACGAACAGCTTCTTCCCGGCTGTTATTAGACTGATGAATGGACACTTTAGCCTCAAATAATCTTGACCTTGCTGATGTTGACCTTACCTAGCACACGCCCTATGCAATGTAACCAGTATGCCTCTGTCTAACTCTTTTTACAACCTCTGATCTGTACATCCTTGCTTACTATGATCTGCCTGTACTGCTCGTAAACAAAGCATTTCACTGTATTTTGGTACATGTGACAATAAATCAACCAATCAATCAATACTTGCATTTATATAGCACATTTTGTAACCTTCAGTCATGCCAAAGCACTTCACTATCTTTTAAGTATTCCTGTTGTTCCCTGAGGTGTTTTCTGGTATCTAGAGTTATAAGAGACTATCAAAACCTCTGAAGAATATTTAACCTGATGTAGTTCTAATTCATGACAAGTGATTGATAGTAATCATAATATCCTGAATACATTAACTTTTCATTCTTTTAAATTATGAGTTATATTTTCTGCTGATTAATAGGTGACATGGTTTTGGCAGATGATCCAATTTGACCAGCCAGAAGGATCCTTTCCATGATAATTAATTGGGATCTTAACCATCTATTAATTTTTTGTCCAGCAATGAAGCTGCACTGTAAAACAAGACCTTTACACTTTGGTGAAATTGCCATTTGACTGTTTTAATGAATAGTCCATGATCACATTTGGCAGAAAGCAGTAATAGGGAGTTAAATTGGAGCGCATATAATGGAAAATCTGACGTCCTTCCAAATACACAGTATTTGACCACAGCTGTGAAGCAGTCTCTACTGTTTTCTTGCCACAACATGTTGTATTACAATCTCCTTCTATTGACCTAACACACCCCCGTTAAATCATTGCATTGGATCTTTACAGAAATGCCCAAGGTAATAATCATGTATTTATATATTATGTACTGCAAAATGTACAGAATACATTATTCAATATCTGTACCACATAGGTTGAGAATAATAGTCTCATGGATACTTATGGATAACATAGCAATCTAATTGCACTAAAGTTTATTGATTCAAGTAACTCTTTGTTGCAATTGATCAATTTTAATGTGGAGTCTTTCAGATTAGGACACTGATCTGTGTGTTGTAGAAGATAGTGGAGAGGGAATCAATCCTTTATAAACACTACAGTTTCACAACGTTTTGGAGTAGTGTTTGTTTTGGAAATGTTCAATCAGATGAAGCCCTGTACCTCATCCACATGCTCATCACCAACACCCAAACATTTCCTCAAGTTGAAACAGACTGTTTGCTATTTTAATGCCCAACTTCAGCTGTGAATTAAACTGCAGATCCGGAGAACTGAGCAGAAAATATTCGCTGACATTCCAGTGCATCCCTGAGGAAGGAGGTGTACTAATTCAGGTGTTATCTTGTGAATGAGACATTAAACCTTGACCACGTCCATATCAGTTAGGAAATAGATGTAAAGGAGCACATGACATTATTGTAAAGAGGCACAGGGCAGACCTTCCTGATGACTCAGCTAATGTTTATCTTTTGAGGCTAAATCATTAAAACAGTTTATCAGGCCAATATCACATTGCATGTATAAATTGACTGCTGTGTTTCCCACATTACAATAGTAACAACAGTTTTGGAGTATTCTTTGGTTGTGTATCACACTGGGTCATTCTCAGTTTGTGAAAAGGTTCTATAGAAATACAAGTCTTCAAAGTCTTTTATTTTTCACTGTTCATCTATTATCCAAAACTTGCAGCTTTGAAGGCGTGTTGACTTTACACTACTTCAGCCTCTCTACCGCTGAAGCACCTTGTCATTTCAATGCGAATACTTAGTGCAATAGTGTAAATTAGCAAGAGAAGATTAAGAGTGAGGAACAACATGGATGCATGACTATGTAGCACTGTAGAGCTTACAGGAGATATGCAGGAAATGTAAATATCAAACACTAGAAGTAGTCCCTTAAAGATGTGTGGCTTGTTACACAGTTGATATTCCTTCCATGGTTAGAATCCCTATAATGTGGAAACAGGCTATTTGGCCCACCAAATCCACACGAACCCTCCGAAGAGTAACCCACCCAGAGCCAATCGCCTACCACTCTACATTTACCCCCTGACTAATGACACTATTGGCAATTTTGCATGGCTAACTCACCTAACATGCACATCTTTGGACTGTGGGAGGAAACCGGAGCACCTTAGACCGCTCAGCCATGCTACCATGCTCCTTGCTGGCAGCAATCCTCTATTAACCCCAGCTTTAACATTGCTGAAAAAAGAGAGAACTTGCTGAAATGTTTTGACTTGCACTCACTTGGCCAAATTTCAAACGATCATAACAATGTATACCACAGGAGAAAAGGGTGCTATCTGGTTGGTAAATCAACTCTGATTAGCATATCTATTAGCATGGAGAAAGCAATGGGGAACTATTGATTTCCATGGTCCTGGATAATTCAAAAAAGGGGCAAGGCTGGAACATTTTGTTTGCAGAGAATGTGTACTTCTGTATGAATATTAATCACCCCTGGCAAACATAAGTGAGCAGACTATTACCTTGTCTAATTATCTCAACTTATTACTTTTGTTATTGTCACACTTAGTATTGTTCAGAAAGTTCTGACCAATTATAGAATCATATTGGACATTTTGTTTTGAGTTTTGCAAATGTGGGCTGCTTGACTAAAATCTATACTCTGCCGATTATAACTAATTAAAGTTGGAATTTTTACAGCTCCAATGCTATTAGATTGGCACTATCAGGGAGGGTCCTTGCCTTTTCCTCAACTTACAGGTTTGACACAGAAATGGAACACCTCAAGGTTATCTTGTACATTCAGTGGCAATCTTGGTAAAATAATTTGTTCACTGTATATCCCAGAAATTCACAAATTGGCCATATTTCTAGAAAGGAAAGGCACTTCAAAAGTTTGAATAATGAACTTTGCAAGCTGCTTTATGGTGCTAAATGCAGTGCCCATGTGAGTGACATTTACAACTGACAGGACCGATGAAGAGCTTATACTCGAATCATCGACTGCCCTGCTCCTCGATGCTGCCTGGCCAGCTGTGCTTTTCCAGCACCACACTGTTCGACGAGGTCTGACACAACTGGCTTTCATTAAAAAAGATGTTCAGCTGACCAAAGACCTCAGCAGTGTTGTATATGTATTTCAGTGCTGCGATGCCAAGTATGTCAGGTCCATGTCTTGACAATTGCCTAATCAATTCAAATAACATGTGCCTTCAGTTTGTCTGAACTCCTCGTCTCCCAAAAGCTTGCCATATCATCCTCTGCACTAAAACATTATCCTAGCTCTTGATGCATTCAGTTTAATGTAATTGTGCTCATCTATTACCTTGTGTCTTCCGATCTCTGCAATCTTTTCCAAGCCTTATACCTTCTATATCTCCTCTAAGCCTTATATCCTTCCCAAACGCTCCACTCCTCTGGTTCTGTCCATTAGTCCATCCTGTTTCCTTTGCTATGCCACTGGTGGCTCAGCCTCAGCCATCTTGGTCTGACTCTTTAGAGCTCCCACAACATGTCTCCATCTTCAAAAACCTTATCATATTGATCCCTTTGACCAAGGTTCAGAATTACAAAACATCAGTGTGCAATAACAGCGCATAATCAGGAAAGCTAATGAGATATTATCCTTTATAATGAGAGGAATTAAACATAAAAGTAAGGATGTTATACATCAGTAATACAGGTCACTGGTGAGACCACATCTTGAATGCTGGGGGCAGTTTTGGTCTCCTTATTTGTGAAATAAATTGAGATGGTTCAAAGTTAAAAATCACACAACACCAGGTTATAGTCCAACAGGTTTAATTGGAAGTACTAGCTTTCGGAGCACCGCTCCTTCATCAGGTAAAGAAGCGACGCTCCGAAAGCTAGTGTGCTTCCAATTAAACCTGTTGGACTATAACCTGGTGTTGTGTGATTTTTAACTTTGTACACCCCAGTCCAACACCGGCATCACCAAATCAGGAGATGGTTCAGAGGAGGTTTACTTGATGAAAACTGGAAATGAGCAAGCGCACATGAATAGCTTCCAGAGTCAATTCACTCCTTCATTGTGAAATTACACTTTCAGCCACACAGGCTGGAAGAACATTGAACCTGGTGGACAATTACAAAGGATGAGGCTTTTCCACCTCCTCGATCATCCTGCCTGCCTCATTCACAGTCTAGGTCTCTGCTTCTGATTTGAATTCTGTATGTCCTGTCTCCTCTCCCGAGGGTCTGACTCATGCAGGATTTCGGCCAGAGTTTTCCCAGTTTCAGTTTGAGTGTTTTGTCGAGTGGGATTCATGACACCCAGTCCTCCATGACTTGCTATAACTTCCATTCTTCACCTCATTAATTCAAGCAAATTCAAGAATTCATTTAATATTTTTAAGATGGAAGAAGACCACTCTATTGGATGGTAGAGCAGGCTTGCGGGTCTGATTTAAGAGGTTCCAAGTGCTTGTAGGTTCAGTTACTCATGCTTTAAAGTTTCTAGGTGATTGACATCAGTGTTGCCAGTTTGGAAACACAACTTTTTTTTTATTCACAATGAAAAAGTTTTGAGGATTTTTTTTATCCATCCTGTTATTGTTTCCATCCAGTATAGACAAGGTCAGTGGCCAGGCAAGTGCCACAGACTGGGATAGGAGGCATGACGTCAACCTTTCGAACTTATATTGAAACACAGTTCCGTCCTGCAGACTATGATTCACAACACATCTGCTGTGCTGACACCCACCTGTCATCGAGTCATAGAGTCATAGAGATGTACAGCACTGAATCAGACCCTTCGGTCCAACCTGTCCATGCCGACCAGATACTCAACCCAATCTAGTCCCACCTGCCAGCACCCGGCCCATATCCCTCCAAACCCTTCCTATTCACATACCCATACAGATGCTTTTTAAATGCTGTAATTGTACCAGCCTCCACCACTTCCTCTGGCACCCCCCGAAGTCCACCCTCCATCCAGTGAGAACCAGGGGGTACCCACTACCCCACAACTACAGACAACTGAGAGCTGCGATCCTCTGACAGTCCTATTGTCAGACACAGAACTGGACGGTGCGGACCCTTGCCTTGGCTCAATGACTCCAGAGCAGGTAAGTGACCACAGTGAGAGCCTGGATAGCTACCTCAGCCCAGCGAGGGTCCAGCAGTTCGTGCTCACCATGGGGATGCAGACAGCTTCCCCAGAGACAGGACAGTCAAATGGACAACAGTAACCCCATACACTGGGATTAAAAAAGGTTCATTTGCTATAGTATAACAGGGCACCCACTCAGTAGGTGGGTTCTGCTGAAGCCACAGTTAAATAATAAGAGACTGGATGGTTAATAAAAGGAACTGTAAATAGGATAACTGTAAATTAGAGTAATTCAATCTGTTCTTTATAATGTTAAGACATGCAATGTATATATCTATGAACGACATGACAAATTGTACAAGTACCAAAGATTTATTTCTATGAATAAAGTATATTTTGAAATAAAAAAAAGGAGCAGGGGAATTGATGCCCTGGGCAAAACCGTCCCCACCAGGAATTCCTGATGAAGGGCTTCTGCCTGAAATGTCGACTCCCGCACTCCTTGGACACTGCCCGCCCCGCTGTGACGCCCACACCCTCAACACTTACCAAATAAGCCAAAGATGAAATAAGATGAAATAAAATGACAATCAATTTATGGTCATTAATTAGGCTTGCAGTGTGGCTTACCTATTCATTCCAGTAGCTACATGCAGTTAGGTGTGAGGATGTTGAAATAATTGCACAGAGGCTGGTATCCTGTCACCAAGCCACCCTTTATTTACACACGAACAGTCCTTGACTCTCATACTGCCTCTTCAGTCAGTGGTTAGAGTGCCACAATCTCTGATATTCCCCATTTTATCTTCAGTCAGTGCTCCCTGTTTGGATCAGGCTAACTGCCCCAGTCAGGGAACTCATAGAACCTGACTCTGTGAAGATTATGGAGGATTATGCCTTTCTCTCCAATGACCCTGCCCGCTTAAGAGTGCCCATGAGTTGAATCAGCCTGCACCCTTCCAGGGGAATGAGATTTGGAACCCCAGAATTGGGACATGTCCACCATCTCTAAAGGCTTCCCTGCTCACAGAATCATAGAGTCATGGAGATGTATGGCACGGAAACAGACCCTTCGGTCTAACTTGTCTATGCTGACCAGGTATCCTAACCTAATCTAATTCCTTTTATCAACACTTGGCCTATATACCTCTAAACCCTTCCTATTCATGTACCCATCCAGATTCCATTTAAATATTGTTAATGTACCAGCCTTCACCACATCTTCTGGCAGTTCATTCCATACATGCACCACTCTCTGCGTGAAAATGTTGCCCGTTAGGTCCTTTTTATATCTTACCCCTCTCATCCTAAACCCATGCCCTCTAGTTCTGGACTCCCCTGATGTGAAAAAAAGACCTCAACCAGACTCAGCAATAATCCTGACTGTTGTGTTCCCTGCTACCTCAAGCAACAAAAACCTCTAATCCTGAGAGACACCCTGATCATATTTTCAGATTTATTCATCACATTGGTTATCGCCATGTCATTTTTACATCTCCCCGACATCAATAATTTGGCGTGGATTTTCTCCTACCTTTGACCTCCAGTGCTCACTCCCATTGACCTCCAGTGCTCACTCCCATTGACAGCTTGTTGCTTCAGTACTTTCAACCTCATCATTATTACTCAGGGACATAGTGCCCAACTTTTAGTAAGCTCTCTGCTTCCTAGCATGGGGCCCAGAAACCGGAATTTTGACTGCGACCACTTGCACTGAACTGGGTGCAGAAACATTCCCACTCAAAGCTGCCAAAACCTGATGACTTCACCAATTCCTGGTGTGCAGATACTGTCAGAAGACAAAGGGATGATCTCCTCCAGCCCATGACTAAAACCTTCCACAATGTGTACAGCTAGAAAAACAGTGACATCAGCTGCAAGGGATAATGAAAACATCTTTTCTCAGAGGTATAAGATTTCATTCAACACTTTAAGAAATGTGGGGCTGGTGTCAGTTGTGAGGGAGGATTGGAAGGAAGGTGTGGGTTGGAGAGCCTGTTGTTTTCTCATGGCCCTGCCATCTTGGCAGAGTGCTGTATGTTATATAACCAGCTGGAAAGGTTATTATCTGGAGGAGTCTGCTGATGGTGCACAGACAGTCACTTGGACTGTCTCACTGAGAGATAGAAGGAAATGCACTGTCTAGGCAGGGGCATGGAAGTTCTTGTGTAATCTGCATATAGTTCAGGAATGCAATAAACGTCTCATTGTTGACTTAACCTGACTCATACAAGCGAGGCCTGAGAGGTGAGTGAGCCTTCCCCAGCCCAGCCCAGCCCCAACATCTGCCACAGACCACTCCAGAGGGGCAGCAGCAATCCCAACAGGGAAGGTGGCTGACAGTCCTCCTGCCTAATGCCCAGTTCAGCTTTTACCTTCCCCTGGCATTTAGGTAGTGATGGGGCAAGAGCCCATTGCTACGTTAAAAGGAATAAAATAAACCAGACTTCAGCCCTCACATCCCTCAACCCTAATCCATTTCCCATGCCCAGCCATCCTAACCCTGTAGTGATTATAATGAGTTCAGCCAACTGGACCTCATAGAAATGAGTACTCTAATTGGGGCTGTTAATCTGATATTATCAGGGACCCCTGGTTGACAAATATAAACAGGTGTGAGGTGGAAGGGATGGGGGCTTGCTAGGTCTGTATTGTCTAATGTACAAATGTCATTGTCACTGTCTTGTCATATGTGGAACTGGGATTTGAGGTTTGTCCTCCTCTCCCTGTAAAATGGTTGAACGGTAGGGTTTGGGGCCTAGCTTTGCTGCTCCTCTCCCTTGTAAAATTGCAGTCTCTTGTGTACAGCTGTTAATGTTTTTTGTAAACTGTTTTGTAACTTGTTTAATAAAAAAAATATAACCAGGAGAAAGAAAAAAAAATATAAACAGGAGATTCAGAGTCTCCTCAGTTTAGGGGACTGACTCTGTGTTGACTGCTGGTACAGTTGCTTTCTGCTTCCCTTCTTTTCTGGAGGGGGAAAAACCTGATTCCTGAACTGGCTGAATTATTTAGCCAGTTTGTTAACTGGCATTCCTTTTAGTGAGGACTGATTGTTAAACTCCTGATGCACATAATGTGTTTCAGGTGTAACTCAGCTCTCATTAGGGGGTTGTTGCTTCACTGGCTGGTTACAGCCTGTGTGTTACTCTTTTTGAGAAAAGGATAATGTTAGTTTCGTAGTAGGGCTTAGCCCTTGGACTCTAGTTTTCTTTGTATGTGTCTTCACTTTTTATTGGTGTTTGGACTGAGCCCTTGTGGAAGACATACATTTTTACCAGAGGAGCTGTTCCTGTGGGGAGGCCTAGCCCTGGGACTCTGAAGATTGAACACGTGTGTGTGTGCTGGGAGGAGAGCACTTGCTGTATCCTGGAGTTTGGGAGAACACCTTTCCTTTGGGAGTGGACCAAACCCCTATGAGTTAACTGCACCTGTACAATGTACTGTTCCTGTGAGTGGGCCTGGTTTTCCAAGGCTGGGCCAGGACTCAATGGAGACTGAACACCTGTGTGGTGTGCATTTGCTGCCTTCAGGAGTGGACTCTGCCCTTGGTTGTGGACTCTGTTTTTAGCAATAGACTCTGCAGTTTGGAGTGGACTCTATTTCTGACAATGCACATTGTTTACGGGAGTGGACTCTTCCTGGAAATGGATTCTATATTTTGAAGACTGTATAGATTTGGACTGTGTACCAGAAAGGACTCTTTGTTTTGGTAATTAACTGTATTGTGGTGTTTCCTGGGTCTATCACCTGCATTGTCTCGTGTGTCACTGGGTCTGGCAGGCCTTGCTGTGAGCTGGGAGGCTCATGGGTCGTCCTGAGAGCCTGAGGGTGGGTAGGCCATCCTGTGAACCTGAAGGTTGGTAGGCTGTCCCGAAAGCTGTAGGATGGGTAGGCCACCCTGATGCCAGTTGCCCCCAGAGCCAGATGGTGGGTAGGCCGTTTTCGGGACGACAGTGCTCAGAAGGGGTAATTGGGACGGGCTGTCCTAGAGGTGGTCGAAAGGTGTGTCAGAGCAGCTGAGAGCCAGAAGGTGCATAGTGGCGGGCTGAGATTCGGAAGGCTTGTGGGCTACCCTGCATGCTGTCATCCCAGGGAAGGGGACGGGCTGTCCTAGACGTGGATGGAAGGTGTGCTAGGATAGCCCACTGGCCAGATGGCGCATCAGGATGGATGAGAGCCCAATGGTATGTAGGGGCAGACAGAGCCAGAAGGTGGGTAGCCGTCCTCAGTGCTGTCACCCTGGGCAGGTACCAAGGCGGGCTGCCCCAGAGGTGGTCGACAGGTGTCAGGGCGGACTGAGAACGAGAAGGGGCATGGGCTGGACTGAGAGCTGGAAGGTGTTGGGGTGGGCTGCATTAGAATGGTGGGAGGGATGGGGGCTTGCTGGGTCTGTATTGTATGCACCAGTTTATGTAACTGGATTGTCCTTTTATGTACAAATGTCATTGTCACTATCTTTTATATGTGAAACTGGGATTTGAGGTTTGTCGTCCTCTCCCTGTAAACTGGATGAACGGTAGGGTTTGGAGTCTGGCTTTGCTGCTCCTCTCCCTTGTAAAATTGCTGTTGTATACAACTGTAAATGTTAATTTTTTTTTTGTAAACCTGTTTTGTAATTTGTTTAATAAAATATTATAAACAGGTATGAGGTGGAAGGGATGGGGGCTTGCTAGGTCTGTATT